>NW_022589710.1:22144550-22520382 GCF_004348235.1 Phoca vitulina
CACAATTCACAGCACTCACCATAGCACATACCCTCCCCAATGCTGATGGGTTTTAAATATCAGGGTGATATGATTATACCTGCATTTTGAAAATATCATTCTATATCTTGCAATTTGTGAACAACAAATTGGTGGGAGGGGCCAAAATGGAGGGGCGAGCAGATGAATTAGGAGGCTGGAGAAAGATTCTGTTAGCTTAAACTAAAGAGATAGTCATGAAGACAGACTGAAAGGCACCAAGGAAGTTTGCAATGGATGAAAATAATAGAGGCACCAAAAGTGACTTGTAGGTTTATAGCATAAAACACAGAAAATATGGTGCCATCAGTAACTGAAGGAAGAAACATTGGAAAATGGCTATCTTCAAGGTATGGGAGGGATCTTAATTATTCCACATATCATCTTATGATACTTTTTAGGTATCTGAAATAGATATTCGGCTTTATGGGTCTGGAGCCCAGAGGAGAGTTCTGGAATGAATATATGCATTTTAAAGTCATAGGACAGATGGAAAATGAGGCAGGGATATGGAGCCATTTCCCTATGGAAAGAGTAAAGAGGAAAAAAGGGGCCGCCAGACCCTTAGGAACTCTAACATTAAGTGAAAATCTTGTCTGTTTTGGAGAAATATATCAGATATACATGAAATGGCACCACTCATTGATGCTTTATTTCTTAGAAGTTTTTTAGCAAATTCTTTCCTATGCACTGTAAACTAATATTTCTTTTACATTATTATCCAAACACTTCATTTTTAACATTGTTTTCTATTATATTACTAGTCTTCCCCTGATTTTCATTTATTTATGTGAAATGAGGGAATATATCTATATCTATATATCTTTAATCCTCTCCATGGAATGGTGCTTAAGACTTTAAATCTTCCAGATGTGAACTTTTAATTTCCCTTTAGCACCTACCATTTTATTCCTCTCTTGTGTCAATATTCTGTAGTGATACGTTTTGTTTCCAGTGATGCAACCAAGCAACTATTCTTGCCAGAGCCCATCAAAGGTGCTGTCATCACTGATTCTGCCCCCCTCCTGCTGCCTGTCTATAACTGAGGCTTGTTGTTGGCTTTTTTGGACACAGTTCTTTTAAAGCAAGTTCTATCAGTATCACCACTTCTTGCACAGAAGCTGCTTTCACCCATTTTTTTGTTGTATACTTTGCTTTCTCAATATCAGAGTAAAAAGGTTTTACCTGTGGTTTTTTGTTTGCTTGTTTTTAAAGAGAGAGAGTGTGCATGCATGCACAGGGGCGGGGGTAGGGGGTGGGGGTGTGAGGGGGCAGAGGGAGAGAGAGAGAAAATCTCTAGCAGGCTGCACACCCAGCCCAGCGCAGAGCCCAATGTGGGGCTTGATCCCAGGACCCCTGAGATCATGACCTGAGCTAAAATCAGGAATTGGACCCTTAACTGACTGAGCCACCCAGGTGCCCCTACCTGTGTTTTTATTGTAGACTTTTTGTCCTAAGACTCAAGCAAGAACACCCCAGTACTGGCCAGCTACTTACCTTGTAGGATGTTGTACAAATTGAATTCATGTTCTCATAGAATGACTCCTTTTCAGGGAAGTTTCTCAGACTCTTATGTAAATGGACTCCAGGAAAGCTTTCTTTACAAGTTTTCTTTAAAAATGACTGAATCTGAGGATTATTCAGGTTATGATCCAGCTAAGTCAGCAGTTAACTCGAGATAAATTTTCTTTTTCTTTACTTTTCCAGTGTTTAACAATTCAGCAGATTGTAGTTTCTCCCAAAAACTGCACATGATGAGTAAATGCTAACTTACATATCCCTTACAACCAAAGGCAATCGTTTTTTCTATAGATGTTATATTATAGAATTTATAACTTTTATTATATCTAAAGTTATTCCCTCTCTACCCCAGGCCCAGTATATGAGGTGAGTGTGTATCCTTGTGTACCCTTGTTAATTTTCAAATGGAAAACTTAATACATGGTGAGGGTAAGCAACTCCAATGTGGCTCTCAAGACCAGAATTTTCATGTAAACAAGTCTCGATCTCATTGGAGATTGCCCAGTGTTATACATGGTAGCATGTCCAGTGAGTGACTGCTAACTGCAAACACAGAGGTCTGCTATGATACCGAAGTTATTTCTGTGCTGTAAAGAGTGCAAAAATTCTGAGATATACCACAGGGGCTATGATAGAAGCAGGTAAAGAATCTGGGGATCTAGATCCCTCCTAGCTTCAATAAGAGTGGTGTTGCTCTCTCCTGTTTTGCATGGAGTTCCATATAAGATCCTTTTCCCTCTTCTCCTTTCTCTCCCTCCCTTTCACAGTGTCTCCTTCCATTGCTCTGTACGTTTCTTCTGCTCTCCCTCTCTTCTTTAATTCCTTCTGTCCTCCCTTTCTCACCTCCCTCTTCTCTCTCTTCTTCTCTTACTTATTCCTTCTCTTCCTGAGTTTGGAGAAAAAACTGTAGAACCATAGAATGTTAAATGCCAATCACTCCTATTCTCATCATTTAGAATAATCGATCTTTAACATGCTTTTCAATTTGTTTTTGAAAGGAATGTGTCATTTGGCTAACGTAGACCCCTTTGCTATTACACTCTTGACTCACGTCAACACACTCTTACAGAAAAGAAACTGCTGTTTATGAGTTGGCATAAACTTTGGGTGTTCTTTTAGTTGTTGTAAAACAAAAATATATAGTCTGTTAAAAAATATTTAACAGGTCAAAAATCATCCAGTGGAAATGAGTCTTCCTTCTATCCCTGACTTACAGCCCTTTTCCCTCAATAACTTCTGTGTCTTCTCAGAAGTATTCTGTGTACTTATATATACCTGTATGCTCATATTTTCAGTTGAATAGAGTTGTGATACACAAATTCTTAGGCATTCTGCTTTCTCACTTATTGTGAGGTCTTTCTATGTCACCGTATATAGATCTGTAACATTGTTTCAAGAAACTTCTTAGTTTCTTTTGTAATGATGTTACATAATTTATTTACTAATTCCCCAGTGATAAATATTTAGGTTACTTCTACTCTTTTGCTATTATAAGGAATGCATAATCAATAACTTTTATTTTTTATTATTTTCTATGAAATAAGGTTCTAATAATGGACTTTCTAGTTAATGTGTTTATGCATGTTTACTACTGATAAGTGTTGTGGATAGGCCCTCCAAAATGTCACACTAGTTTACACATTGCACACACACACACAAATATATACACGTAAGAGCTATGTTTTCCTCTCCAACATTATATATTGCCAAACTGTTAAAATAAGATTTAAGTTGAAAAAAAAAAAGAGTATTTATTCTAAAACACACTAGAAAACACACAATAAGAGAAATATCAATAAGAGATGGCACAATAAGAGAAATATCAATAAACTAGAAATAGCAGACCTAGGACCCAGGCCAGACAGTGCCATGTTTTAGCAGTATGATCCTGGGCAAATTACCCTTAATCTATCAGAGTTTCATTTTTTTCATTTATGAAGGACTTTTGTTTGTTTTTGTTTGTGTTAACATATAGAAAAATGCACAGACCTTAAGTATATATTTTATTAAGTTTTGACAAGTGTGAAGATCATGCAACTACCATGTTGATCAATATTAGAATATTTTCATCACTCCAGAAACTTTTCTGACGACACTTTTTTTGTGAATCCCACCCACCTGCTACCCTCTATCACATAGACTAGTTGCTTTTTTTTTTTTTTTAAGCTTTATTTATTTGAGAGAAAGAGAGAGAAAGAGCATGAGCAGGGGGAGGGGCAGAGGGAGAAGGAGAGTGAATCTCAAGCAGACTCCGCATTGAGCTCGGAGTCCTATGTGGGCTTTATCCCATGACACTGAGATCATGACCTGAGCTGAGATCAAGAGTTGAATGCTCAACTGACTGAGCCGCTCAGGTGCCCTACTTTGCTTTTTTTTTTTTTTTTTTAAAGAAATTTATATAAATGAAATAATACAATATTTACATAGTTTATATATGGCTTCTTTCACTCAAGGTGTTTGAAATTCATATATGTTGTGTGATTAGTAATTTCTTTGTGTTTCATTGTATAAATATATCATAATTTGTTAATTCATTTTCCTGCAATGATGGACATTTTCAGTTTGGGTATATTATGAACAAAACTGGTGCAAGCATTCTTTCACCAGCCTTTTTATTTTGGAAGGCATTTGCACTCATTTCTCTTGGATATATATCTAGGAACAGAATTGCTGGATCACAGGCTAGGTGTAGGAAATAGCTAAGGAATTGCCAGACACTTTGTAAAAGTGGTTATACCATTATACTTTCTCATGAACAATGCATGAGAATTTAAGGTGACCTACATTCCCAGAAATATTTGGTATTTTCAATATTAAAAAGTTAGCCAACGTAGTCTGTGTAAAGTGGTATCTAATGTTTTTTTAATTTACATTTTCTTGACTATTGATGATGCTGACTATCTTTTCATGTGCTTGTTAGTCATTTGTTCATCTTTTATTGTGAAGTTTCTGTTAAAAGCTTTTGCCCACTTTTAAATGGGGGTTGTTTTTATTTGGGGGGTATAAGTTATATTGGTTATGTTATAGATATAAGTCCTTTGACATACCTGTGTGTTGTATTTTCCTCTCAGTTTGTGGCTCCATTATTTATTTTCTTAGTGGTATCTCTTGATTAGCAGAAGATTTCATGTTGGATTTTTTTCTAATACATGGAAAAATAGACAATATATGGTGATCTAGTTATTATCTCAAAAATTTTAAATGGAATAGTTATTTCTTATACTGGAATAAATGCTTTGCATGAACAGAATGCATTGTGGCCCAGTATTATATGTTTCAACAAGCATGCAAACAAGCAAGTATCCATCTAATGGTACTATGTTCTGGCTCAGTTTTACAGATAAAGGGTTTGTGATTCATGGTAAGACTGAAATAAACAGAAATTTTGATTGCAAAATGGCTGCACTGAGTTTGTAATTTAAGGGTATATTCCCAGAATATGGGAATGTGATGTTAAATATACATATAACATAGCTGTATTTGTTCATTGCAGTAGGGAGGGTGAGGGTGTTTCTTGACAGTAACAGCCAGAATTCATAAGAGTAAAATCATATCTATTTGATAAGTCATTCACTCAAAATTAGGCTACTATTTTTAAAAAAAATTTTATTAACATATAATGTATTATTTGTTTCAGGGATACAGGTCTGTGATTCATCAGTCTTACACAATTCACAGTGCTCACCATAGTACATACCCTCCCCAATGTCCATCACCCAGACACCCTATCCCTCCGACCCCCCTCCACTATTTAAAATAGACCAAGGATACATTATTACACAAAAAGAAAAAACAGTGCCCCTGACTTTATGGCAGATATATTATATTTGGAAGAGAGAGTCAATGAAAAAATAAGTAAAAAGGCAAACAAAATTGTAAGTAGAAGCTGATTGGTATTGTTGAAAAACAATAGAGCGTTGATGGAGGTATATGGACTCCTGAGGATGAAGAATAAAGTTACAATTTTATATCAGGTAATCAGGGAAGCATTATTGTGGTGATGAAGAGCCTTGAATCAAGTGAGAGAGTGAGCCTGTGCATAGCTTTTAGGTGCAAGGAATAGCCAGTTCAAAGGCCCTGGGCTGGCAGCTTGCCAGGTGGGTTCAAGGAAAAATATAGAACAGAAAAAGCAAAATAGGAAATAGTTGGGACTTGAAATCAGAGCCAAAGAGATAGATGGTGTTTAGAATATGTGCAGCCCTGAAAAATAGTGTAAGGGCTTTGACAAGAATGTATTCACATGGCCACTAACCTTCCTGGGAGAGAGACAGATAAATGTAGTCTTCCTTTGCAAACTGGGGTGGAATTTGTTTCTGCCACATGTGGAAAAGTACATTTGGGGATGGGATCAGGGCGTGAATATGTGGGGGGATGGAGCTGGGGTAAATTATCTGGCAAGGCTAGACCACAGGATAAGGTATTCCAAGTTTATTCTTTAACCACATGAGCTTCCACTATTAGTGTCTGAGAAATATAATTTCTCTACAACTGCATTTGAGTGTCTTAGATTTCTGGAATATTTATTTTTCATTAATTTTCTATGCTTTATAGTAAGCCAGTATGTTAACTATATACATTTATATGTATATATAAATATGTACATAAATATGTATATGTTAGTTGTATATATAACTATAACATTTACTTAATTATTTTCCTTTCAATAAACACTTTGATGGTTTCCAGGTTTTGCTAAGACAAACTAGACCTCCATGAACATCTGTATGATGTCTCTTTATGTATATGTGCAAGATTTTCTCAAGGCTTTATTTCTACAAGTTGAATATTGGTGTCATGGGATATGCACATCTTTGATTTCTACCAGATAATATCAAATCATTTTCCAAAGTTATTTTATCAAATTAAAGTTTACCAACATTTGTTCCGCATCCTCACAAACACTTAGTATTGTCAGACTTTTAAATATTTTCTGTCTGGTGGGTGTAAAATTGTATTACATTGTGTCTGTAAGAGGCATTTTTACAAAGACTGATTAGGTTGAGTATCTTTTCATGTGTTTATTGGAACAGATGTATTTTCTCTTTCAAGAAATGCTTTTTTTCATTTTCTATTGAATTAATAATTTGTATTTAATATGTAAAAATTATCTGTAGTCTCAGGGTACCAATATTTGTTCAGCCATTATTTTTAAAATATTTGTTTTTTTCAATTTATATTTTGTCTAATAGTGACTTTTGATTAACAGACATCATTAATTCCTACCTCATGTTTCCTTTTAAAAGTTTTAATTTTGTTATATATTTGGTCTTCATGGAAATGATTTTGTATAGGATGTGAGATAGGAATACCAATTAGTTTTTTAAAATAATGTCAACTAATTTTGCTAGCATATTTTTAATAGTCTGTAATTTTCCTATTTATTGGTAGTGGTAGTTCTATAATATATCAATTTGGCATATATGTGTAAGTTTGGGTACTGTAGTCTGTTCCACTTATTATAACTTGGTCTTAATTTATATATATATATATATATATATATATATATAAACTCAAGTCTCAACATATGGCAGAGCAACTTCGCAATTCTATTCTATGTGTGACTTGGACCTAGGTCTTCCATATAAATTTTAGAGTTGTTAAAACAAACAAACGAAAAGACAAAATAGCTGATATAGTGATGATTGAAGTTGCATTGATTCTATATGTCAATTTGGAGAAATTTGACATATTGGTAATATTGAGTCTAATCTTGCCATAATTTGAAATTCATTTAGATAGTCTTTAATGTCTTATAATAAAGTTTTATAATTGTAGTTTTAGTCCTATTATTTTAAATATTTTAGCATCTATAGCTAAACGATAGCTATCCTATTTTTATTAATATTATAAATGCTATTTCAGTGCTTAATTTCTGATTGGTGATTTATATTAAAATTTATTTTTATATAGTCACTTTAAATCTAGCTCCATATCTAGCAAACTTCCTCATCTGTCCTCTCAGTTCCACCTGTCATTTCCTGCTGGTTCTAGGCCCACACTCACCTTTCTATACTATCTCTCCACTGCTGGAGCTAGATGCTTGAAAAATGCATTTCCCAGAATGCCGTGAGAACTGGTCTATGATTAGCTTCTGCCAAAGGCAACACTCTCAAAAAAAGAGAGAGAAGGATGCCGGAGTAAAGTAGAAGCCACAGGCTGCCACAGGCAACTCTGGGCAACAGCCAAAGGAGCAATGACTTTAGGAAACAGGATTCTAGCAAAGGTGGTGGTGGTAACTGGAAGCACATTCTGGTTCTGTGGTGACTAGGTAGTAACTTGGGGCAGAGGCACTTGGGCTCAGAAGAATGTAGGCTTTGGCAAGGCTAGAGTCTCCTATAGGAATGCCCAGCACTGGGGTAGATCATCAGATCTCCTTCTGGAGTAGTAGTTGCTTCCTATGGTCCCTGATCCCTTCCCTGGCCTCCCTGGTCTCTCTATGATACCATGTAACCTCCATTGCTTCTGTACTCCACCCAACAATTTAGTAACTTAATTGCTGGCATTAAACCCCTCTCTGTCATTTTTGCTCTCCTGACAGTACCTTGAATTGTATATTAATTATAATTATTTATCTATAGATTTTTGGTTTCTTATTGAAAGTATCATAAGGTACCCATTTTGAAATATTTGTTTCTTCTTTTTAAATTCTTGCATACTATCTTCTCCTTTTACTCTGACTAGAACCTTCTGTAAAAGATGGGATACAGTTGTTCACAGTGGATATACATAGTCTGGATTTATAATGTCTGGAATAAATTATTTTAATATATTTTATGGGTAAGTTTAGGGTAAGTATTCTTTATCATATTTTGAAAATTTCCTTTTTTTCCTTATGTTAAGGGACTTAACATGAAAGAATATAGATTTGTATTTTACATTTTTCCCTCTGCATTTATCAAAATGATTAATTAGATTTTTTTTCCCTTTAGTTTCTTAATGTGGTGAATTACATTAACTCTTTGTGTTTAATCAACCCTGAAATTCTGGGTTAACCTCAAATTCTTCATAATGCTATTCTATTGTTTGCTGATTTTGCTTTTGGATTTTTGTATCTATATTCAAGAATGAGATTTATCTGAAAATTTTCTCTCTCATACTGTCCCGATCTGGTTTGGTATTAATGTTATACTAATCCCATAAATGAGTTGTGACATATTTCTCTTCTTCTTTTTTGTGGCAAAGCTCATCATCTGTTTTTTCATATTTAGTAGGACTCACCAATAAAGCCAGGTAAGTCTGGTGTATTTTTGTGGGAAGACTTAATTTGATGCATTAATTTTGTTAGTAGTTATAGGCTACGCAGATTATCTATTCGTTTTTGAAGGGATTTGTTAACTGAACTTTTTCTAGGAGTTTCTTAATTGCACCTAACTTTTAAAATGTTTGGCATAATGTTTTTTAGCTTTCTTAGATTCTTTGCCATAAATCTACCTCACTAGAAGCTGTTGATGGCTGTTAGCTGCTACATATGTTCATTCCTATTTTGTCTAAAGTCTGCTTTGGTAACATTGACAGCCACTCCAAGAATGTTGTCTACTATGTCTTGCAAAATTTAAAAGCCTACGACACTGTAAAGAATATTCAAATACTGAGAGTTCTCAATCTGCCAAGGACACATTGTATTTTTTTTCTTTTTGCATACACATGGACAACTCCTTTCTGTTTTTCTCTCACACACGTTTTCACCACAATACTGAAGCACTGATTCCTAACCCTGTATTTCAGAGTCCCTCGAGGCCATACTGGTCTCAGACGCAGTGTTCAGGTTCTCTCTCCTTAAGGTTCCTGCAGAGGTGAGGAATGGCTGGGGAACTGTCTTCAAAACAGACCCAGCTCTTCTCCAGTCTCTACTTTTTCTTCCCAGGCTTAGATATTACAAACATTCCTTCAACTAGTGGATCTACAAATCCACTTTTAGAGGCTGCATCAACCAGTTACGTGATGAGATGTATCTAGACATACTGATCAATGACTATAACAGATTTTTATTACAAGCCTATTTTGGATTGGCCCCTGTTCTAGGTTTGGAGATGCAGGAGAAGAAGGACTGTGTGTTGCCTGCTTTCTTAGAACTTATACTCTCATTGGAGGAAGGGCAAAAATAGTATTCATGAAACAATAGTAAACCAGAAAATGACTTTAGAATCAGAATAATTGGTAGATATTGATAATTACTATGAAAACTTAAGAATGGTAGCAATTTGGGGTAAGGGGGACATTTGGAGTTTCTAGGTTAAACTGGATTGTCAAAAAAGCCACGGGAGGTAACAATGAGGCTAGATCCAATTTCCAAGATGAAGCTACTAATGGTGATAGGAACGAAGTGGCCCAGTTAGAGAAAAGAACACATCCCCATGGTGAGTATGAGTTAGAGGTATCCCAGGAATAGAGTGGTCCTATAAGACAAGCAACATCTCTACCTATTAAACCTATTGCATGATCTTCATTTATATTTTTCATATTAACTTTAAATTTTTCTTCGTAGAGATCTTGCCCAGTTTTTTAAGTTTATTCTCAAGTACTTATAATTTTATTTTCTATTATAAATGCATTTTTAATTTTTCCTATAGAGCTTCAGGAGCTCTATTTCCTTTTTTTTTTTTATTTTTTTTAAAGATTTTATTTATTTATTTGACGGAGAGAGACACAGCAAGAGAGGGAACACAACCAGGGGGAGTGGGAGAGGGAGAAGCTTCCCAGAGAGCAGGGAGCCCGATGTAGGGCTCGATCTCAGGACCCTGGGATCATGACCTGAGCCGAAGGCAGATGCTTAACAACTGAGCCACCCAGGCTCCCCTCTATTTCCTTTTAATTTTAATGAAAATGTCTTAAAATTTTTGCCATTAAATAGAATCTTAATTACTTGTCTTAAATGTTATTCCTTAACATATTATGGAAGTACCTTCCACATCAAGTCAGTCAAGAGTTTTATGAGGAATAGATGATAAATTTAATCAAACTTAATTTTTAGGATTTAAAAATATATAATTATTCTACTTTCACTGTAGATATGATCAATACTATTAATAAGTTTGACTTCAATAATGAACTCTAATTGATAATGTTATCTTAATGTTTTAAGTTATTATTGAGTTAAATTTGTTAGTATTTAATTTGTAACTATTATTAATGGCTTTGGTTTTCTAACCATGATTTAAATATTGTTTGGGGAATATTTAAAACTTTCTATGTAACAGAATCTTGTTATTAATTTTCACATAGAATTTCTGTTTTTGTTGTGGTAGTTACAGATTTTTACCAGAACACTTTCTACATTTGAAATTTTATAAAGGCATTGCAAATTCTTGAAAAAAAAATCTAGTCTCTTTTGATTACAATATTTGACAAATCTATATTTGTGTACTAATTAATGCATTCTGATGTTTGGTAATTGTATTGATCATTTATTAGAATAGCCTATCACAGACCGAGGGATATGTTAAAGGTTATCTTTACTGCTATGCTTTTAATATGTGTATATATTTCTATCAATATTTGCATTTTACATAGGATATGTTGTTAGGTACTCAGGTTCTCTTAAATTTACGATTTATCAGTTAAGGTTACCCTATTTCCTCACACAATGCTTTTGCCTTGAACTTTATTTTGGAGTACATAGGGGAATATGATCAGAAAGCAGTTAAAATAATGATCTGGAATTAAAAAGCATGGGTTAGAGCAGAGATTAGAATTGGACATCACATACATAAAGATGTTAGATGAAGCCTTGGGAGTAAATGGAAATGTTTGGGGCAAGAGTATAAAGGGGCAAAGGTCCTAAGGGACATAATTTTAGAACCACCAAAATTCAAAGTACTGAAAGAAGGACTTAGCAAAGGAGACTAAGATCAAGCAGGTAGAAAAGAAGAACCATGAATGGGACTTGGCAAAGAAGTAAAGCCAAGAGAGACTATCAAGAAGGTGGAGTTGTCAACAGCATCAAAACATTTATTGTGTACAAGGAAGGTTACATCCACTTCCTGCCCATTTATTCAAACATACACACTAGAATGTAAGACTCAGGACAGGAATGTTTTCAAATGTTTCCTTCACTGAGGTATCTCCAGATCCCAAAATGTTGACTAAAATGTAGCAGATAATGCTAAGATTTGTTGAATGATTTTAAAATATAATCTCCTTGATTATTAAAATAAAACAACACAACAATATATGATCTCAAGACAAGAGAACTCTGCAATTCAAATGTTTTCCTATGTCCCATTATATTACGTAGTAACTTAGAGGGTTAAAAAATACAGACCACCAAGAATAGCAGTTTAAAACATGTTGGTTATAAAATAGGTGCGCCTGGGTGGCTCAGTCGTTAAGCGTCTGCCTTCGGCTCAGGTCATGATCCCAGGGTCCTGGGATCGAGCCCCGCATCGGGCTCCCTGCTCAGCGGGAAGCCTGCTTCTCCCTCTCCCACTCCCCCTGCTTGTGTTCCCTCTCTAGCTGTCTCTCTCTCTGTCAAATAAATAAATAAAATCTTTAAAAAAATAAAAAAATAAAAAAATAAAATAAAATAGTTTGCTTGGACCTACTGCATAAAAATGTCAAATATTCATGTCATAACATTTTTTTCCTTAATACACCATATTTTCATGGAGATATACACATTTATTAATAACACTCAATTTATCTGCCCTAATGTTAATAACCCATCAGAATAAAATAGCCAGTTCTTATAAAATGGAATATATAATGAAATGCCACATGAGTAATTACTATGTTGAAACTTTGTCTGTTTTGTGGATTATTAAAAAATAAAATTAAAATTAAATCTTTTCAGTTATGGTTAAAAATAGATTATTAAAAACTAATTTTACAGAAGTCCATTAATATAGTTAATTCTATTTCAGGAATTATTTAAATAAAGGAAGATAAACAGTTTTTGAAGTCACATAATTTTTAAATGGCATAAACTCTTTTTTTAATTTCTTAATAATATAAGAGCAAGTAAATTATTGACAATATAGATTAATGCATATAATAAGAAAAGAAAGAAATCCATATTAATTCAACCATAAAAATTGTCTTTATGGTGTTTACTATTTCTAAATTGTATTTAAAGAAATTAATATACTTTCATGAAATAATAATGCCAATGATTTTTAAAAATAAACTTTCCAGAAGCTGGTATCATTAAAAACTGTTTTTCAGTGTATCAGCCACTTTGAGAGACTACTCACATCTTCAAAATATGCTGCTCCTGCATTTAAAGATTTTTGGAAAAGGAAAGAAGAAAAAATTAAATATATGTATTTATACATAAATACATTTAAGGAATATTGTTGCTCTAACCATTTTAAATATTTTTTTGAAATTATATTCAGAACCTGTGACACATTTTTTTAAAAAAAAAGACTCAAAGATGGTAAAGTTTTATCATTCTGAATTTTAGAAATAATAGTTTCTACATACTAAGCTTGATTGACATTTTGATCTTTTGAAAAGAATTATGCATAAAGATCATCATTAATGCAGAGGAAATAAACTCCATTGGCTTCACTTGTGATTTTAAAGCATATATCCTTTTGGGCATCAGACATCTTCAATTTTTCTTCTCAGATTTTGACATACATTTCTGCATAAGCTCAGACACCTATATTTCCATCCTGACAACTATTTTCTTTAAAAATGCTGTGCTTTACTTCCCTTAGAAGAAGAAAATGAATGTTTATCGCTCAAAATGTGAAGCATGCTGTTCTGTAGAAATATTTTACATGTTCATGATGTTTTCAGAACTAGTCTATCTAAATTCAAATGATTGACCATTCCCCTCACAGCCTATTATCTTACTCAGGAATTGAGATCCAGTATTTCCAGTATTTTCATCAGCATTAGACTTAACTTGAAGGTTGTTCTGTACACCTATTGACCATCCTCTATAATTTTTAATTCTGTAGCGATGGTAAAAACTTTTATTCTTGAAATTATTTTATAGACATCTTTTTAACAAAGCAATTGACTCACTTGAAGCTTTTATTATAGATATACAAACTGCAAAATTATTCCCTTATATGATAAGTATATCCCTTTCTCATTGTAACTATTAATATAAGAATAAACGGTTGAGCTTGAATGTTGTGCTATAATATGAAATATGCATTTGTAC
Source organism: Phoca vitulina (assembly GCF_004348235.1). Taxonomy (NCBI): domain Eukaryota; kingdom Metazoa; phylum Chordata; class Mammalia; order Carnivora; family Phocidae; genus Phoca; species Phoca vitulina. The sequence goes on from NW_022589710.1 coordinate 22,158,205, forward strand.
CATCATCGACGGTGATCATGCCTCAGATTCTATATATGTCAAAAGTTGGCATCCTTGCTTTATACTCATATAATAAATGTACTGACTCTGTGGGAGTCTAAGATACGAATATTTAACAAATGGTTAGTAGATTTTTACTTGGGCTGACCTTTTGCTTTTGTCATCATCAATGATCAGTACAAGTAGATGAAGGCACAACAAATTTAATACATGAACATTTTTTTAATCAACTTGTGAACACGTCTCTTTTTGTCTTTTATGCATAAGATGAAGAAATAAAAGCTAAATGCTTAAAGTAGCTTTGGATGGCTGAAATAACCATGTTCAATGACATTCAACAACTATTCATTGTCACCCTGGACAGAGGTTGCCAGAGCTTTACATCTATCGTTACATTTTTAATCAATAATTAGGATTAATAGTTTGTCATATTTATTAATCTTGTTACAGATTTTTTTTTTTTTAAAGATTTTATTTATTTATTTGAGACAGAGAGAATGAGAGAGAGAGAGCACATGAGAGGGGGGAGGGTCAGAGGGAGAAGCAGACTCCCTGCCGAGCAGGGAGCCCGATGTGGGACTCGATCCAGGGACTCCAGGATCATGACCTGAGCCGAAGGCAGTCGCTTAACCAACTGAGCCACCCAGGCGCCCAATCTTGTTACAGATTTTTAAAAAGAAAATCAAGTAGATTTGGGTCAAAAGAAAAAAATAACCTGCCTATTCAGGATGAGACAGCTGAATTTTAGGAACAGAATGTAAAAAAAGTCTTAGGACTTTTAGTTGGCAGAAACCTCAAAATTACTCAATAATGGTATGTGGTTACTAAAAAGAATAAACATTTACATTATATTTTGAGAATAAAAGAGGACATAGTCTTATTATACTTTGTCATATAATGACCTGGGTGTTATAGTGACAACAATAAGATAAATAAAACAAAATAAAAGGATGTTGATAGGTTTAGGGACCTTTACAAATGTGTATGAAGTATGTTCCTTAAGATTGGGGAATTTTATCTTTGAAAGATAGACTTGTGGGAAAACTAACTTTGGTTTACAAACATTTGAGAATGCTCACCGGAGGGACATGTAGGCTTGTCCTGTTTGTTTGGCCCCAAATTATTGAGCCACCATCATGAAGAGGAAGAGCCTGAGAGGCAGATTTTTTTTTTTTTTCACGACATGAAAAAGCCTTCTAATACTGGGAGCTATTCAAATAAGGAAAGGACTAGCTGAAAAAAATAGTGAGTATTATACTGCTGTGAAAACGTATTAATAGTCAGTGATTTTCAAGTTTAGAAGATATTACAGAACCAAGGAGGCAAATTAGTAGGACAAGAGACCTCCATCCCTAATTCAGTAAAAACAATTCCACATTTATATATTTTATGTATCCAGCCTTTGTAAGATTAAAAAGGAAAAAAAATCTATGGTTTAAAATTTTACAACTACTGAATTACATAACCATCTGGCGGTAATGCTATAAAGAAAATTTAAGCACTTAAGGGAGTATTTGAATTAGGTGGCCCTTAAACATCTTCAAACATCATTTTAATAACAATTATAATGAAATTATAATGTTGCCTACAAATAAAGTAGCTGAGAAGTTTACAAACTCTTTCGTCCTTACCATAGCCCTGAAAGAAAGCATTATTTTTGCACATGAGAGTGTAGAAGATCAGGAAAACTTAGATTGAGCAAGGGACTATGGCATGTGGAAAAAGCTGGGTTTATAAACTTGGTTACACTTTTACCATTCCACAATATTATATAATCATCAAATTCAGAATTATCTTAGAGATCATATCCTATTCTAGCTCTAATATTTTAAGACTCACATATAGCATTACCATTTAGTAATTGGCTACTCTATATTTTAATATCTCCAAGTTCACCCACTTGTTCTTGAATTATCTTATTCCATTTGGAGTAGCTCTAGCCATTAAAAAGTGCCTTCTTATGTGGTCTGGAATCTGCGTTTCCACAGGACTCAAACCAAAACATATGTGTTTTTTCATATTCATCTACTATGGTCTCTTTCTTAAAGTGTTTGTATTTAAATTGGGGAAGTACAATGTGGAGACAAAACACTGCAATATAGAAAGGGTTTCTGCAATGGGATTATACTTCTAAAAAATCTCCTTTTCCATAATAAATTATCTTTAAAACAAAAGGGCTAACATAAACATTTGTTATCATTTGTCTGTTTTGGCAAACATCTTTGTAAGATAAAAGACTGTAATGACAAGTGTGGTCATAGTTAAACAGAATTTAGCCTCAGTCAGCAACTAAATAAGAGCTATAGAATAGAAATCTCCAAAAACTTGTCTAGACAGAATTTTTACCATCTCCAGGGTAGTTAATTAATGAAGGTAATATGAATATCACACAGAAGTCTGGAGCTTTTCTCTAGGGGAAGAGAACCATTAGCTCTGGGTAGAATCTCAGCTGTTAGAGTTCATCAAATCAATCAGTAGGCAATAAACATGTCTCTAAAATGGACATAGAAAAGCACAGCAGGACCTGACAACAGAAACACATATGTTAAAGCAAGAGAGATTTGCAGCGGGCACTGGGATACTCATTCATGGAAATTTGTACTTTCAAGACAGTATGTAGTTCCTGGAGTCAAGGCAAGATCTCACTCTAAGGGTACCACTCAGAAACAAAGCAGACATGGGCAGGTAAGAGGTATCTGATCAGTGGATTGCATTTCATCTCAATATATTGGTCAATTACTTAAGCCTGGGTAGAAAGTTATAAAGTAATTGTAGAGTGACCAAGTTAAGAGACTAAATTAGAAACATATATAGATTCTATCTATCATCTTTCTATCTATCTATCTATCATCATCTATGTATCTATGTATCTGTATCAAACTCATTTATCTACTTTATTAATCTTAAGGGGTGTTTTAATTGTTCTCCTTTGTTTTATTTTTTTATTTTTATTTTTTTAAAATATTTTATTTATTTATTTGACAGAGAGAGACAAAACAAGATAGGGAAAACAAGCAGGGGGAGTGGGAGTGGGAGAAGCAGGCTCCTGGCTGAGCAGGGAGCCCGATGCAGGGCTTGATCCCAGGACCCTGGGATCATGACCTGAGCCAAAGGCAGACGCTTAATGACTGAGCCACCCAGGCGCCACATGTTCTCCTTTATTTTATAGTAGTTAGTTGCTATCATTCAGGAGACAAATTTTAGTTATTTTTAGATAGATAGAAATGTCTAAAATGGCAATTAATCCGGTTACCCATGTATAAAAATCTTCACAACATTTATGTGTTGCCCTATATACAAAAAGGTGTACTGTAATCTGAAATACAATAATAATTGCTGAGCTATACTTCATGTCCAGATATACCTAGTATTTTTTATACTATCATTAGGGCATCAGTAAACCCAGAGATATGCTTTCCATTTTGCTATAGAACATCACTAGAGACAATAAGAGTTGAATACAAGTAAAGTAACATTTTAGGTCAAATTATAGTATTTATTTACTCAAAAGAACATAATGAATCTTTAGCAAACACAACTATGATTGCCAGTGCTGAGATACAGTACACATACAGGACTTCAAAAGATTGAAATGAGAACTGCTGTTTCATCACTGGTATTATGTGATGCTGTTATAGGCAATAAAGAGGAGCTAAATGTGGTTCTCCTCATTTCTTTTTCAGTTCTTCTAGTCTCTAATTTTATGAGTTCCTAGCAAACTATAGAGTCTTCTGGGAAAATATTGCTTCATTTTAATGGAAATATGGAAATGAAAAGAAAGCAAAGTTATAAACAATTTTATACATCACACACACAGAGACAGAGAGAGAGGGAGAGAGAGAGACAAAAAGGGAGAGAAATATAGATATCTCATAATTTACCATTATCCAGCAGTTTTAAACTGCTTTTTTTTGTCCTAAGATTTCAGGTCCAGATCCTCAAAGAAAATGTTTCTCAACTTTTACATATATTATTTGCTTAAAACAATGATAAGACAACTTTATCATTGCATTTTTATATCTTAGGGGAAAAGTAAAGAATGGTGTATACTCAACCCTCTGTCCCATAATAAAGAAACACACTAAGTAACAATAACACTGGAAGGAACTGCTGGGAGTGTTGGAGAGCTCAGACGAAGTTGGTAAGGGGAGCCATGGAAAATACTAGAAAGCTGTCATTCACTAACACATTCTGCAATGATGGCTTAAAAGCAAGTAAGTTTTTTCTCTTTAAATCACATTTCCGTGTCATTCCTGATATATCATTTTACCTACCCTCTGTCATTGTGCTTATTCTATTATGATTGAATCACATTTGCTTTCATTTTATAGACATATGACAGCACTGGGGAAAAAAAATACTGAGAATTCTAACAGAGCACCAATAATGCAAGAACAAGAAGAAAGAAATGAGTATTTCAACTCCATTTTGTCCCGACTCTCATATTTTGGAAATAGTTTCCTGCTACTTGCAAGCAGTTATGCTGCAGGGCAGAATCAACTCACTTACAAAACTATATTTAGTTATTAGCCTTCCCTCTTAGTTTGGGAGGGCGATGCATGATGTTGGCAAGAGCTCTCTTTTTGAACTTAAATTTTCCAGAGGAAAAAAACGCCACATAATCTGCTTTCCCATCCTCTGTGATTAATTTCTAGAATATGATATGTGAGTGAATCTGAGTGGTACTGTGCTTACGAAGCTGTGGTGGACATCTGCTTCAAAAGAGTTAGTGACATTGCAACCAGCTCTCTGTAGGTGTCACCTGTTTGCAATGGTGCAGAAGGAAGATATGGGGAAGATGAAAAGGAAACGATTAATGCAGTTTGTGTTTCAGATTCCATGCCAATTTAGTAACGTGTATTAATGATGCATTTTGGCAATAAAGCTATGTAATAATCATTAAACAGAATTGCCATTCCCCATTAACAGCAGACTGTATTATAATACATTGGCTAATTCCTCGTTAAATTCAACATAAATTAAATAACAGATTTTATGTGTATAGCCAAAAAGAAAGACCCTTTAATTTTATTTTCCTAAGAAAATAAACATCCTTAGGGAAAAATTGGCCAAATCTTCACGTTATGATTAGAGAACAAAACAGAAAGTTTTTCTTTCTTTTTTTTTTTTTGATTTTGAAATAATCATTCAAATATAGTTAAAGAAAATGAAGATTGTTTCACTGTGGTGTCTTTCAGGAAAATGCTTGCTAACTATAAGCTTCAAATTTGCAGCCTACAAATGTATTTGCTCTCAAAGTCATTAAAGATGCTCCAAGAGACTGAAATTTAGAGATAGGCAGGAGTAGAGGGAGATGAGCAGTGGAGATGAGGACACTGATTCTATTGCCTGGTCCTCCCCACCATTGCCCCAGCATGGTTTAGACATGTTTTCTATAGGTAGAGTTTGTAAAGTACAGAGGCACTCCTCTTCTGTCTCTGTATCTGTGAAGGTCAAAAGACTTCTGGACTAGAAAATAGACACTCCCTTGCATCCCAGTAGAGGTTCAAATATACTAAATTATATTTGATATTTAGAATTGTAATGACATTTAAAGGAAAATTCAAAAGACCTATAAGAAGAAAATTACTGTAAAGAAGACATGACATTTTTAGCTAGACTTCGTACTAAGGTCAAGTTATTTGAAAGTAGTTTGGCTCTGGACAGAGTTTATATATATTCATATATATAGAAAAATCATTAAAAACTTTGCTTTTGTCTTGTGAAATTTTGGGTGGTTTTAACATTATTCCTTGTATTTATGTATTGAATGTTCTTCCCTATATTTTTAAATATTGTTTGGATTTCCATATGGCTATTTTTTTAAAGATTTATTTATTTATTTTAAAGAGAGAGAGAAGGGAGGGCAAAGAGAGGAGAGAGAAAGACTCATAAGCAGACTCCCCACTGAGTACAGAGCCTTACCTGGGGCTTGACCTCAAGACCCTGAGATCATGACCTGAGCTGAAACAAGAGTTGGACACTGAGCCGACTGAACCACCCAGGCACCCATCCATATGGCTATTTGTTAATGAGAAAAATATGTTGGGGAAAAGGAATACAGCTGAAATGATTTCATGGAATATAAAGAAAAATGAAAGATAATAAATTTAATGGCATGAAATATGTTGAATATTTGCTACATGAAAAGTTTAGTTAGAATGGATCAATCACATTATAGAGCCTTCTTAAGATTTAATAGGGAATAATTGTAGTGATTATCAAATAATTAAGCAGAGGAAGGGATTTTTTTTTCCCCTTATGAACCAATCAGCGCAGTTTGTTTGAATGAAAATAACATTTTATTTCTAAAGTGTGTCTAGGTAAGATTGAAACATAATATCAATGGTTATGTGAACCTATAATTAATGCCATATTTTTAATTTTGAATATTCCTAGCTCAAAATAATCTTATGATGCCAACATGGGAAGTAAGGAAATGTTACAATACTTTGTAAATTATAATACTTTGTAAATTACAACAAGAAGTAAGGAAATGTTACAATACTCTGTAATTACTAAATTACTTTGTAAATTGAACTACTCTGCAATTTTGTAAATAACATAGTTTATATAACCAAATGGTGAGGAACTTCTGAGAATTACCCATTTTTTTTCCCTTTAGCCCTTTACTAGGAAAGGAGAAAAGCTTACTGACCATTTTAAAATTCTATGTTTTTCTAAATCTTCTAAAATCCAATTTTTTTCAGCCCTTCCACATTTACCTGCATTGCTTTCCCCCAAATTTTCTCATAGCAACCCAACATGGATGTTCTTAAATTTCTATAGTTATTAAATTAATACTCTGAGGCATTAATAGTGCTAATATATTGGCCTTTTCTCTACTGTCCCCCTTCCAAACTTATTAAGGCACATGTTTAAGTGAGATTTCCTGGTTTAGAGTGGTCTAATCCACATTTACTAGAGCTTCCATTAGGGAATCATATTTCAGTATAAATGTATCAAATCAGTATGTTATATACCTTAAACTTACATAATGTATGCCAAATATATCTCAATTTTTAAAAAGATCAAATTTTACTATATATAGAAAACCCTAAAGACTCCACCAAAAAACTACTAGAATACAAAATCAAGACACCTATGCAACAGATTTCAACCATTCCTATGCAACAGATTTCACTAATAATTTCACTAATAATGAAGCAGCAGAAAGTGAAATTAAGAGAGCAATCCCATTTACAATTGCACCAAAAACAATAAAATATCTAGGGATAAACTTAACCTAAGAGGTGAAAGACCTGTGAGGTGTAAGACTCTAAAAACTATAAAACATTGATGAAAGAAATTGAAGACAACACAAAGAAATGGAAAGACATTCCATGCTTGTGGATTGAAAGAACAAATATTGTTAAAATGTCTATAGTACCCAAAGCAATCTACACATTTGATGCAATCCTTATCAAGATACCAACAGCATTTTTCACAGAGCTAAAAGAAACAGCCCTACAATTTGTATGGAACCACAAAAGACCCTGAATAGTCAAAGCAATCTTGAAAAAGGAAAATAAACCAGGAGGGATCACAATTCCAGATTTCAAGTTATATTACAAAGCTGTAGTAATCAAAACAGTCTGGCACTGGCATAAAAATAGACATATAGAACAATGGTACAGAATAGAAAACCCAGAAATAAACCCACAATTATACGGTCAATTAATCTTTAACAAGAAAGTAAAGATGATACAATGGGAAAAAGACAGTCTCTTCAACAAATGGTGTTGGGAAATCTAAACAGCTACATGCAAAAGAATGAAACCAGACTACTTTATTACACCCTACATAAAAATAAACGCAAAATGGATGAAAGACCTAAATGTGAGACCTGAAACCATAAAACCTTAGAAGAGAGCACAGACAGTAATTTTTCTGACATCAGCCATAGCAACATTTTTCTAGGTATGTCTCCTGAGGCAAGGGAAACAAAACCAAAAATAAACTACTGGGACCACATCAAAATAAAAAGCTTCTGCACAGTGAAGGAAACAATCAACAAAACTAAAAGGCAACCCATGGAATGAGAGAAAATATTTGCAAATGATATATCCAATAAAGTGTTAGTATCCAAAATATATGTAGAACTTACAGAACTCAACACCCAAAAAACAAATAAGCCAATTAAAAAATGGGCAGAAGACATGAATAGAAATTTCTTCAAAGACGCAGAGATGGCCAACAGACATATGAAAAGATGCTCAACATCACTCATCATCAGGGAAATGCAAATCACAACTACAATGAGATATCACCTCACACCTATCAGAATGGCCAAAATCAACATGAGAAACACCAGGTGTTGGCAAGAATGTGCAGAAAAAGGAACCCTTGTGCACTGTTGGTGAGAATGCAAACTGGTATAGCCACTGTGGAAAACAGTACGGAGGATCCTCAAAAAGTTAAAAATAGAACTATACCTATGATCCAGTAATTACACTACAGGGTATTTACCCCCCAAATACAAAAACACTAATTCAAAGGGATACATGTATGCTTATAGTTATTGCAGCATTATTTACAATAGCCAAATTATGGAAACAGCCCAAGTGTCCACTGATAGATGAATGGATAAAGAAGAAGTGATACATATACTCACTGGAATATTATTCAGCCGTAAAAAAGAATGAAACCTTGCCATTTGCAACAACGTGGATGAGCTAGAGAGTATAATGCTAAGCAAAATAAGTCAGTCAGAGAAAGACAAATACTATATGATTTCACTCATATGTAGAATTTAAGAAACAAGCCAACAGGGGTGCCTGGGTGGCTCAGTCATTAAGTGTCTGCCTTCGGCTCAGGTCATGATCCCAGGGTCCTGGGATGGAGCCCCACATCGGGCTCCCTGCTCTGCAGGAAGCCTGCTTCTCCCTCTCCCACTACCCCCTGCTTGTATTCCCTCTCTCGCTGTCTCTCTCTCTCTCTGTCAAATAAATAAATAAAAAATCTTAAAAAATAAAAGAAACAAGCCAACAAAGAAAAAAAGAAACAAACCAAAAAAATAGACTCTTACCTATAAAGAACAAACTGATGGTTACCAGAGGAGAGGTGGGTGGGGGGATTGGTGAAATAGATGATGGGGATTAAAGAGTATACCTATTGTGATGATCACTGAGCAATGAGCAATGTATAGAATTGTTGAGTCATTACATTGTATACCTGAAACTAATACCGCACTATATGTTAACTATTCTGGAATTAAAATTGAAAACATAATTAAAAAATAAATTTTAACTATAAATATGTATAGTTGATGTATATTGATTATACCTCAATTAAAACTGAAGGAAAAAAAATGAAACCTGTTAATTCTAAAAATGCATATGTTGTGTTCACATATAAATCCAGTTTGATCATATAAAAATGACCAGAAATATAAAAATGACCTGAATTTTTTGCTCAGGGCAGGGGTATTTCCTTATGTTTTTATATAATTAAAATGATTATCTTAAAGTCTCACCACTATAGAGATAAATAAAGCAGCAAATTAACTATTCTGTCTAAAAATGGCCATAATCGTTTTCTTCTAAACAATTTTCTTTAGTGGTTGGACTCTTTTTTGACATTAATAATTTTGATTCCTTTCCTCTATGCTACGGTTCCCTTGCTCATTCAAGAATACTTTATACCAGGACATTTTAAGTCCATAGAAAACCTCTAATTTTAGAATACCTACCTGATTTAGTCTAAATCCTTGAGGGACAATAGGTTACCTGCTCTAATTCAGTAATTCTCACTGCTAATCTGAGGATTAGGACTAACCAGAAATTAGATGTATCACCTGGAAAGGTTGTTAAAATTATCAGTACTTGATCTTCTTCCTTGTAAATGCTAATTCCTGTCAGGGGAGGGGATTCTTTTCATTTTTTAAAAGCTTTCCTGGGCTGATAATGCGTGGCCAGTTTTGGGAACCACTGGTCATTTTTGAACTTTAGGACTTCTTTAGAAGCAGTAAGAACTAGAAAAATCTTGAAAAGTGGATTTGCATCAATTTATAGGGTCAAGGGTATGCATTTCTTCAAAGGATAGCCCCAACTGTGATTAACAATTTAGATAAGATAACCTCTCAAACTTAGTAAAGAGATCTAAGCTTCCTTAGCTACAGAAGGAAAAGGAGAAGATAGAAACTTGGCTAAAAACCCTGGGCAAGTATAAAATGAAGTGGAGAAAAGTAAGTGCTTCTTTTTTTTTTTTTTTTTTAAAGATTTTATTTATTTATTTGAGAGAGAGAGAATGAGAGAGAGTGAGTACATGAGAGGGGGGAGGGTCAGAGGGAGAAGCAGACTCCCTGCCGAGCAGGGAGCCTGATGCGGGACTCGATCCAGGGACTCCAGGATCATGACCTGAGCTGAAGGCAGTCGCTTAACCAACTGAGCCACCCAGGCGCCCCAAGTAAGTGCTTCTTTAACTTATATCCTGATAGAAGGAAATAAAATATAACTATAGACTGTGATTATATTGACTATAACTTTATAACTAGAGACTATAACTATAAAAATATGACTATAGAATAAATTGTAGAAATTTAGGGTGATGAAACAATTTTTTTCCCTGTGCCATTACTTCCTAAAAATAGGTAATATTCTGAAATAGATACATAATATATATAAAACATACTTCGGTCTTATTTTGATATGAATTATTTAGATGATCACTGCAATGCTCTACTTCATTTAGCTTGAAATTAAGTATGGTTTCAATTTTAGGCTAAACATTAGGGAAATACTTTGCAGCCAAAACAGCTTTTGTCCATCCCCTCTCAACTTTCCCCTGAACCAAAATTTTATTTCATAGGTAGTATTAGGATTTTTGTATCCAAAATGCCTTCCCCATCACTGAAGAGTGATTAGAATTTAGTGACAGACTGGTATGTCTTTCCTCAGACAATTTCCATACTACCATCAAGCAAGAAGACCAGGGTTTTCCATTTTGCTAATGTGTTGGACTAGATGTATTGAATATCTTCATATTGTAAAACACCTAAAATACTGGATAAAAATACTGGGAAACAAATCTTGTATATGTATAGCTGAACTTTCAGTAAAGAAAACCTCTATGGTTCAGATTGATGATGGGATGAAATATTAGAGTGGTAAATTTATAGGCCAACGTTGCAGCTTTACTGTCAGGGAACAAAGGAACTTTATTTAGTAGCTTGGTTCCAGTGTCCACATCAGAACAGATGAAGTAGGGATGATGGTAGTGGAAATGCAGCTAGGTTTGCCATGTAAAGCTGGGATCCACAAAGTGCTAAACCTTCAATGAAATGATGGAATTGAAAAACAATCTTCCGAATGGCACAATAAGATAATGCAAAAACTTTTAAAGTTATGACTTGGTCTCTGGGTGGAGAGTAAAAAATAGTCCCCTTAGAATTTGAAATCACTTATGTAGCAGATGCTATTGAGGCTCTATATCTCATGCTCTGGGCCTGTCTTCAATTTCAGCTTCAGCTGTGTTATTCAGTTTCCATTCATTTAGCAGATTTCCCATCTCAAATTACTGCCCCCCATCCCTAGCTTTTCTCTGAAGTCTGTAACTCATGTTGGGTCATCCTCAATCAGTGGAAGATGGAGAGCCAGGAAAAACTTCTCCACTCCTTCTCTCCTAAGGGAGGATTCTGAGGAACATCCCACATTATTTCTTAGAAGACCCCCCAGAAAGACTGAGCCCCATTTGCCTCCATGGAGGAGGGGCTCCAGGACCACACACAGGTTCCCCTTGAGTATGTTGCTAAATACTAAGTTGCACTTCTGTGGGGGAAACTCAATACGCTGGGAGCTTTAAGGTGAACAATCCTAGAGCTCAAACAGGGTGTAGAAGTTCTGACTGATAAATATAAAACGCATTGACCCCAGGACCCTACAAAAATGCCAAGGAACTTAGGCTATGGCTTCTTCTCAGGCAGTTTTTTTCTTCAAGGGGCCAGATGAGAATTCCCATACTAATAAGGCTAATTGATCTGAACATCAGGAAAAGGTAGAGCTCCATACATCAGCCATGGCCTGAGAGAAGATACTGTAACCAGGGCTACAGAACCGTCATGGATGAAGGTTTGAGTCATCCAGAGTTTGGCCATCTGGACCAACAGAGGCACTATTTAAGACTGAAGGGAATGCAAATGGGGAGTTGAGGAGTATCTGTCAGTTTAGGCTGTTATAATAAAATACCCTAGACCGGGTGGATTAAACAACAGATATTACACCAGTGTGGTGTATTTTGGGGTGGCATATTCTGCTACCCTCCAAACCCAAGAGTTTTATTTATAAAAAATGATGTTATCTGGAGTGGACATTAAGAAGACTACTTCTAAGAAAGTTACATTTTTGAAGTTTTAATTAAAGCTGAAATAGGCAATGTGTGCTAATATTACAAAAGACCTCAAAAAATCCCGGGGCGCCTGGGTGGCTCAGTTGTTAAGGGTCTGCCTTTGGCTTAGGTCATGATCCCAGGGTCCTGGGATCGAGCCCTGCATCAGGTTCCCTGCTTGGCGGGAAGCCTGCTTCTCCCTCTCCCACTCCCCGTGCTTGTGTTCCCTCTCTCACTGTGTCTCTCTCTGTCAAATAAATAAATAAAACTTAAAAAAAAAATCTCTTCATATGCCAAATGTTTCCCAATTTGAACACAAAATTCATTCTCTCATGAACATCATGTTATACTCCCTGAAACCTGAATGATTGTCATTGAAAACTTGAAGTAACATAGAATTCTAGGTGTTATACCCAAATTTTATGAACAGCATAACAAAAAAGACTTTAGTGAACAAAATGAACATTTTCCAGTGACTAAATCCCAAGAATTAGAATGACTGGATTTATAATTTAGCTAAATCAGTTTCTTACGTGGTGACTTGGGGAAGGGAATTTGGATGGAGGTAATAATAGCCAGAATTTTTTAAGCATTCCCCATGTCTCAGGTATGATTCTAGACTGCTAACGTGGGTTATCTCATTTACTCCTCACGAAAGTCCTGTTTAATCTCTTTTTGCTTCTTTTTCATATGAGGAAACTGGGAGATAACATAAAGATTATGGAACTTGCCCAAGTTCACAGAGCTAGTGTGTGGAGGGAAGCCAGTGAGATATGTACACTCAGCTGGGGAAAGGCCTGACACACCAGTCCTAACATACTAAAAAACCCTTTACTCACAATCACCAGCTCATAGTTAACAATTATTCTCTCTCTCAATTCATCAATATTTCATGACCTAGAAAGCAGAATTTTTATATCACACATAGCAATCTGTATCCCTTTAAAAAACATTCAGTATATTTATATGTCACAAACATCAGTAAAATGAGTACCTAAAATAATTATACAGACCCACTGCTCAGTCCCAGGGGATTCTATATTCCCTCCCTCTTCCAGCTTGGATGCTTTATCAGGCTACTTAAGTGTGAAGAAGAAAAACCACCTGCTCCTCTTTTCATCAGACAGAACAAATAATAGGCAAAAAGCAAAGACAAAAACAAAACAGCTCATTAAAGCAACAATAACAACTGAACAAATAATAATATGCAATTTAAAACCAAAATTCTTTTTCAGTTCTTCTGTTTACTTGTACAAAAATGTTCACTCGAACATCACGCTTCCCCACACAGGGGCCAATAGTTTAAACTGCATTAAATAATGTGAGCATTGTCCATCATAATGAAATGAAACAAGCATCAAAGGCACAATATTCATAAAACACTGGGAATCTCTAACCCACTGAAATTCCGGCTACCAGCCAAACACCACAACAGCCTCACACATCAGGCAACTTAAGGTGTATGATTTGAAACTGATACAATGCATAATTTCCAAAGAGCTCTAGGTAGGTAAACAGTGATGATGCAATGAGTTATTTGTGCCGAGTATTTATTGCTTTGCTGTCTGATTGTTCCACCTCCCCAGAGGTTAGAAGTCTATCACCTGCTGTTCCTCAGCTGCTAAGATCAGAGTCTATAACACAGACAGAGTGCCTATGTTCTCAGGGTTGCTGCTTCAGAGAGATAAGGCAGCATTGAGAAGTGCTCAGATTTGCCTCCCTCGGAAAGAGCCTGAATGACCATCAATAACAAACGGTTACTTCTCAACTGTTATGTGAGACAACACTGCTTTGCATACACAGGTGAAATTTGATAAAAGGGAGTTATTTAAAATCACTTAAAATGCCTATAGCTCATTATTTCTGGTCTTTGTATTATTGTTCTTTTTTCCGCATCCTTCTTTCCCTCTCTCCCCAATCTCTGCCAAAATGCAATGATTTAAGAGCCCAGGGGAAATATTGGATCACATTTCTTCACTAGCTGATTGCCTTGAAGGTTTTTGGTGAGCTATTCCTTAGCCACCTTTGTCATTCTGCTGTCATTCATGGCCTTATATCTCTAAGTATGAGAACATTGCAAAAATCTACTATGCCCATTCAGAAACATGTATTATGCCCGGTTATGACCTTGCAATTAAAACGTCAACTTCCAGAAGTCCAAGAAAGATAGCTGTAATCCCTCATATCATAGGAATTTATACAGTTCTTGATTTTATCAAAAGACAAAGATCATTTCCCCTGAAAGCTCCCAAAATTGCAAATGCAAATTCCTCAGCCTTCTTCCTGCCACTGGAGAGTGGTAGAGTCAGATTGTGCCACAAAATAGTACTTCATATAATTTACCAGTTTGATCAAGTCATTATGAACAGCATGTGTGTGTGTGTGTGTGTGTGTGTGTGTGTGTGTGAAGCCTATGGAATGCACTTACAATCAGAGATCAATTATTGCTATGCATTTATGCTATTGCAATGTATTGTATTTTCAGTTCTTTCTCTCCTAATGGTTCTTTGAGTACCACATTCAGTGCCTAATTTTTTCCCCCTCAGCCTAGGTACTGGGGATTCTTCGGTAATAAGTTGATAGATGACTTTCATCTGTATGCTTCCGCACTTTTGCAGTTTGTTAGGAACAAAAATACTTTACTATATAGAAACAATACTCAGAAATACACTGTCATGGGATTTTTTTTTTTTTTAAGATTTTATTTATTTATTTGACAGAGACAGAGACAGTGAGAGCTGGAACACAAGCAGGGGGAGTGCGAGAGGGAGAAGCAGGCTTCCCGCTGAGCAGGGAGCCCCATGTGGGGCTCGATCCCAGGGCCCTGGGATCATGACCTGAGCCAAAGGCAGACGCTTAACGACTGAGCCACCCAGGCGCCCCTGTCATGGGATTTTTAAACAATGAACTGGTTAGGGGCGCCTGGGTGGCTCAGTCAGTTAAGCGTCTTTCGGCTCCGGTCATGATCCCAGGTTCCTGGGATCGAGCCCCGCATCGGCCTACCTGCTCAGTGGGAAGCCTGCTTCTCCCTCTCTCTCTGCTGTTCCCCCTTCTTGTGCTCTCTCTCTCTCTCTCATTCTCTCTCAAATAAATAAATAAACTCTTAAAAAACAAAACATAAACAATGAACTGGTTAAATATGCATTGCCTGAGTTAATATTACATATTTAAAATTAGCATATTTTAATAAATGTTTCTCCCATTATTTCCTTAACTTCTCTTACAGTGGTAAAGCCCTATCTCTTATTGTTGACATAGCATTTGATTCCCCCGTTAAGCCCAAAGTAAATTGCTTCTTACTAAAAACCAGTCATTGAAGAAACAGTTAAAAAGGATCCACCAAAGACCGCACTACATGTTTACAATCTGTCACACAAGTGAGTGAGGTAATTCAAAGGAACTTAGTTCACTTTTTTTTAGTTAAGCCTTATATTGATTTACCTAGACTTTTAAGCCACTCTGCCAAATGTAAATTACAGCTCATATTGTTACTTAAATATTATTACTAATTATTAGAATTATTTTTAAACATTTGTATATTCATATATGTGTATATATATATATATAAATTTTAAACTTCAGTTTAATTATAAGGTGTTAAGTACTTTGTAATTCTTAGGAGGAAATTATTTTCCAGATGAATGCATTTTTAATTTTATATGAAATCCAATTACAAAATAGAACTACAGCGCTCTTTTAGTAGACCACGTCTTCTATTAAAAACCTAATGTTAGGCAACAACCTCAAGTGTCTGTGAGTGTGTTTCTAGACACTGTCTGTGAGTTTCTAGAATTCTTCCAAGCCCAGGCTTGCTAGAGGGTCAAGCTTTCACCCGTGAAGCAATATTTCGTAGCCCAGAAGTCTTTAGCCTTTTCCCCAGATGTTCATTGTTTTACCCGTTGGGGTGATGGGCATCAACAGGCTCCTCCAGCCTATCATGTCTCTCCAGCTTGTTGTCCCCTGCCGGGGGGATGCCCCAGTCAATAAATACCAGCACACAAATGACAGTAGCAGGTGCCAGAAGGATCCTCTCTGACCCAGTGTTTCCTCTTTCCTCCAGGAACTGGTACCTTTGGGAACAACACTCAGAGAATCTTTTTACCTCCTATGATCTCTTGGTAGCTGGACAGCTCAAGATTACTTTTTTTTTTTTTTTTTTTTTTAAAGAGAAGGAGAGGGGCTAGGGGAGGGGCAGGGAGAGAGAGAATCTTAAGCAGGCTTCACAGCCAGCATGGAACCCAACATGGGGCTCTATCTCACAACCCTGAGATTAGGACCTGAGCTGAAATCAAGAGTTGGACACTTAACTGACTGAGCCACCAGGCGCCCCTCATTATTACTTTCTTAACATCATGTTAAGGATCTATGTTAGGCATGAATTTCCATGCATTGAATGTCCTATAGCACAATGTCATTAAAGGGAGTACTTGAAAGGAGGGATATGTGTGATATTTTCTGTGAAGCTAGGAAGCATAGTCCATAAGACTGTCCTTACTTCTAATACCAATCACAAGTTTGGGGTTTCCCAAGATCACCTTTAGGTTTACTAAACTGCTAGAAGGACCCACAGAACTTACTGAAAACTATACACACAGTATGATTTATTCCAGGAAAGAATATAGATTAAAATCAGCCAAGATGGGGCACCTGGGTGCCTCAGTCGGTTAAGTATCTGCCTTCGGTTCACGTCATGATCTCAGGGTCCTGAAATCGAGCCCTGCATTGGGCTCCCTGCTCAGCAGGGAGCCTGCTTCTCCCTCTGCCACTCCCCCTGCTTGTGCTCTCTCTCAGTCAAATAAATAAATAAAATCTTTTAAAAAATAAAATAAAATAAAATCAGCCAAGAGAAGAGACAGATAGGGCAGAATCAGGGAGGGTTTCAAACACAAAGCTTTCATTTTCTTTAGGATACATTACCCTCCTGGCATCAACATGCAATAGTATAAGCAGAATGTTGCCAACCAGGTTAGCTCATCTAAACTGTAGTGTCCAATTTTTACTGAAGCTCCATGTTTGACTTCCCACATGGCTAACCTTTAATCTCAAGCTCCTTGGAGTCAGAGTGGATACCGTATGGCCCAAAGTCCTCAT
The DNA here is from genome assembly GCF_004348235.1 of Phoca vitulina. Classification (NCBI taxonomy): domain Eukaryota; kingdom Metazoa; phylum Chordata; class Mammalia; order Carnivora; family Phocidae; genus Phoca; species Phoca vitulina. The sequence goes on from NW_022589710.1 coordinate 22,175,620, forward strand.
CATAATTCACATTGTTAGATGTCTAGTCCCATAGATCTCCAAGTAAATAAAGATACTTCTATCAGGGAGGACATTCTAAGGGTTTGGAGATGAACTTCTACTGACTAATAGCTGAAGGTGGAGGCCGGACCTCTCTTTGGTTAGGGTTAAATCCTTTATTACACACATTTCAAATGTAATATGTCAAGACAGTTTTAATAAAATGAACTTTTAGATCTTTGAGTTTACATAACCATAAAAATCTATTGTTTGACAGTCTTTAGGACATCAAACAAAAGGGACTACTTTTAGGAAAACCATAAGAGACTCTTAGCTATAGAGAACAAACTGAGGGTTGATAGAGGGAGGTGAGTGGGGAATGGGCTAGATGGGTGATCAGTATTAAGGAGGGCACTTGTTGTGATGAGCACCAGGTGTTATATGTAAGTGACGAATCACTAAATCCTACTGAAACCAATATCGCACTATATGTCAACTAACTAGAATTTAAATAAAAACTTGATACAAAAAATTGACCACTTTTAATGATTTAATTAATGCGCCCCAAACCCATAGGGCTTACTGTCTACTTCTATCATAAATATGTCTTTTAAGAGTGAAGTATGTGAAGCATACAAAACATGTTCATTGCAGGGGAACATTTGACCTCTTATACAATGTAATGAATCTAATATATGGTAGAATGGGGTGGTCTGTATGATGACAAATTTCCTTTAATAACCTCACCTCTTCCAACCCCTGGCTACTAGTAAGGAATTCATCATACTTAAGGGAGAGTTCTGTGAGCACAAGAAAAAGCATAAAAAAAATTACTGAATGCTACCAACATCTTCGATCCTCTCTGACCCTAGGTATTTAAACATAAGCAATTTTTATAAGCTATTCTCAGTACTCTTCCTCATAATGAAAGCACTTTCAAACTATAGAATCAATGTAAATGCATCTGGGATGTTGTACCACAAATTTCTCAAGGTAAAAGTTCTTAATATAAAATGTGTGTGTGTGTGTGTGTGTGAGAGAGAGAGAGAGAGAGAGAGAGATTTCTGATTTGTAGTTTCTGTTTAATAAGGAAATTAAAACCTATTTTATTAAATCATATCAAAAGCTATATCTCCAGTCATAGCCAACTGTTATTCACAATAATAAAAGATTTAATTTCTTTTACCTCTAATTTGCAAAAATTAAATTGTATTCTGGCTATTGGATCTATTAGCTTTAGCAATAGATCATTGTTTCTTTTATTAAATAATGAGAAAATTTGATTATGATTGTAACAAACTAAATGGATTTGTTCCTGATTTTTTATTCTTGATTCTTATTTAGTCATTCTAAAAGCCAAAAATATATGTACCCATACAAGTTTATCAAAGGAATATTATATATTTTATCATGTTCCTTGCTTCGTAAATGACTAATTTTGGCTACATACATTGCATAGCCTTATTTCAAATTAAATAATGTATGTTGTATATATCATATATGATAGTATATTGGTATATTATTTAATCTTTATAATTTATAATGAAATGAATAAACTCATTTTATCAGATGTATAACATTTCAATCTTGAATGCACAGGATTTGCCAACCTATCTTTCAAGATGTGTGTCACTATTAGTTTCTTAGTATTTTTAATAATATATCTTGAAACATATAACACATTTCTGCAAATTGATAAATGAAATCAGATTTTATGTGACCAAGACTTGGATATTTGGCTTTAAAATGAGAATTAGCTTTGCTAATTCGGTTGTATTGTGGATATTCTTCATAAATTAAATGAGTTTAATCTGCAGCTCTAATATATCTTGACAAAAATATCTTTAAAGTTCAAGAACATTTTAAAATATTAAGTTAATAAAATTGTAACATAATTAAAATGTCTTCATTACTCCAACTCTGTATCATTCAAGATCTCAACAGATGACACAGAATTTAGGGTTTTTGATTTACAAAGGGACTAATTAAAGGGGAGTGGTAGAGTAATAGAGGAACCATGGGAGTAAACTGGGAACTAGGGCCAGGCAGCAGTGAAGCTGTTGCCAGCACTTAGCCAAAGGGACAAAAGAAGAGAGAGCTTATTGGAACCTAGAAGGAGAGTTAATCTTGTAGACAAGGCCTTTGGAAATGAGCATTGACCTTTGTTTAGGGACACAGTCTGGGGCAGCCTTGAAGGGGAAGGATCCTGGAGAATAAACACCCTGACTTCACTCACTTTTCTCTTTTAGATAATTTGCTAGGGCTTCCTATTAGCTGAAGCAGAGGAAATCAGCAGGCATGAAAGCCCACTGACTACCTGATACAACAGAGCAGAGAGGAGAGCAAAGAGGAGGGAATACATTTGGAGGGGCACACAGAAGTTACCCAATATAAGGAAGGCCTTTCTTAGTATGTCAAGTTAAACAAGATGCATCTAAGGGAAAGAATAACAAGTACAATAAATTGCCTTTGGGATAAAGCATCTTTGGGTTTCTCTCCTATATTAGTGAGGGTTCCTCAGAGAAACAACCAATAGGATATCTATATGTTCAGAAATATATAGATACAGAGAAATATAAATGATACAGAGTTTTATTATGAGGAATTGACTCACATGACTGTGGAGTCTGAGAAGTCTCAGATTCTCGTCGGCAAGATGGAGGCCCACCACAGCTGGTGGGGAGTTCCAGGCTAAACTTTAAAGTCTGAGAATCAGGGGAGCCAATAGTATAAGTCCCAGACCAAGACTGACGCCTAAGACCCAGGGTACCCAATATGGGGGCAAGAGAGAGGGAGTAGATGGCAAATTTACCCTTTCTCTGACTTTTTTGTTCTATTCAGGTCCTCAATGGATTGGATGATGCCCACCTGCGTTGATGAGAGTAATCTTCTTTACTCAGTCTATTGATTCAAGTGCTAATCACTTTATTTGACAACCAGCTGAAATTGGTTATTAGGTCTATTTTTCTTTTTCTTTTCTTTTTTTTTTGATTGTCTTAAGTTTATCAGCAAGTGAGGAATCATATAGCTTGCATTAATAATTTTGATTGCTTCTTTCCATTAGTAATGTGTCTCCACTTTTCTCCTTTTGTGAGATTCCACTGGCAGGAACTTCTGTTATAAAACTGAGAAATGTTAGTGATACTATGTTTCAGATTCTAACTGGAATGCTTCTAGTGTTTCATAGTTCAAAATGCCATTGAGTGTTGGTTTCAAATGGATGTACAATTCCTAATTTAATAAAAGGTTTGTTTATGTTATTGTTTCTGGTTGTCAATGTTGTTTTTCCTCATCATTCTCCCACCTAACTCACCCAGTGTGCACGGCTAATGAATTTAACCAAGTGCATAAATTATAATCATTTTATGATGATTTTTTAAAAAAAGATTTATTTATTTATTAGAGAGAGAGAGATAGAGGGTTGTGGGGTGGCGGGGAGGGAGAGAGAATCTTAAGCAGACCCTGTGCTGAGCATGAAGCCCAATGCAGGTCTTGACCTCATGACCCTGAGATCACAACCTGAGCTGAAACCAAGAATCAGATTCCCAAACAACTAAGCCACCCACGTGCCCGTCATTTTATGATGATTTTAAACCTAGGTTTGTTGTAATGATGTATTAGTCAGGGTTCTCTAGAGAAACATAGTCAATAATCTATTACATAGATATATGTAAAAGGAGATTAATCATAGTCATTCGCTCACATGATTATGGAGGCCGAGAAGTCCCACAATCTGCTATCCACAAGCTGGAGACCCAGGAAAATCTGTGGTGTAATTCAGTCAGAGTCTGAAGGCCTGAGAACCAGGGGAACTGTTAGTGTAGTCCAAGTCTTATGGCCCCAGAACCTGAAGAGCTATATCTGAGGGCAGGAGATGTTATGTTTCAGCTCAAGCAAAGAGAGCAAATTTGCTCTTCCTCTGCCTTTTTGTTCTGTTTATGAAGGTCCTCAGTGAATTGGGTGGTGCCCACCTGCGATGTTGAGGGCAATCTTTACTGTGTCTACCAATTCAAATGCTAATCTCTTCTAAAAACATCTCAGAGACACCCAGAAATGTTTTATCAGCTATTTGGGCATCCCTTAACTCAGTCAAGCTGATACCTAAAATTAAGCATCAAACCTCCCTCAGATCAAGACAAGGAGTGATACTAATAACTGGGTAAAAAAAAAAAAAAAGATTGTTTTATGTTCTTTGTTTTCCACAAATCAGAAGCATTACCTAATCCATTTGCCAACTGATTTATAATTAATAATAATTTTCATCATAGACTATTATTTTATTTTGGCATGTAATTCTGAAGAGTTCAGAGAATCAGGTGACATTGTTAAAAACTTTTTCATTTTTATCCACATACATATCAATGTTTCTTTACTACAAGTAATAAAATGAGAAGTATCAGTAGGATTGATTGTAAACTGTCATATTCTAGCAGTAATTCAGAAGTATCCATGGTTAAGTTCAGTAATGAAAAAATAGCTTTATTAAGTTCATTAAAATATGCATTCTAAAAGTATTTAATTTCATGTGAAAATTACTTTTAAATTTGTAATATGTTTTTACTAAGATCACTTATGTACTAATAACAATTGTAATGCAACTTAATCCAGAAGATACACAGTTTAGCAAAGGTTTCTATAATAAAATGTAAAATTTTAGGGCATATACATATTTTGTGACAGAATTAAGAAGGGGGTGCAATAAAAAAATCTTTAATCATAAGATGATATCATATTAGCTTGCAATTTAATGGTGGAAGTAAAATGGAAATATGAGTTCAAGATGAAAAAAGAAAAATGGTTTCTAAGTGTTAGAGAAGAGCTTATTGATATGTTCATTCTTTCCTTCTCTCTCTCTCCTCCTTCCTTCCTTCCTTCCTCTCTCTCTCTCTCTCCCTGTCACTATTCTCCCACCATGGGCAAACCATTATCCTGGCTTCTAACACCAAATATTTGTTTTGCCAGATAATTTGATATGTATTTTAGAGGGCTGATGAAAATTTCAAATGACCATGTTCTTGTAAAGAAAAAAGTTGTGAGATGTCTCCTGTAGGGATTTTTCCTAGCTTTCTTACAGAGTGCTGAGGGTCTGGTAATTTATCTTTTACTGTATTCCCTTTGCTGTCTCTGATCATCTATGCTTAGAAAAAACTTCCATCAGAATATTTGGCACACCTTCCTCTAAAAATTTACCTGTGTTTTGTTTGTGTTTCTGAAATGTGTAGTGTTTATTACTTTAATACATTTTTTGGTTATGGTATGAGGAACAGATATAAAAGATTTTATTCCCCGAATTTGTAGTTGCCTATTCCAACACTATTTTATGAACAAATATCATTACCATCAATGCTTCATCAAATCCTATATTTCCTTCTGAATTTGTTTCTGTACTTTTTGTTTTGTTCCACTGTCTGGTATTGTGATTGAACCTTTTATTTACAATATATTTACAGAGTACTTTTAAATTTAACAGGTAAGGCAAATAGCCCATTATGATTTTTCTTCAAAATGTATATTTTTACTCTTTCCAGATTAATTTTAGAATCATTTTTCAACTTAAAAAATCACCTTGGGATTGCCATTGGCATTATGTTAAACTTACTGAGTTGGCTTGGCTCAGCGGAACTACCACCCGCTATTGAAAATAGGTTCTATGGCTTCTCAACAAAGAGTGAACAGCAGCTATATCTCAAATTATTACATGGAATATGAACCAGTTGGATTTGTGCTTTTCAGGGTTCTGTGTGTATGGGGGATGGTGATGATAATAGTAAAGATTTATTATTTCTTCATAAAAGTGTCGCATCTCAATGTTGAGTTTGTTTTATGTATTTGTATTGTGAGTAAAATACTTCTACATTACCTTTATAAAAACTGGTTATTTCTCATAATATTATCGACCTATGTTATAGAGCAAGGCTACAGTATAGAGTGTGGTGTATTTTGTCTTGCATCTTTCTGACTTCTCTTGTAAATTTGAATACTCTGTGCTAATCGAACTCTTTGGTTGTTGCAGTGTTTAGAATTTTATTTCAAGCTTCAGAATGGTGTATAAAATAAAGCTGGAGACTGAGAGATATTCAAATTTAATATCAGGCTTATAACCAGGTGCTGGCTGACAGTTCAGGTTCTTGAGGTAGAACTCGATACCAGATTAGCTGAATGTTCTCGGCTGCTTCTTGTGCTCCCAAGGATCTCTGGAAGCATGAGTATGTGGTGCACAAGTTTATACCTTTAGAAATTGTAAGAAAGAGACCCAGAAAAACAAACATCATCCCCAAGATGATATTATAACCTATAATGTACCTCTATTTTCTATTTATTATTAATGATAACAATTATCATTTTTATTAACTTTCCATTATTTAGATGACTAAATTCTCTAATTTTCATACTATATTAGAAGAATAATGTGAATAATAATTGATGATTTGAGGCATTATTTGTTCACTCTTAAGGGTTTCCTATTGATTCATAATACTCTTAAAGGTATGTTTCTCTTATTCTTAGTTTGTCATAGTATTGCTTTTTAAAAATCAAGAATGCATACTGATGGTTTCAAATTCTCTTGTAGCATCTAAAGATACTTTTAATATTTTTATCTTTTGACCTAATAATATATTAAATTAGGCTAATAGTTGTTTAGTTCTAAAACATTTTTGGCTTTTATCCCCTAAATAATTAATTTTCACTTTCATCTTTGTGTATCTTTTCTTAAAATTTTATTTGATACATTGTTATTATTACTTCCAAAATGAAATCTTTTTTTCATTCTTTCTTATTTTCTCATAACATTTAAGACTTTTAATTTTCTTCTGAAAAATTTCAGCCTCATCATGTAGTAATTTTATATGTTGTATTCCCAGTTTCGTTCAATTCTAATAGTTTACAATACGGTTTGATTTCCTATTTAACCCAAGCAATATTTAGGAACTTTAAAAAAAAATTAGTTTTCTTTCTTTCTTTTTTTTCCCTTTCCATTTTCTAATACCACTTTCCAAAACTGAAAATGTGTGCTGAGTATTTTTATTCTTGGCTTTATTAGGCCGTTGGATTTTTAAAAGCAGCTGAAGAACATTCACCTTATCTGGTATTAAGTTCCATCTTAATTTTGTATTTTTATTTTTTTTAAATTAACATATAATGTATTATTTGTTTCAGGGGTATAGGTCTGTGATTCATCAGTCTTATACAATTCACAGTGCTCCCCATACTACATACCCTCCCCAATGTCCATCACCCAGCCACCCCATCCCTCCCACCCCCTCCACTCCAGCAACCCTCAGTTTGTTTCCTGAGATTAAGAGTCTCTTATGGTTTGTCTCCCTCTCTGGTTTTTTCTTGTTTCATTTTTTCCTCTCTTCCCCTATGATCCTCTTAATTTATATGTATTTATTTATATATAAATATAGATATATTTGAGAGAAAGAGAGAGAGAACACAAGCAGGAGGCAGGGAGAGGGAGAAGCAGGCTCCCCGCTGAGCTGGGAGCCCGATACGGGGCTCAATCCCAGGACCCTGGGTTCATGACCTGAGCCAAAGGCAGATGCTTAACTGACTGAGCCACCCAGGTATCCCAAGTTCCACCTTAATTTTTAACAGCACACACAAAACACCGGATTATAATGGTGAACTCTGGTTTACTTAGCCAATGCTATTTTCCAATCTTGCTTACTAACAAAGCTCTAATTTTGTTTTGACTCCATTGTTTTGACTGCAGCGTCTAAGAGGATGAACTCTCACTGGTCTTGCTCAAACAAGCCCCTCTCATTCTCCTAGACCTACCCTTGCTCTGCCGCTCTCCTTGCAGTTACAGATGAGCATGTGACCTCGTTCTGTCCAAATGAGTTGCAACTGGAGGTCTGCTGAGGGAGCACTGGGGAAGGATAATAGAGAATTAGGGGGATAGCTCTCCCCTCTCCAGCCTCCTGCCATTGAGTGATGGCAGCGCACAAGTGAAATCTTGTGTGTATGTGGCTGCTGGAACAATCATTTAATCTCTCAGGAAAAACATGAAAAATGCAGGAATATTGTAGTAGGGACTGCTATTCCACCCTTTTCCTTATAACAGACTTTCTGAATTTTAGCTGTGCTCGTGGCTGCTTAGAATAAAGCCTGTATCTACCAACTTTTCCTGATGCTTGTCGCTGTCATGCCATTGATCTCTGAGTAAAGATCGGCAACTTTTGATTGTTTTCTTTCTCCCTCTTTTCTCCTCTTGTTGTCTAGCATGCAGATTATATGGCTCCAGCCAAAACAAGCCGTCTATAAGGTGAATTGGGAATGAAAGTCATATAAAAAAGGTACAACAAGACAGGAGGAGGCTAGATTTCCCAATACCATAAGCACTTTTCTGGCCAGAGACCATGTGCCTGAGCTTTTATGTCATAAAGATGTACCGTATTTTTACCCTCATTTTAATTTTGGGTTTCCTGTCCTTTGAATCCAAAAGAATCTTAGCTAATACTGATGCCGACTCAGATTTCTGATTTTTTTGTCACATCATGGAAAGAGTAACTGCTTAACGGCAGTTTTTCACCAAATGAAATATTTTCTTGCCTCTTGGTTTTTCTGTTACTTGCAGGCAAATCATTTACCATGGTTAAAAATAAAAGATCTTCACAGATATGCCCATAGGCTTTGATACTTAGTATTATTTGTATTAACAAATTTGTGAGAAAAAGAACTGTGACAATAACTTAGTAGGTTTGATTCTGCGGGGATACATTCTGAAATAACACCATACTTGAAAACAAACTTACTGACTTATATTGCTGATTTTCCTAGACAAAGCTTATAAAGAGCGAAATAAGTCAATCAGAGAAAGACATGTATCATATGAGCTCACTGATATGAGGAATTCTTAATCTCAGGAATCAAACTGAGGGTTGCTGGAGTGGTGGGGGGTGGGAGGGATGGGGTGGCTGGGTGATAGACATTGGGGAGGGTATGTGCTATGGTGAGCGCTGTGGAGTATGCAAGACTGTTGAATCACAGACCTGTACCTCTGAAGCAAAATAATACATTATATGTTTAAAAAAAAGAAGAAGAAGAAGAAGATAGCAGGAGGGGAAGAATGAAGGGGAGGAAATCGAAGGGGGAGACGAACCATGAGAGACTACGGACTCTGAAAAACAAACAGGGTTCTAGAGGGGAAGGGGGTGGGAGGAAGGGTTAGCCTGGTGATGGGTATTAAAGAGGGCACGTTCTGCATGGAGCACTGGGTGTTATATGCAAACAATGAATCATGGAACACTACATCAAAAACTAATGATGTAATGTATGGTGATTAACATAACATAAAAAATAAATTAACAAAAAAAAGAATAATCCTTACGAGATCATATTTAAACTCCCATATTTCATAGCTTCTTGGGGAACATGACCAAAAACATCATGACCATTGATTGGCTTACGAGCTAGACCTGGGCACTTGGAGGCTTCTCACCCACTTGCCTTTCCTGGAATGCGGGTTCCACTTGCCTTTCCTGATCCCAGAAGCTGCTCAAAGGATGCAGTTGCGATGGTGATGTGGTATTGGAAACACCTGTGCAGTACACGTGACTGAGCCCAGTCAGGGCCTCCTTATAAGCTGTTAAGATTTGGAGGACAGGTGTGGGAATCCAGCCATCTTGCTGCAGCCCAGGACAAGCTTCGTGTGTAAGTCCCTTTTGCTGTTGTTAAAACGGCCACCTACCAACATGGAGTGGCTTGCCTCTTTCTTCAGGCTCTCCTTGCCTTCAGCCTGTGGGGGCTAGTTTCAGATTACATCAGGAAAGTTCCAGAGAGGGTTGTAAACCTACATAGCTATATTATACATTTTTCTGCATCATAGGAAAATTTCCTTTTAATTTGGTCCTTGATTTTATATATGCATGTATTTATGTGCTTGAATTCTGATACTCAAAATTCTATTTCCAGTCATTTATGCCTTTTGTCCTATGATACAGGCCAGATAAAAAGCTCTTAATTTTTTCAAACATCCACATTTTAATGGCATAAATAAAATCTGTGATCCAAATGTAGAGCATTCTTTTGAGCCTTTCTATATCATGGAGATAATGTCTAGTGAACTGAGTTTAGAAAGTTAATATGCATAAAGTTAATTTTTAATTAATTTCATAAAGACTGTTCAGGGGGCAATAAGTAGCAGGAGGAAGATAGTTATTCAGCAAAGTAAAAAGGTCTTTCTTTTCCAGCTGATTTGTATTTCAGGGTCATTCTGTGTCTTTAAATTGCTAGCCTTACTACTACTCTGATATCTTGGAGCTGCGTACATGAACGTAGTCAACTCTTTCATTGCCTTGAGCATTGTTGGAGGATATTTAAGCTATTTGCTGATTTCTAGCTATGTTTTAACCAAACTTTATTTTATAACGAGTCCCTAGACTCAACGAGGAGGCATCTTTATGCCTCCTTTTGATGGATGCTTCTGGCCGTAACCCTCAGTGATTTGGTGATATTTTAAATCCTGCCTAAGTTGTTTCACTGTTAGATAACCAGTGTGTAGAGCTGCCAGAATATTCGTATTCCTTTCTCTGTGGCCAAAAATTGATTTAATGGTTCCTGAGAGATTTTTATTGTTTGTTGACTCTCCCCATTCTGATGTCTGCTTTCCGTGGTTTCACAGAAACTTTCTATCTTTGAAGTTAGGTCTTCTCTACTGATCCTTCTGATACTATCACCTCCACTTTCTTTTTGTCAGGACATGAAATTAAAAGTGGATAACACTTGATTTTGAAACTAAGCCCTGTTTGTATTTAATTTGACCCAAGATACTGACCTCTGAGCCACAAGTTCCATAAAATGCACAATAGGATTAGTATATTAAACTGTGATGTAACAGTGCCAGGCACATCAGACATGCCTTAAGTAAAGTTCAGTATGTTTTTTTAAGATTTCATTTATTTATTTGAGAGCGAGGGAGAGAGTACTAGCAGGGGGAGGGGCAGAGGGAGAGGGAAGGCAGGCTCCCGGCTGGGCAGGGAGCCCCCTGTGGGGCTCAATCCCAGGACCCTGAGATCATGACTGAGCTGAAAGCAGATGCTTAACTGCCTGAGCCATCCCAGCACACCAAGTTCAGTATTTTTACTTTCCTTTTACTCATATTGCAGTTATAATTAGTCCTTTTGTAATGAAGGACTCATTCATCAGGGATTTTTAATAACAAATGTAATTTTCAGTTAACATTTATTGTATATTTATACTCCTTTTTAATCAAGTATTTGTTCTCTTTGTTTATGAATTGCCTGCTCGTTAATTTGTAACCCAGAAATTTCCTGATTGGACAGTTATGCATCTTTAAAACTAGAAATATATTGTTGAAATATAGCAATATCAATTTATTATATTGGGATGATTACATGCATTTTGGAATTTTTTAAATATTTGAGTATCAAACCATTTATTAGTACTTTTTTTTAACAACTTGAAGCTTTCAAGCTTGTATTCAAGGTGACTGTATCTGAAAATGCAGACAATATTTTATATTCAGGTTATGTCAAGCATATTGTTTTGCTTCTCTTAAGCTTTACACATCGCTTTATATAAGGTCTAAGAAATGGGCCCTTTATTATTTCAATGAATTGCAGTAGTTTTCTATTATCCTAGGATTAGACTTAAGCAATAAATCTTTGTATTCAACAAGACTTTTAATGTCTCCACAATTATCTTAATCTCACCTGAACTTTTGTACTTACACTTCAGAATTCATAATCTTCTCTTAGTTCCATAACAATATTGCTCTAGTTTTACGTATAGGGAAATCTCCCTCATAAAGATTCTCTTAGCAGTTAGCCATGTATGCTGCTCAGCTGTTGTATATTGGATTTATGATTTAAGGCTTCATAAACCCAGGACCTAGAAATTGTATATCTTTCTGAGAAATCCCAATGGTGGGCATCTCAATAATTTTGTTAGAGAAATTAAAAGTAATAAACTTCTAGCAGTAAGATAAATTAATTGCAAATATTTAAAAAAATTAAAACATCTTTTATGTATCCTTGTTCAAAGATATTATTGAAGAAACTAATCCATTAAAAATAACAAATGAGGGGGGCACCTGGGTGGCTCAGTTGGTTAAGGATCTGCCTTCGGCTCAGGTCATGATCTCAGGGTCCTGGGATTGAGCCCAGCATCAGGCTCCTTGCTCAGCAGGGAATCTGCTTCTCCCTCTCCCTCTGCCCTTCCCCCTGCTCATGCTCTCTGCGCCGCGCCCCCAAATAAATAAGATCTTCAAAACAAAACAAAACAAAAAACCTAAAGAACAAATGAGGATTTGGGCTTCCAGCTGGGATACACAGAGTTGCAATGTCCCTCCACCCTAGCAATAAGAAACTTAAAGTCCTAGTTTCTTAAACTCATCAGAGAGATGAATTATAACCCATTAAGTGGTTAGCCTGCCCTAGAAGAGAAGTGATCCATGGCTGCTTTTACATCTTGTGAAACAAAAGGAGGAGGAAGAAGCCATCATAGCTGTGACTAAAGGGAAAACAGTTATACTTATAATAAGTTGTTAAAGACTGATAATGGGCTGGTATGACAGTTTAGAATCCCAGGGAGGCAGAGACAAAGAAAATCTGCAACCACCTGCCAACTCTTTGGCACAAGCTTCACCGAGCACTCCTGGGAAACCCTGTGAACAGCACAGGAGAGCTGAGACAGATTTCATGGGAGATTCAGGTGTGTAGAGGCTGCTGAAGTCTGAGTGGAGGATGATGGAACTGCGAGAAAACCCCAGGCACTTCGGGTACTCATCGAGCTGTGGTGTGAAGGTCCTGCTAACATGCGAAGGCTGGGAAAGCATAACTGAGAGAAAGCCCCCAGCCCCTCCATGCCTCCTACTGAGCCAGGGGCAGCATCTATCTCTGCCTGGAGGAGAGCAGGGAAATATCTTTCAAGGTGCAGGTGCACAGAGATTTCTAAAGTCTGAGGACCGTGCAGAAGAATGGAGGGAATTTCTACAGACCTTCTGAGTCTTACAATGAGCATGAGGCAGGGGTCCTGTGGCTGGGTGTGGGAAAGAGAGAGGAGATAAAACACCCCAGGGTGCATGAGCATGGGGCCTGCTGAAGTCTGAGGACAGGAAAACTGAGAAATAGGGTGGACACTTTGATACCAAGTCTATTAAAGGAAAGGTTCTGGACTTAGCCTCGAATAATTTGAAACCTCAGCGAACTAAATCTAAAGTAACAGATTCTAGATCAAGCTCAACTATAGAGAAGATTGACTCAGAAGGAGGGAAGTGCTCTTCTGTAGGCATAAATATTATTTGTCTATATTTTTTTCAAAACTTGTCTGGCATTTAAGAAATATTTATTAGACATGGGGTGCCTGGGTGGCTCAGTTGGTTAAGCATCTGACTCTTGATCTCAGCTCTAGTCTTGATCTCAGGGTCGTGAATTCAAGCCCAGTGTGGGGCTCCATTCTGGGTGTGGAGCCTGCTTAAGAAACAAAACAAAACAAAACTTTCTCTTTAGGCAGCTCTTTCTGCCCACAGGTCCTGTCCTTGTGCTATAATAAAAACACCTTCAAAAAAAAATCCAAAAAAGAACAAAATATTTATTAGACAATTGCTGAAGAATGAAAATGAGGCCAATAACCAACAAAGAAGCAGTCAAGAGCTGTTGAGATTATCAATAAAAAATATTAAAGTGACTTAATAAAAATGTTAAAGGTCTCGGGCGCCTGGGTGGCTCAGTTGGTTAAGCAACTGCCTTCGGCTCAGGTCATGATCCTGGAGTCCCGGGATCGAGTCCCACATCGGGCTCCCTGCTCAGCAGGGAGTCTGCTTCTCCCTCTGACCCTCCTCCCTCTCATGCTCTCTGTCTCTCATTGTCTCTCTCGCAAATAAATAAAATCTTAAAAAAAAAAAAAAAATGTTAAAGGTCTCATGGAAAAGGCCAGCTATACTAAAGTAACTATGATAAATATATTAAAAGATCTAGACCAAAGGCAGATGACAAGCATGAACATATGGGGTATATCATCAGAGGGATAGATATTATAAAATCAAAAATAAAAATTAGAAATGAAAAATATGGTAACAAACAATTCGTGTAATGAGCTTATCAGCAGACTGAGCACTGCAGAAAAAAGAATCATTGAATCAGGGTCCTTATCCTTAAATATAGGTCAGTAGAAAGTGTCCAAATTGAAATACCAAAAGTAAAAAGAGTTAAAGAGAACAGAGCTTGCAAGTTTTATGGGAATATAAAGTGGTCAAACACCTCTATTTGGAGTCTAAGCAGGAGAAAAGAATGTAGTAAAAAAAAAAAAAAAGATTTAAAGAGATAATAGCAAAAATTTTTGCAAAATCGACATGGCCTCAATTCAGAAGTTGAGCATAATATATATATATATATATATATGATGAAACTACACATAGGCATATCATAGGCAAACTGCTGAAAACCAAAGGAAAAGAAAAAAAAACTGGTAAAAACACCTAGAGGAAAAAAGGCATTACAGGGGAACAACATAAGAGTATTGCTGATTTCTTACCAGAAATGATTAAAAGCAGATGTTGGAATGGCATCCTTTCAGGGTCAGGAAATAAATATTATGCACAGAGATTTCCACATTCAAAGATAATATCCTTTTGAAATAGAGGTAAAATAAAGACTTGTTCAGATAAGCAAAAGCTCAGAGAGTTTATCACCTGCATATCTGCACTACAAGAAATGCTAAAAAGAAGTTCTTCAGGCTGTAGAAAACGAAGCAATAAAGAACACCAGAAAAAGAAAATATATAAGTAAATATAAAAAACATATTTAAAGCTATTTCTAAATATCTACACTCCCTCCATGTCTTTGTATTAATATCTATATCTATCCCTTTCAATATCTTTAAGACACCACTTTATAAAGTAAAAGAACAATAGATTGTGAGATGTATAGCATATATAGAGTTAAATGTATGATGAAGGCGCAAAGACCAGGAGGGTGGTGATTTGAAGTATACTTTTGTAAGATTCTTGCTTTGTTTATGAAGTATTAGATTATATATTTTTTTTAAAAGATTTTATTTATTTGAGAGAGAGAGAGAGAGAGAGAGACAGAGCACAGTAGCGGGAGAGGGAGAGGGAGAAGCAGACTCCCCTCTGAGCTGGGAGCCTGACATGGGGCTCGATCCCAGGGCCCTGGGATCATGACCTGAGCCGAAGGCAGATGCTTAACCATCTGAGCCACTCAGGCACCCCAGTAGTAGATTATATTTGAAGGTGGACTTGATAAATTAAAAATGCATAAGAGAAACTACAAAATAAATAACACAAGACGTGACTAAAAAGTCAACCAAGGAGACAAATTGGAATACTAAAAATATCAATTCACTCTAGAGATGGCAGGAAAAGATGAACAGAGTAAGAAAGAGCAGACAGGCAAATAGAAAACAAATACCATTTGGTAGATTTAAACACAAACATATCAATTATTATATTAGAAGTAAATGTCATTTGGTTCCTCCAGGAAATTTACTCAAGACAGAGTTAGAAGCTCAAAATATTTACTCATGGTAATAATACCTGTGAATAATGAAAGGGAGAGTCATTAGGAATAAGTAAGAAAAGCCTTCATGTTGCTGGTGTATGTTTAATAGCAGTAAAACTAGAGATAAAAGGAAAATGAATTGAGTAAAAAGAGCTGCTGATTGTGCAGTATCATTTACTTCACATCATAACAAGGGCACATGCAACATGACTTAGTGTTGATGATATCTACCTTCATTAAAGTAGTGTTTGGCAGGTTTTTCCACTATGAAGATATTCCCTCTTCTTCCATACCCTGCTTTTTTGAAAGCAAGTCACTGTTTGGTACAACCCACATTCAAGGGGTGTGTGGGGAAGTTAAGCTCCACATCCTCGAGGGAGGAATATCTATAGAAATTATTTAGAATTCTTAGGTCGAGTAGATTTGTCTAGATTTGTCTCATCCTCCATTCATTAAATTACTTATTTATATCAATATGGACTCATGGATATTTATTTTATGCTTTGTGTTATGATCACAAATCTAACTGAAGTACTATGCTGTTATTTTGTTGCTCAAATGATTCCAGCTCTGGCCACTGGGAGCTCTTTCAGGTTGCTCCTGTATCCCTTTGGCAGTTACCAATCCTTTTGGTTTTCTGATCATTTCCTCACTTTCTAGCACCATGAGATGCTCCAGGTTCATTTTGTATATTTCCTGCCCCATCCCTGGGAGACAGATAGGCTCAATTTTCTGGGGTGTTGTTGCTTCTGACAGAACTAGAAAACATATGTATGTACTCAAACTCATGTATACACAAATATATACAATTATTTCTCTGTACTTCTGTATCTATATTAAACTAAGCATGGGTTCATATTAGTTTCTGACTCGTCAATTACCACACGGTTCATTCTAGTCACCCGTCCCCTTGCTTATATGTATCTTCCCTCTCTAATTAAACTATTAAAAGATGGCATCCAGCATCTGTTATTTGTTCAAAACTACTCTACAGATATAGCTTTTTCAGAATAGTTAACCCCTGCCCCTGAGAGAAACAACTGGAGTACAGCATTTATGTACAGCTCCTTTTATCTTAAGTCCTATAGTTTCCAATCAAACACCATTTTCCAAGGTTACTTAGATCAGCTCATTTTCTGCCTATCCATTTTAGTGAGGATATGCATAAATTTGTAATATAGTTAGAATATTTTGTCAGGGTATTTATTGCATTTGATATAGTCTGGCCAATTTTTAAAAAATTTGTGCTGTAATGTTCTATGGGTTTTGACGAATGCATATCATCATGTATTTTGATATGAAAAAGAAATACCATTTACAAAAGTACAAATAATGAGGTGCTCAGATGTAAATCTAACAAAATATGTTAACGTAAGTTATAAACAACAGAAATAAACACAATATATTCTCTGACCACATGGGAATTAAGATAGAAGTCTGTAACAGAAAGATATTTTGAAAAACTACAAATTTTTGGGAATTAGATGGAACCCTCTAAATGACCCATGTGTTATATAAAAGAAAAATCACAAGGGAATTTAGAAAATATTTAGATATGAATAGCAGTAAAAACATAAATATCAAAATTTGTGGAAATCAGCTAAAATATTCATTACAGGGTAATTTAAAGCTTTAAATAATTTTGTTTAAAAATTAAAAATATGTAAAATTTATGAACTATGCTTATGAGCTGGAAATCTATGAGCTGGAAAAAACTTATGAGCTGGAAAAAAGATAAGAGTAGAAGTCGTTGAAACTAAAAATGAGTAAACAGAATATTCAAGTGAAAAGCTGATTCTAAAAAATATTAATAAAATTTGGAATCCTCTAGACAGCAAGAAGCCATAAGTTACCAAGGAATGAAACTATGGAAACCAACACAGATTCTACATATACTAACAGGATAATAAGATAATGTAATAAACAAGTTTGTGTGAATAAATTGAACAATTTGGATGATAGGGAATAATTCTTGAAAGACATAATCACCATAACAAAAACTGAAAATCTCAATAGCATTACATATATTAAAGAAATTGAATTTTTAATTATGAAAGTTCCCTGCTAAGATAACTCTAGGCCCATTAGGCTTCATTAATGAATTTCAAATATTTAAGGAAACAATAATAACATATAAATAATTTTAGGAAATACAGGAGGAAGTGTATTGTGAATTTATTATCAGGCAAATATATCTTTGCTTTTAAAACCAGACAAGGATATTCAACAAAGAAAATTACAAATATCCCTCCTGAATGTGGAGCATTCTTTTTTTTTTTAAATCAAACATTATTTTAAAAAATTAGCAAATTGAATGAAATAAGATACATTATACATTAGAAGATAAATTACTAGAAAATATGGTTTAGCCCAAGAATGTAAGATTCATCTAATGAACAAAAGTATTCAAACATAATTGAATGTAAACAACACATTAATTTAAAAAAGGAAGAATAGTAACTTCAACTGATTAAAAAATATGGCAAAATTCAATATCTGCTTATGGGAAAATGTCTCAGCAAACTAAATATGAGGAAATATCCTTAAATGAAGTGATTAAAAACTTCTATAGCTAATATCATACTTGATGTAAAATAGTAAATGCTTTTCTGAAATTGGAAACAGCAAAGAATTTTTCTTTCAATTTTAAATTCAACACTGTAAGGAGATACTGGCTAGTATAAAGCAAGAAAAAGAAATGGGACATAGAGATTAGAAAGAATAAAAATTGCCTTTCTTGTATGTGTGTGTATATATATATATATATATATATATATATATATATATATACCTTAATAGGTATGACCTATTATTATATATGTAGGAAATCCTGACAAATCTAACAAGAATAACAAAAATACTTAGAAGAATTAAAAGTGAATTTACCAGTGTTTCAGGGTACAGTGTGAATACATAAAAGTTAATTCTATTTCTTAATGCAATCAATTAATTGGAAAAAAAAAGAAATCTGCAAAATACCCACTAGAAGTAGTAAATGAATTCAGCAGCAATTCGGGTCACTAAGTCAATATCCATAAATCGATTAAATTTCTATGTATTAGTAATGATTAATTAAAAATCAAAAATTTAAAAATTATCCTTTACAGTATCATTCAAAAACATAAAATACTTCATTGCAAGTTTAGTGAAAGATATGCAAGACCTATTCCCTAAAAACTCATTGTTTACACTCTAATAAGAGCATTTTAAGGATGAAAGAGAAATGAAAAAAGACTTAATAAAATAAAAAGATATACCATGTATATGGATGAAAGGATTTATATTTTAACATTTTGATTTTCCCCAAATTGCTATATAGATTTAATATCATTTCAATCAATATATTAGCAAGCGCATTTGAAGATACTGTTTCCAAAATTTATATAGAAAAGAGGCAAAATAGTTTTGAGAAAAGACAGATTTAAGAACTTACTTTAATTGATTTCAGGATTAACTATAAAACTAGACTAATCATGATAGTGTGATAATGGTGAAGGAATAAATTAATAAAACAGATGAAAAAGTAAAAGAAAAAAGGCCTAGGCATACCTTCAAATAAAACAGTATCTAAAACAAGTCAGTGTAGAAACAAAAACTCGTTTCAACAAATTGTGCCAGAACAACTATGAATCCATATATATTTTTAAAATAGAACCTTGACTTCTACCTCACTGCACACTCACAAATTAATAGAATTTGAATAACAAACCTAACACAAGAGCTGAAAGTAAAAGCCTGCTGAGGAAAAAAAAAAAAAAATTTATAACACTCTTTGTGGAAGCTCAAAAGTATCACTGGATATTTTGCTGCCCTAAATCAAATATCTCATTGTTTTATAAAATAGAAACAGGATAACAGAAGAGAGGTCCTCCAGGGCAATAGATGCCAAAAGATATAAATTGTTCAAAACTATATCTAAAATACAATTGTAGGAAATGGTCTATAAATAAACATGGAGCCATTTAGTGAAAGAAAATATGAATACTGATTTGAAAATGTGTAGGTACGATATACAAAAGTATGCACTAAAATATAATTTTAGAAGTTAATAGTGACTTGTTTAATTAAAATCGAATCTCTGAAGATATGTATACAATTTTGGTATATTAACAGAATCCATTTCTGACAGTTACATGAATCAAGTCCTGGTGAAGCAAAAGGATGGTAAATTGAAGTTTTATTATCAAAATTAACAAAATTAGGAATAAAAATACTGAAATTGGGGTGCCTGGGTGGCTCAGTCATTAAGCGTCTGCCTTTGGCTCAGGTCATGATCCCAGGGTCCTGGGATCGAGCCCCGCATCGGGCTCCCTGCTCAGCGGGAGGCCTGCTTCTCCCTCTCCCACTCCCCCTGCTTGTGTTCCCTCTCTCACTGTGTCTTTCTCTGTCAAATAAATAAATAAAATCTTTAAAAAAAAAAAAAATACTGAAATTATTTCAGATGGAGAGAATTATCATTGGAAAAAATAAGCAATATGATTTAAACAATTTTATCTGGATATACATGATAAAATAACAATGTTTCTAAACTATTGATATATTTTCAAATGTTAAGTCAAACCCAATAAATCAAATAATCAAAAATTAAATGAGGAAATATTTCAAAATCTGTGTAAAGGTTCTGTGTTGGTTTACTGTGAATGGCAAAGGGCATGAAATACTGCTCTGATATAAAAAAGCTGTTCTAACTGAGGAGGTGAAAGACACATTAGAAGAAAGGTTTTATAAGTGGCACATTATCAGGACTCTGATTTGTGTGCACAAGTGCTGCTAGAGAGAAATATTTTTGAACCATGATGTCTCGGAGGTTACTAGTTAGAAATAAGCAGAATAATAAAGGTAAAAATTCACAGACTTCTTCTTTCTTTCTCTTCACTAAGCTTAGGAGCAAAGCTTACCAGAATGGCTTTAATTTGTTCCCATTCCCAGCTAGGCCTTGGACTGCTAAATTGTGTCCCTGAAACAATTCCAGGGAGCAGCATATGTGTCCAGATATTTACTCTAAACCATGGCAATAAACTGAGTTCTTAAGATCCATTCCAACCAAATAATCCAGGAAGCCAGCGAGCCAAAAATTGTCTCATTACACAAAGATATTTTTCTTAGAGATTATAGTGGAAATAAAGGCTTTGTTTATTATAGATGATGCAGTTTTGGAATATAGGTGAGGTTCAGTGGGGGGATTCCGGAGCTGACTACCAAGAAAGAATTCTTGAGGCGTCTTTGGTACAAAATGGTGGTTTATTAAAGCACGGGGACAGGACCCGTGGGCAGAAAGAGCTGCTGTCCTGTGGTCTTGAGGAGTGGCTGATTATATACTCACTAGTTGGGGAGGTGAGGACAAAGGGGGTGTCCAGAAGGACTGTCATATGCTAAAGACTCAGGATAGTGGAGGCCTGGTTATTGTCAAGCCAAGGCTGTTTCCCCTCTAATGAGGCCCTAACATGAAGACAACTGGGAGTTTCCTGGAGGGACATTCCTCCAATCACACGTCCTTGTCATTGGGTTTTAGGTGCAAAAGAATTCAACTTTATTTACATTTCCTTCCGCCTCAGCCTCCCTTAATTTTATGGAGGGGAGGGTGATGTTAGGGCTTCAGGAGACTGAGTTATGGGTCTCTTGGAAGTTAGGCTATTGAAAGCTTCCTCCTTGTAAATCACTAGGACATTTGTAAACTGAGGGAGACTCCTGTCCTGCAGGACTGTGATCTCTATCAGTTAACTATTTGTTTTTCCTTTAGGGCAGCCCGGAGTGCCTGAGGAATGTCACATATATCCCAAAAGTGGGGGGGCGGGTGTAGGGTGCCAGCTTCCGCTTTGTCCTCAGCTTGCCTTCTGCTCCCTCATCAACAGACATAGTTGATATATTCTTATTGTGGATTGATTTTTACTCTCTTCAGTTTGCAATAGACTCATGGAAACTGTGCTGCAAAAGAAGACAGGAGAACAGATGATAATGTTCGCTTTTTTAGTGACTAGTTGTTTGAATTTCTGAATGTCAGTTAACCTCAGCGAGACTTAGTTAATTTTTCTAAAAAACAAAGTATCTCGGGGTCTAAAATTTAAATAAGATAAACACATGAAAACAAGCATGTGTTCAGAATGCCTGGTTTATCTCAAAAATGTTTGACTACAATTGAATTGAGGCAACTTTGAGGTTAACCTCAAGTATGTGTTATCTTGTTTGTTGTATCTGTAATACAAGCAAAACTGATATGTGTTTGCTTGGCAGTGTCTATTCATCTGTATAAATATATACATATGCAGTGTTGCTTTATTGAAATAATTTTTAATATATTTTTATATCAATAATATCTATTTGTAACAGCTATTGATATCGGTAACATGGTTACCATTTAAAAGTAAAACTATAATGCTCCTGTATTTAGTACCAAGTTATTAGGGACAGATAATATTTTAATTTATTCTAATATTTACTGTATCTAGGTAAAAGTTTGATTTTATGGAGATAATGTCTTTAATCAAAAACAGTGTTTCTATTTGTGATAACCTTAGCCAGACCAATATCAGGAACTGATATTTCCTAGAGAGAGATGCATTTCTATAAATCATATGAGGAATGTATGTAGAATGGAGAATCAACATTACGGTGATCTTAGCTCTATCATGAGCAGCGTTATCTTCAAATATACAGAATTTTTAAAAAATTTAACATAGATCTTTCATATAAAATCTCACATAAAAATCTGAAGCAAACTTCACATAAAATAGAAAACAATAAAATGGGTAATGGATTTCATTTTGCTGTGCAGGCCAGTGCTATCCATGCATGTAAAATTAGGGTTGAATTTTCCTGGTTTGAAACACCCCATCACCGATTTTCATACATTACACTAAGCCACCGTAAGTCAAAACCTGCATTTGCAAGTCCAATGACTAGGATTCTGCCAGAAGAGAACACTGCTGATTAAGGAGCCATTATGTCATTTAGCGATTATTTCATGACACAATGATCCTTTCAATGTTGTTAATGCAACAAAAGAAGGATTTTCATAAGAATACACTTTTAAATACTGTTTTATTCTCCAGAGGAATGCCCATTTAGCGTCCCCCCCCCCACCTCCCAAATCCCATGGAATAAGTCAATATGTAAATAAGTCATTAGCCGAAGGGAAAGGGAAATAAAAAATCCCCATACTTGGCACTAATAAGATTTCAGATGGGCTCCTAGTAATAAGCATATGAAACTGATAGATAATGTTTTCTACTTCCTCCAGGGAGTTTCCAGCTGACCTACTTGCTACATTGTTGAGTATGTTTTCTACATACCAGTCTTAAAAAAATGTTAAAGGAGATTTGGGAAGCTTTGTGATTTCTAAATGCATTAAAAGAGAAGTGAAATAACTCAAGTTGAAGAGGGTCAGTCAAAATAAAAGATTGGTTTTATGAGATTGGAAAAAAAACAAGTAAAACTTTTTTTTGGTGATCGTATAAACATATGATAATTTAACTTCCTATCAGCAACATACCATGTAAATATGTATATTCATTCTTTCCCAGGAATTCAAAGCATACAGAAAAACTGGAAGATAGAAAAAATAGACTAGAAACAGAAAAATATTTATCTCCAGAGCTATCCTGCAGTGAAGGCCACTTGCAATCAAGGCCCTTCTTGAAATGACAGCCAGCAGGTGAGAGATGTGAGCTAGAGGAACAAGAGGGGTAGATTCCTCTGGCCAGACAATGCAGAAGTGATTGCTTTCCTGGAATGTTTCAGAACTGTATTTCACTACAAACATGCAACACAGCCCAGGGCAGTGCTGGATTCCCTTGACAAAATCATTTGACATTAAACTCCTCCAATACGCAGCAGATTTTCAAGAAATACACTGCTATCTAGAACATGCACACTCTTACAGTTAAAAAAAAAAAAAGTGACGTGCGAGCTTTTGCCTCTCAGTGATCCCATTTGAAATATGAGATGTGTTTTGTGGAAGTGAAATAAGACTGTAGAATAATGTGAGAATTTAAATAGCTCTGGAGGTGAAGGGTGCTAGTTTGTCGCATAGAGTATGTGACATGGATGGATCACTGAAAATTGTCATAAATGGGAAAAAGTGGTAAAGACACAGGTGACTTAGGCACATCCAGTTTGCTGTAGAGCAGGTCTCAGAAGAGGAGTGGGACTCAGCTCGATGGCCGTGAGAGAAGTTTGTTGGACAAAACAGGAAAATGATTCAGGAGTACAGATGGGCTAATTAGGATTTTTTTCAGTTACCTTTCATTTCTCAAAAAGCACTCCTGCTTAGCTCAAACCTCTCCCTGGCTTGAAGTCCAGAGGGTTATTGTTTTGCTTGACTGAGATCTTGAGGTTATGCTGAATAACAAAAGCCAGAGGATTTCATGTCCATTTATCCAGTGAATGTGTTGAAATTGCATGCCAAGTAAAATACTGATTGATTTGTTTATAAAGCTACCCGTTTTGAATCCTGCTATGGGTCAGGCACTGTATTAAACTCATAACTCAAATAGTGATTAATTTTTGTAAGCCCTTTGGCCACATTAAATACTTAATCACCAATATGTAATAATCTGATTATAAAAGTCTGAAATCTTTAAAGTAGTGATTAGAATGACATGAAAAAGATTAATATTCTCTCAAATTTTTCAGGAAAAGAGAATAGAAAAGGCAGAAGTAAAACAATGATTATTTATAACACATAAATTATGAGTTATAGAATAATATCTTTGTGGTAGAATCAAGGTATGTTAATACTTCCTATTTATTGAGTACTTAGTAAGCATATGATAACTGCCCATTCTTATTATACACCGGGTACTGTGCCAAGTGCTTTCCTAGTGTACTTCACTCAATCCAAAGAACAGCTGTATGGGAATAGACTTGATATCCCTGTTTTCCATATGAGCAAAGTGAGGTTGCAGACATTTCAGAACTGGTTCATATTCATGCGGCCAAGGCCAATACATGGTGACACAAGTATTTAAATGCAGATTTCCTTGACTCCCAAACTTACTCTTCTATCTACTCAGCTATATTTCTCTTCAATATTCTAAGTCCTCTTCAGACTCAGAGAAGCATGTACCTCTTAGGCTGTTGTTCCCTTAGGGCCTATTAAGTAGTGAGACTCTTAAACTAAGATTTAATTTAAACCCTAAATTTATGTCTAATCCTAACTTTAACTCTTTGGAAATATCAATGATCTCAATAAAGCCCTGCTCTTTCCTTCTGAGAGGAGAGGACAGGATCTTCTGGTTGGAGAGGCTCAGGAAGTAGTGCATATCCACATATGCATTCAGACGCTCATTTTAGGAGTCTGAGTCCTAATCGGAAATAACCCCACAATTTCAGTGTGTGGATCCCACGTTGAATTTTTTCCGAGGATACGTGTTCCTAATGGATCATCAGGGGTCTGGGCTCCACAGCCACTGAGACCATCTAGAACTCATGGTCTCTTTGGTTATGCATTTATTTTTATTGGCATCAATTTTGTAGGTTCACACAAATTTTTTTTTACTCTGATAATATAGACAGTTTAAATTGTTACGTTTATGGCAATATTGTGCTATAATACTTTACAAACATTATTTAGAGTTATATATAAAATTCATTTAAATAATCTAAATTATATCTTTAATTTTGTTAGTTTTATAGGGTATGTAATCTCATTGTTTTAATGTGCATGTATTTATTTGTGATATTGAACATTTAGATCTTTGTTATTTTATTGATATTGAATCTTTTTCTGTTATTTTTAATGAAGTTAAACATTTTGAGTATATTGCATATGTTTGGTTGTTCAAGCACATTTCTTTCCAGAAGTCATTGTAATGAGGTATTCCTTAACAGACAGATGTATGTTTTCTCTGTTTCACAGAAATCAATGAAAACTGCAGGGGGCCTAAATGCAAGGATTGGAAATGATTTAGTAAAAGGTATATTTGTAGAGGATCTGTTCTGGAATGTTTATTTTCCTACAGTCCTCTTGTTATGAACAGCCCTTTGTTTGCAGTATAAAATGTTTTAAAATTTCTTTCAGTTATTATTATTATTAAAGATTTTATTTATTTATTTGACAGAGAGACAGCGAGAGAGGGAACACAAGCAGGGGGAGTGGGAGTGGGAGAAGCAGGCTTCCTGCAGAGCAGGGAGCCCAATGCAGGGCTCCATCCTGGGACCCTGGGATCATGACCTGAGCTGAAGGCAGACGCTAAAGGACTGAGTCACCCAGGCGCCCCTCAGTTATTATTTTTAATTATGCAAAAGCAAGTATCCCAATGTGAATTGCAAACAAAGTGAATTGACATTTAAGGTCCTTTTTCTTTTGGATTTTTTACCCTTGTACAATGTATATAACTTGTTTTTTTTCTTGATTCTTACTTTTAGTTTCCTTACATTAGATCTTAATTACAAATATGAGTTTAATTTTAGGAACTTTATACCTACTTTCTGCTATATATCTTAAATGAGACTCTTTGATCCTATTAAATAATTTAATATTATACCTAATTTATAAGGTCAGTAATCTGATTTTCTTCTTCTCCTTTTCTCCTTTTTTAACCAAGCTAATTGCTTTCTGTTGTGGCCAAAATAGGCTGTATTAATTCCCTCCCTATTAGTTTTTTCTCTTATCTTTAAAAATCATAGGTATTGCCTTTTCCCCTATACTTTCTACCTGTCACATCCCTTCTTTCATCAATGTCACATAAACCAAAATATACACACAGCATCTAATTTATAAGTATTTATTTTTATGGTGGAAAATAATAGAAGCTGTTTTGAAATTTTACCAGTATTCTACAAATTAATTTCTTAATAAAAATCAGACACTTATGGACTATCCACTGAGTGAAAGAACTTTATAGATATAAAGAATCAACAAAAAGCAGTCATCTAGCCTCATGATGTTCACATGCACAAATAGAATCTTAAAGCATATCAGTACTAAGATTGAGGAAAAGAGATAATTTTATGCAGCTTTCCCCCCTTAATATTAAGAACCTTTTTTTCTCCCCCACAATGGGTTTGAGAGACTGATGAAATGTTGAGTTTGTGGAGGAGAGGAAAATGAGAAACCAGAGAGCGTGATAATGAAGATAATCTGTTATCTTGAAGACAGTCTTTTTAAGATTTTATTTTTTCTTAAGTCATCTCTACACTCAACATGCAGCTGGATCTCACAGTCCCGAGATCAAGGACCATGGGCTCCGCCGACAGCCAGCCAGGCGCCCTTTGAAGACAATCTTAAGCTCAGACAGCAGATATTGACCCCAGCACACCCAGGCCAGGAATATTTTATCTTCCCCCCCCCACCCCCGAAATGGATCTAGCTCTACCTTTCTAAAAGATAAGAATTTTGAATGGGAATAGAATGTGGAGTATTTTAGGTCCTAGAGAACCCACAGCAGAATCAGAGGGAGGATTTGCTAATTGTTCTGTAACATTAGAAAATTACTCTGTGGTGGGAAATTTAAGGGAAGATGACTGGGAAAGAAGCTGTGGGAAGGAACACTGACTGGACCAATTAGCAAAGTAAAACAGCAAAAGAAATTGGATAAATCTTCACAGAAGCCAGTACTTAAAAACGTTAGTTTATACAGGGACTAATGAATAGCCTAGTTGGGCAGAGACTGTCTCTGTAAAGGCAAGAAGAAATGTGGCCACAAGTAAGAGAGGGATGAAAGCCTGAGTGAGCACAAGAAGATGAAAAAGAGCCTTCCAAATTATCCCATCATAAATGTGCTTGTCAATGAGACTAATGCAAATGGAATAGACGATTTATGGGTATTCCAAAGTAACCCGATTATAGACAGGATCTCAGGAGAAAAAAATACTGAGAAGCAAGAGTCTAAAAAGATGTAAACAGATTTAGTTAACATTGATAGCTGTGATGAGCCTTCAGAAAGGGAATTTTCCCACAGTTCTAATTATGAAATCATCAAGATCTTTAAAATCCTTCCATCGTGGTACAACTTCTAAATTTACTTGTTAAAGGAAAATCAGTATTTACATGTAAATACAAAACATGCTAACCTTAGCTTTGTCTTCAAAATCTACATGGTTAATCCATAGACTATACTAAACATATTTTAGGGGGCATATGCATATATCACTTATTCCATAATCTCAGTGTTCATTGTATTGAAGAGGACATAATTAAGGATAGCAGGATGCTTCAACAGGGGACACCTTGAATAGAATGACAGTAAGTCAACGGGGCAGAACGTTAAAATCATCATCATCACCATCATCACCAAATGCACTAAAAAAAATTGTTTTGATATTCTGGGAAAAAAGAATTCTGGTATTTATTATAAGTATAAGGTGACCTTTTAAAAGGAAAAGTTGGGAGCACTTCATGAGCATTCAAGGTGGAAGACAGGGTGGTAGAATAGAAAGGCTGAACTAAACTTGATTTTCACTATACCTTCATCACGCTAATTTAATTCCCTGAGACTTGTTTCTCCATTTAAAAAAAAAAAGTCAACCTGCGTTTATTGTAAGAATTAAATAAGTATTTTAATATTTTACCAATGTGAAGTACACATTAAATGTTAGTTTTCCTTCCACTGTTCAAAGCAAAGACATAAATATTGCCTGCAGAAGTAAGTCTGTGATTCCTCTTTATATGTGTATCCTGGAGGAAGGCTATGTTGATTTTTCTCATGTTAAAATGCATAGTGGTCACTGCAAAGTTTGCTAAAAATATTTGTCTTTGTCTAAAAGATATATAAAGATGAACCTATATATTATGCATTATAGTACAAAAATATGAAGCTGACACTACAGATTTCATGTAAGACATGTAAAAAAACAATTTATTTTCATGAACTTGTTAAAAGTATCCCAATAACAGGGGCACCTGGGTGGCTCAGTTTAGTAAGCACCTGCCTTTGGCTCAGGTCATGATCCCAGGGTCCTAGGATGGAGCCCCACATTGAGCCCTGCATGGAGCCCCTGCATTGGGCTCAGCAGGGAGTCTGCTTCTCCCTCTCTCTCTACTGCTCCTCTTACTTGACTTATGCTCTCTCTCAAATAAATAAAATCTTTAAAAAAAGTTCCCCAATATCATCTTTTTGAGACAAACCCAAAAGTCTCTTTCAAAGGCTAAATTTTTAATAACACCTGCTTTTATGAAAGGGATTGAGATTTAGCAAAGATTACTCATTAAATATAAAAGGACACTGGGGTGCCTGGGTGGTTCAGTTGGTTAAACATTCCAGGGTCCTGGGATCAAGCCCCGCATCCGGCTCCCTGCCTCATTGGGAGCCTGCATCTCCTCTCCTCCTGCCTGCCACTCCCTCTGCTTGTGTTCTCTCTCTTTTTCTTTCTCTGTCTGGCAAAAAAATATATAAATAAGTCTTTAAATAAATGAATAAACAAAGACACTGAATAGCAAGGACACTGATGGAATACATGGTTTGCAATAGTTTGCTTGTGGGTAGCAGATTTCACTGTTTTATTTCTTAGTGCTCTCTTTGGAAGCAGAAGCACACCCCTTGTGGTCATTTTGGAAACTTATTGGAGGCATTTCTTTTTCTTTTTTTTTTAAGATTTTATCTATTTATTTGACACAGAGAGAGAGAGATCACAAGCAGCGGGAGAGGGAGAAGCAGGCTGCCCGCTGAGCAGGGAGCCCGATGCGGGGTTCGATCCCAGGACCCTGAGATCATTACCTGAGCCCAAGGCAGATGCTTAACCAACTGAGCGTCCCAGGGACACCAGAGGCAATTCTTTGATCGTTAAATTATTAGAAGGTGCTACTGTATTAGTAGGTAGAGACCAAGAATGCTATACATGCTATAAAGCATGGAGAAGTCTTGCATAATAAAAAAAAAATTCAATTTGAATACAAATTTTGAATGACTCTCATTGCCTAAAATTTAATTCCATTATATGTATATACAAATTATTTTCCATGGTTTCATATATATCAAATTTTTCTGGAATTCATCTATAAATTAAAGGGGCATTATCCATTGTTCTGATCAAATTTTGTCAGAAGTCACTCTCCATTTTGGAAAATTAGGTTACAATGACAATGTTGCTTGTGATACTTGAGTCACCAATATAAAATACTTGTGTTAATTTGTATTTAGAATTATTACATTTATGGAAATTATATAAGTATAAATGTACTTTCTAAAATCCTTATTTTAAAATATCAATATAAAGGAGGGTGCCCAGGTGGCTCAGTCGTTAAGTGGCTGCCTTCGGCTCAGGTCATGATCCCAGGGTCCTGGAATGGAGCCCCGCATCAGGCTCCCTGCTCGGCAGGAAGCCTGCTTCTCCCTCTCCCACTCCCCCTGCTTGTGTTCCTGCTCTCACTATCTCTCTCTCTGTCAAATAAATAAATAAAATCTTTTAAAATATATCAATATAAAGGAAATACATCAATGGTATTCAGTTGATTATTTAACATTGGGTTTTATAGTCTGATAACTGAACAATTTCTCATCTTTCTAATCTAACAACATATTTTTTATTTATTAAAAGATTTTATTTGAGAGAGAGAGTGAGAGCGAGCATGAGTTGGGGGGGGGAGGGAGAAGGAGAAGCAGACTCCCTGCTGAGCAGGGAGCCTGATGTCGGGCTCCATCCCAAGACCCTGAGATCATGACTTGAGCCAACGGCAGACACTTAACCAACTGAGCCCCCCCAGGCAGCTCAATAACTTTAATATTAAGAACACATTTTTTAAAGAAAGCCTTTAAACTACTGAAATTTAGTGCAAATTTCATGAACACATTGATTAAATTAGCAAGGATATATCATACTACTGAAATTTATAGGAAAAGTGTGAAAACTGTATTACTGTAACCAGACTTTTAAATATATCTTAATCAGAGAAATAAATGTCTCATTATTTCTTAACAGAATAGTACAATGTATTACAAGATATGTAAAATAAAAAAATATTAAAGAAAATTAATCTTTACAGCTGATTGAGAAATTATTTTTATTTATAGAAAGCTCAAATGAGAAAAACTTGTGTTTCACTGAGCAGTGACATTTTATCAAGAAGACTTGATGAGATTGTAAAAGTGTTGAAAATCAGCTGTGTAATGAATGGCAGTTGAACAAATTTTCATACAATGGGTAAAAGTATCTTATGTGAAAATGAATCATTACAGCTCATATATATGTAGGGTTTGTAAAGAGTAAAAAAATCATGAAGAGAATGTACCTTTCAAAATTACTGAGAATGGATACACAGAGATTGTCAACTAACCAAGCCCTTAAAAAATCTCATGTGAAAACATCAGCTTTCCAAATATCACTGCTTCAATAGCAGCTATAATGGGTCCATAATGGGAGTTTAAAGCTGACATTAATGCCTGTAGGTGCTTTCGTAATTCATTCTGTTTTTTACTGACCTCAGGGATGCTAAAGAAATACTTCAAAGTCAATAAATGTATTCAGTGTTACTAATAAAATTAAGAGTAAACTGCAACTGGTAATAAAGAGAGTTTGTACTAGGAAGTAAGGTGACTTTTCAGTGTACAGTTTTAATTTTTTTTCTTATTTAAAATAAAAAATTTTTGATTCATTAAGCAAAAAAATTGAGCATCACAATTCAAATATCTCAAAATGATAGGACTTTTCTTGCAGATGTATTTATATATTTGCCAAGTTAAATGGGATCTTTTATAGGATGCTAGAAATTAAGATCAGTCTCAGAGTGCACAGAATTATCATAGGATTTGTCAACAAACATGTATTATTTAAGATTATTTTTTGCATCAAACATTTTTACAGCTTTTATCTTTACAGAAGTTAGATAAATACAAATAAGTTGCTTTCATTTGAATGGCTACTAAAGAGAGGATGATTAGATTTTTTAAGAATTTGGTTTAATTTACAAAACTGGATTGAGTAATTAATCCATTTGAAGCAGATGAAGAACATGTCAGCCAAAATTTTCAGAAAATTTTAACTGAACTGAAATCCAATGTTGGGGCCAAAGCACATTTTAATCAATCTAATTATGAAAGACTTTGGATGCTGCTAAAACTTATATACACTTCTTTGGAAGCAAATTACTCTAGATTTCTAATACCATATTGGGTTGAAGTAGCTACAGCCCTGCAGTATAATTCTGGCAAAAGTGTTACCGCCAATGTCTATAGAATAGAAGAAACGTGAGATTCCTTTTAACATACTTTGAACAACTTCAGTAGTATAGATAAAATTCAGGGTTTCACTGAATTTCATTAATAAAGATTGTTTTAAAATTGTATATATGTAATTTAATTTTTGTAATGCAGAAATAAATTTAGGTTGTAGAAATTAATTATTGAAATGCTGTATCTTGGCTGTAGAGATTACATATTGAAACAAATTAAGAATATTCCTAACTGTTCATTTTATCCTGCTACTACCCTCAAAGGTTTACCAGTTTATGTAGCAACACTGTGCCACAGAAATATAATGCAAGCCACAAATGTGAGCAATTTATATATTTAAAAAGTTTTAGTAGCCATATTATAAGAAGTAAAGACCCTGGGGAATCTAATTTTAATTATATATTTAACATACTACACCTGCCAATTATTATTTCAACCTATAATCAGTGTAAACGTTATGGAGATACTTTATGCTGATTTAGTTTTTAATATAAGCCTAATTTAAATAAATAACATTAAAATTAAGTTCTTCAGTAGCACTGACCCATATTTCAAGGGCTCTGTAGCCACTCAGGGCTATTGGTTACCATATTGGACATCACTGGTGTATAGTTTTAGTTATTATTAATTTTCTTACCAACAATGAACAACTATTAGCCTAACATAAGTTCTTATTTTAGTGTCCACACAAATCCCTGTTCTTCTATTTCCCTGCACTTATATTAAACTCTTTAAGTCCAAACTTGCTGTAAGGAGGTACAAGAATGTAAGTACTTAATTAGGTACTTATATCGCAGCCAATTATTTTACTGTACATCATGTTTTCTTTCCTTTATAGTTAAAGCATTATATTGATTCAGGAGAATCAACATAACATATGATTTTGCATCAATAACGTGTGACTTTGAATTATGCTAATGAGTGGTTTTAGGTTCTGTTTTCTATAAATGTCTTTTGGCAATAAAGGAACTTTAGAAAATACTTATTATATGGTTTAGAACCACCGATCTACACGAAGACAATAAAGGTGGTTTTCTTCTGTATGTGGCAGGAAGAACAAGACAAGTTTTATTGGGTTTTAATGAGAGAATTGTACTGATTGATTTCCAGACTTGTTAAACTACTACATCAGTGCAAATCTGAGCGCAGCTATTACACTGACGTTCTTTATTCGATTCTTCTCTCTCTCTCTCTCTCCTCTTGAAATCATTTCTGTCCATCTCACATTTTTTCTGAGCACATCAGAAATGTGTCTTCTAATTAAGTGGTCTAAAACATGAAGTGAGAAAAACTTCAAATACTGAGAAAAAAACATAAGAAAATGGATTAATGATAGTATTGAAAATGAAAAGAGAAGAAAAACTATATTCAAGGACTTACCATGTCTGAGTTACTGTGCTGAGGACTTAACATATATCGACATATATCAAAGCACTCTTTGAGGAAAGTACAATTGTTTCTCTCCTTTTACGTTTGAGGAAGTTGATATTTGTCTTAGGTCAGATCGGTAGTAAATAGCTAAGTTGAGAATCGCACTCAGATCTTCAGTGCCTCAATTCTTTGATCCTAAGCACTGATACACGACCTCACAAAGAAATAGAAATGGGCTTTTAACAGATGGATGGATGCTGCACACTACCACATCTGTGTGGGGTTGGAAGGGAAGATTACAATTGCACGTTGTGTAGTTTCTACTCTAGCCCTTTATTTTTAATCTAATAAACCATTGCTGGCAGCACTCAAATGAACAACGCAGATGCTTTTATCTAACAGTGCCCCATGACCAAAAGATTATGTGTTGTTTCACTATCTATCTGGTTGTACAATATTAGGTTTATGTTAGTCATACAGCTGTTGCTAAATAGAGACTCCCCAGAACTGTCCAAGTTAATATTGGCTCCAATCATTCTACCGCCTTGTGGAGTGTTAGAGCATGACAGGGCTGTAGTTACATCTCAAAGGCAAAGGACCTCACTATTTTCAGATCACACACACCAATTACACTGGTCCTACAGAACTTGCCATTCTTGTGTCCCTTTGCTCTTACTTTGCTCTTACTACATGGAGCCATTTACCTGTTAGGCTTTATGACTTGCTCATAAATTTCTAAGTTAAATATTTTTTCTCTTTATTTTTTATTTATTTATTTATTTTTTAAGGTTTTATTTATTTGACAGAGAGGGAACACAAGCAGGGGGAGTGGGAGAGAGAGAAGCAGGCTTCCCGCAGAGCGGGGAGCCCGATGCGAGGCTCGATCCCAGGACCCTGGGACCATGACCTGAGCCGAAGGCAGACGCTTAAGGACTGAGCCACCCAGGTGCCCCAATATTTTTTCTCTTTAGATCGCCTGGGTCAGTTTCATTGACAGAAGCAAAGATGTTAGCAGTATTAATTTCCTTAAAATGTTTTCTTTACAGTAGAGAACACTCATGTTCTTGAGAGGACAAATTTTTCTAGGCTATTTTTTGTTGTTTTTTATTTTAAAAGATAGGCATTGTATTCTTACTTGGAAGGATTTTTCTAAGACTTCTTCGATAGAAATTTTAGGGTATATTTTACCCATCATCACCTTGACACATGTAGAGTACTGATGTTTAGGAAGTGGCTGAAATAGTTGGTTTTAAAATGCTGAGGGGAAAATAATATTAACAGTTCTAAAATCTTTAAATGTTTTCAATTACATCTATTAAACATATTAACATATTTTATTCAACTAGTGAACAGATAAACCTAACTAACATTTTTAGCAAACAATTTAACCTCAGTCTTTGTATCTGTGAAAAAGGAATGATTATTAAAATAAGAGTTTCTCAGCATTGTAATAAAAGATCAAAAGAAATATAAGAAATTTAGTTTACACATGAAATTTGCATATATTTTTATTTCATAAATATTTTTGATGATTGGCATAATTAATTTGAGTTCTGGTTAAAGACTGTTTTTGATAATATTCACACCAGCAGACAACAAATCCCCCCTATAAATTTACTGCTATTCAGATTTTTTTTTTCTATCTGTGAAGACATTTTCACCTGGTCTTCAAACTAACAAAAAAGAGATACTCTGCACGAGCAAGAAAGATTTGTGCAAGGTTAGAAAATATATTGTCAGTTGTGCTAAAATCTTACTCTCATTTTTACTTATGAAAAGTTTTTATTTTCTAATTATTTCTCTCACAGTGGTTTTAACATCAGCTTCTTACCCAAATACATTATGTTAATTCTATAAACTAGATGAGTCATAACAATGTATTATGGTAAGGAATAAAATTATTTAATTGAAATTCTGTTGTGTATCAGTCAGCTATTACTGTAATAATGCTGTATAACAAACCACTCTGTGGTTTAAAGATAAAAAAATAATTATCATACTCATGAGTCAAGGATTGACAACATTATTGCTGGTTTAGGTGTACTCCAGAAGTGAGGGTTCAGGATCCCAAATTTAGACTATAGACTAGGTTCAGGTCTTTTCCTCATGATGCTCAATATTCTGGCTCTGGCAATTACCCAGTGCGTGTGGCTATCTCCGTGTATCCTGTTCTGTGATCCAGCTTGAAAGAAAATGGCTTGCTAAAGGCATTTTTTTCATGGTTCATCACCAGGGTTACGGAAGGCAAGCCAAACCCCACAACCACATTTCAAGCCTCTACTTATATATCTTCCACTAACATCCCATTAGCCAAAGGAGTTCCATGCTCAAGTCAAATGTCAAGATGAGGCAAATAGACTTTACCCATATGGAAGCTATATCATAGCATAATTATATCATAGAAATGTGAAGAATTGAAAACACTCTGTCATTGAAGATAAATATCATCTTAGGTAAGGTAAGAGATTTATTGAATGAGATGTACACATTAGGGCATAAGCAAAAGACGATTTTTTCCCCCCTTTAGGTCTTGTGATTTCCATATGTAGAAACCTTTTTCCTGGCTCTGGTGAAATATCAGATATATCTCACAATTTTTGGTCAACATGAGATACTAAAACAGGAAATTTAACCCTTTATATAATTCAAATCTTTCTCCCTCCTTAATAGGGAAACCCTATCTAGAACTTAGTCTGCCATATAAGGAGGAGGTGTTGTTTGACATCTCTCTTTCTTGCCCAGTTTCTCTTACCTCCTGGCTGCCCTTTTTTTTTTTTTTTGGTGGAGTTGGGGACTCTTTCAGGATTGAAGGAAGTTGTTAAGAAGTAAGAAGCCAGAAAACATCTTAAAATAACTAATACAGTAGTATTTTGGCATCAGATTCTTTTGTGAGGCAAATGCAGATTTTCCTGCTCTTTTTATTGAGAGATTTTAGTGTATTTTTTTTTTTTGAGAGTTCTTTTCTTACGACTTTCTGTATTTCTTTGGTTCCAGCCAGCAACAGCCCCCTCTTTGATAGATATTTTAGGTTGGTTGGTTCAACAACCGTTCCCCTGCTTTCTAGTATGCAAAAACTTAAAAAAAAAAAAAAAAAAGCTAAAATGACTTTACCTCAGCTGTCTTGCTTCCCATGCTCTGAATATGATTCAGGTTCCAGCAATCAGAAGTGTCATACAAAAAATGAATAGAATGACAGGTCTAATGACATTCATTTTAATAATGTGGCTTCTCACAGAGGCTGTTGAACAGCGTTTTCTGATATAAAGTGATTATGTGTTCCTCAAATTCTTTGTGTTATGCTATGTTATTGAAGTAAGGGCAACATACACAGAGACAGGAGAAAATTACACATGAAGGCCTTCCAAGAATACCTGACAAACTGAGAGGCCAGGAGAAAGAAGGTGGGGTGAAGGTCTGTTCCGGGAGAGAGTGCCACCTATCGGTGGTTGCTGCACTAGGACTGTGTCAGTGTATGTGGCCTTCAGATGTTATTTGGTATGAAAGATTAATAAACGGGAAAATTCTTATAAGCCAATGCAATTTTTATACTAGACTTTTCTTATCACCTAATTTAACACTCACATATAAGCTAATTCGTATAATGGAAACGCACATGTTAGCAGAGGGTACATTATGGCCACTTCCTGGTTTGACAGGCAGCCTCCTGATCTTGGCCAGAGTAGCAGTTG
Source organism: Phoca vitulina (assembly GCF_004348235.1). Classification (NCBI taxonomy): domain Eukaryota; kingdom Metazoa; phylum Chordata; class Mammalia; order Carnivora; family Phocidae; genus Phoca; species Phoca vitulina. Next base: position 22,212,250 of record NW_022589710.1, read on the forward strand.
GAGGTCTAATTCTTTGAGGTGGCTTTTGGCTCGCTCCTACCAGCTCAGATTCAGTTCTCATCAGCGCTTCCAAAAATTCTTCTAAGCCACTTAACACGCTGCAATAAATCCCTTTTTGTTTAAATAGCTTAGAATGGATTCTTCTTTCTTGTACTAAATGCAGATGGAGAGAGTAAACATTACCTGGAGATGTTGGGGTCAGAGATTCTCACGAAAATAGGAGGCTGAGATGGCTAAAACTGATCTGGTAGCGTTTTACAATAGTAAATATCCTTCTAGATTCAAGAATTTAAGGTCAGAGAGTGATGCAGTGGTTGTTTATGGTACATAGCTGTGAATGATTTCCTTATATTCTCGGCTGGAATCATCTAGAATGAAGTGCTCGTTAAGTAATATGAAGACTGTGTGTTGGATTGGGTGGATATTTTTAGCTCCTGTAGAGGACTTAGAAAAAAAAAAAAAAATGACGAGCTTAAAGCTTTAAAAATTTCTGCTCATTGAATTATCAGAAGATGAGAGATCTTCTATCCCAGTGCTAGAATCTTACCCTTGAAGGCTTATGTTAACATGAAATACCAGAAACAGAGTCTAATCCTCTGGGTTGCTGAATTCCAAAGGGAGTTGAATTCATAGCCTCCCTAAATGTCTTATTTAGATTTAGGGTGTCTGTGGAAAAAGAGTAGGACTGTAAGAATTGAAATGATGAACTTTGGTAGATGCAGATATTTCTTAGTACCGGCAGTCAAAAGTCCAGTGAGCCTTTCTTGACAGCAGAGGCAACCACTCCCTGGCTGATGAAGTTGCTTCTGTCTTATCTGGAATTGTCACTTGAGGCTGTTGACACACAAAGAGATATCACACAGTTTGTTCTTTAATGTATCTGTCTTGTTACTCAACGTAATATTGTTGAGAATCATCTATATTGTTGCATGAAGTAGTAATTTGTCCCTTTTTTGTCTGTTAAATGAATATACTACACTTTGCTTATCCATTCTCCTGTTGACATTTGGGCTGTTTTCAGCTTGTAGAAATATGAATAAAGCTGCTGTGAACATCCTTTTGAGGTCTTCTTCTGGTTCATGCTTTCTTTTCTCTTGTATAAGTATCTAGGAGTGAAACTGCTTGGTCAAATAATAGATGTTTAACTGCTAGAGTTTTACAAAGCGGTTGTATGGATTATAGTGGTTTAAAAGTCTGGTTGCTCCAAATCCTTGCCAACAGTTGATGTTGTCAGTCTTTTTAATTTTAGCCATTTTACTAGATCTGAAGTAGCATCTCTTTGTGGTTTTAATTGATTGCCCTGATTTCTAATGATATTGAGCATGTTTCATATGCTTACTAGCTATTTTTATATATTCTTTTCTGAAATGTCCATTCAAAGTTTTGCCCCATGTATTTTTTTTTTGTGGATTTTTAAAAATTTTATTATGTTATGTTAATCACCATACAGTACATCACTAGTTTTTGATGTAGTGATCCACGATTCATTGTTTACGTATAACACCCAGTGCTCCATGCAGTACGTGCCCTCCTTAATACCCATCACTGGGCTAACCAATCCCCCCTTCCCCCTCCCCTCTAAAACCCTGTTTGTTTCTCAGGTCCATAGTCTCTCACGGTTCATCTCTCCCTCCGATTGCCCCCCACCCCTTCATTTTTCCCTTCCTTCTCCTAGTGTCCTCCATGCTATTCCTTATGTTCCACAAATAAGTGAAACCATATGATAATTGACTTTCTCTGCTTGACTTATTTCACTTAGCATAATCTCCTCCAGTCCCACCCATGTTGATGTAAAAGTTGGGTATTAATCCTTTCTGATGGCTGAGTAATATTCCATTGTATATATGGACCACATCTTTATCCATTCATCTGTTGAAGGGCATTTTGGCTCTTTCCACAGTTTGGCTATTGCAGACATTGCTGCTATGAACATTGGGGTGCATATGGCCCTTCTTTTCACTACATCTGTGTCTTTGGGGTAAATACCCAGGAGTGCAATTGCTGGGTCATAGGGTAGCTCTATTTTTAAATTTTTGAGGAACTTCCACACTGTTTTCCAAAGTGGCTGTACCAACTTGCATTCCTACCAACAGCGTAAGAGGGTTCCCCTTTCTCCACAACCTCTCCAACATTTGTTGTTTCTTTCCCTGTCCATTTTTGCCATTCTAACTGGTGTAAGGTGGTATCTCAGTGTGGGTTTGATTTGAATTTCCCTGATGGCTAATGATGATTAACATTTTTCCATGTGTCTGTTAGCCATTTGTATGTCTTCTTCAGAGAAGTGTCTTTTCATATCTTCTGCCCATTTTTTGACTTGATTATTTGTTTTTTTGGGTGTTGAGTTTGAGAAGTTCTTTATAGATCTTGGATACCAGCCCTTTATCTATAGTGTCATTTGCAAATATCTTCTCCCATTCTGTAGGTTGCCTCTTTGTTTTGTTGACTGTTTCCTTTGCTGTGCAGAAGCTTTTTATCTTGATGAAGTCCCAAAAGTTCATTTTTGCTTTTGTTTCACTAGCTTTTAGAGATGTATCTTGAAAGAAGTTGCTGTGGCCGATGTCAAAGAGATTACTGCCTATGTTCTCCTCTAGGATTTTGATGGATTCCTGTCTCACATTGAGGTCTTTCATCCATTTTGAGTTTATCTTTGTGTATGGTGTTAGAGAATGGTCGAGTTTCATTCTTCTGCATGTGGCTGTCCAATTTTCCCAGCACCGTTTATTGAAGAGACTGTCTTTTTTCCATTGCATGTTTTTTCCTGCTTTGTCAAAGATTATTTGACCATAGAGTTGAGGGTCCATATCTGGGTTCTCTATTCTGTTCCATTGGTCTATATGTCTGTTTTTGTGCCAGTACCATGCTGTCTTGGTGATCACAGCTTTGTAATATAGCTTGAAATTGGGCAACGTGATGCCCTCAGCTTTGTTTTTCCTTTTCAACATTTCCTTGGTGATTTGAGGTCTTTCCCGATTCCATACAAATTTTAGGATTGTTTGTTCCAGCACTTTGAAAAATGTCATTGGAATTTTGATCGAGATGGCACTGAAAGTATAGATTGCTCTGGGTAGCATAGGCATTTTAACAATGTTTATTCTTCAGATCCATGAGCATTGAATATTTTTCCATCTTTTTGTGTCTTCTTCAATTTCCTTCATGAGTGTTCTGTAGTTCCTAGAGTATAGATCCTTTACCTCTTTGGTTAGGTTTATTCCAAGGTATCTTATGGTTTTTGGTGCTATTGTAAATGGAATCGTTTCTCTAATTTCTCTTTCTACAGCTGTGTTGTTAGTGTATAAGAAAGCAACTGATTTCTGTGCATTGATTTTTATCCTGCCACATTACTGAATTGCTGTATGAGTTCTAGTAATTTGGGGATGGAGTCTTTTGGGTTTTCCACATAAAGTATTATGTCGTCTGCGAACAGAGAGAGTTTGACTTCTTCTTTGCCAATTTGAATACCTTTTATTTCTTTTTGTTGTCTGATTGCTGTTGCTAGGGCTTCTAGTACTATGTTGAACAATAGTGGCAAGAGTGGGCATCCTTGACGTGTTCCTGATCTTAAGGGAAAGGCTCTCAGCTTTTCCCCATTGAGGATGATATTTGCTGTGGGTTTTTCATAGATGGATATTATGAACTTGAGGGATGTTCCCTCTATTCCTATACTCTGAAGGGTTTTAATCAGGAAAGGATGTTGTATTTTGTCAAATGCTTTTTCTGCATCAATTGAGAGGACCATATTGTTCTTCTCCCTCCTCTTATTAATGTGTTCTATCACATTGATTGATTTGCAAATGTTGAACCACCCTTGCATCCTGGGGATAAATCCCACTTGGTCGTGGTGGATGATCCTTTTAATGTATTGTTGGATCCTATTGGCTAGGATTTTGTTCAGGATTTTAGAATCCATATTCATCAGGGATATTGGTCTGAAATTCTCCTTTTTGATGGGGTCTTTGCCTGGTTTGGGGATTAAGGTAATGGTGGCCTCATAGAATGAGTCTGGAAGCTTTCCTTCTGTTTCTATTTTTTATTTTCCTTCAGGAGAATAGGTATTATTTCTTCTTTGAATGTTTGGTAGAATTCCCCTGGGAATCCATCAGGCCCTGGACTCTTGTTTTTTGGGAGGTCTTTGATCACTGCTTCAATCTCTTTACTGGTTATTGGCCTATTCAGGTTGTCAATTTCTTCCTGTTTCAGTCTTGGCAGCTTATAGGTTTCCAGGAAGGCATCCATTTCATCCAGATTGCTCAGTTTATTGGCATATAGTTGTTGATAATAAATTCTAATAATTGTTCCTATTTCCTTGGTGTTAGTCGTGATCTCTCCCCTTTCATTCATAATTTTATTAATTTGGGTCCTTTCTCTTTTCTTTTGGGTAAGTCTGGCCAGTGGTTTATTGATCTTATTAATTCTTTCAAAGAACCAACTTCTAGTTTCGTTGATCTGATCTACTGTGTTTCTGGTTTCTAATTCATTGATCTCTGCTCTAATTTTAATCATTTATCTTCTAATGCGTGGCTTAGGCATCTTTTGTTGCTTTTTCTCTAGTTCTTTAAGGTGTAGAGTTAGTTGGTGAATTCGGGATTTTTCTGTTTTTTTGAGCGAGGCTTGGATGGTTATGTATTTCCCCCTTAGGACCGCCTTTGCAGTATCCCAAGGTTTTAGACCAATGTGTTTTCATTCTTATTGATTTCCATGAATTGTTTAAGTTCTGCTTTGATTTCCTGGTTGACCCAAACATTCTTGAGCAGAGTGGTCTTTAGCTTCCAAGTGTTTGAATTTCTTCCAAATTTTTTCTTATGATTGAGTTCCAGTTTTAAAGCATTATGGTCTGACAATACACAAGGAATAATCTCAGTCTTTTGCTATTGGTTGAGACCTGCTTTGTGACCCAGTATGTGGTCTATTCTGGAGAAAGTTCCATGTGTGTTCGAGAAGAATGAGTAATCTGTTGTTTGAGGGTGGAAAGTTCTATATATATCTATGAGGTCCATCTGGTCCACTGTGTCATTCAAAGCTCTTGTTTCTTTGTTGATTTTCTGCTTAGATGATCTGTCTGTTGCTGAGAGTGGAGTGTTGAGGTCTCCTACAATTAATGTATTATTATCAAGATGTCTCTTTATTTGGGTTAACAGTTGGCTTATGTAGTTGGCTGTTCCCATGTTGGGGGCATAGATATTTACAATTGTTAGATCTTCTTGTTGGATAGACCCTTTAAGAATGATAGAGTGTCCTTCTGTGTCTCTAACTACAGTCTTTAGCTTAAAATCTAATTTGTGTGATGTAGAATTGCTACCCCAGCTTTCTTTTGAGGTCCATCAGCATGAAAGATGGTTCTCCATCCCTTCATTTTCAGTCTGGATGTATCTTTAGGTTCAAAATGAGTCTCTTGTGGACAGCATATGGATGGGTCCTGTCTTTTTATCTAATCTGCAACCCTGTGCCATTTTATGGGAGCATTTAGGCCATTCACGTTGAGAGCGATTATTGAAAGAAATGATTTTATTGTCATCATGTTGCCTGTGAAGTCCTTGTTTCTATAGATTGTGTCTGTAAATTTCTGTTGTATGTCAGTCTTGGGGTCTTTCTCCTTAATATTTCTCCTTAATATTAATATCTCCTTTCGCCTTTCTCCTTAATATTTCTTAATATTTCTCCTAAATACATAACCCCCCTTAATATTTCTTGCAGAGCCAGCTTAGTGGTCATATATTCTTTCAGTTTCTGTCAGTCTTGGAAGCTCTGCATCTCTCCATCCATTCTAAATGACAGCCTTGCTGGATAAAGTATTCTTGGCTGCATGTTCTTCTCATTTAGTACCCTGAATATGTCTTGCCAGGCCTTTCTGGCTTGCCAGGTCTCTGTGGATAGGTCTGACGTTATTCTGATGTTCCTCCCTCTGTACGTAAGGAATCTCTTCCCCATAACTGCCCTTAAGATGGTTTCCTTGGTTCTAAGATTTGCGAGTTTTACTATTACATGCCGGGGTATTGGCCTGTTTTCCTTGATCTTGGGAGGGGTCCTCTCTGCCTCTAGGATGTGAATGTTTGTTTCATTCCCCAGATTAGGGAAGTTCTCAGCTACGATTTGCTCAAATACATCTTCTAGTCCTCTCTCTCTCTCTACTCCCTCAGGGATCCCAATAATTCTGACATTGGAACGCTTCATGGTGTCACTTATTTCTCTGATTCTATTTTCATGGATTCTGAGTTGTTTTTCCCTGGCCTCCTCTTTTCCCTTTTTATCTATTATATTGTCTTCCAGGTTGCTTATTTGTTCTTCTGCCTCACTTACCCTAGCTGTTAGATTATCTAGATTGGATTGGATCTCACTGATAGCATTTTTAAGTTCTGCCAATTCAGCTTTCATTTCTGCCCTTAGAGACCTTATGTTGCCTTAATTGATTTCTCCATTCTAGTTATTGTCTTCACAGTTGCTAGCCTGAATTCCATCTCCAACATCTTGGTTATATCTGCATCCATTTGTAAATCTGTGGCATAAGTCATAATCTCTGAGTCTTTTCTATCTTGGGGGTTCCTCCTCCTAGTCATTCTGTTGACAGGTGTTTGAGGGAATGTATAGAGTCCAAATTATTGACCACAACCGAAGCAAGATGCACCTGTTTTCTAGGGAACTTAGGGTTGCTGGCCTCTTGTTTTCCCAGCCTGTCTTCTGCGGTAGGGGCCTTCTGTGCTGTTACTCAGGCAACCCTGTTTGGGCAGAGTTGCCTGACCCCCTGTGTCAGGGGATGGGCTCAGGGGGAATCAGTTTTTTGGGGCTTTTGCTCTCTGGCGGCTTTCCACGTCTCTTCCACGAGTCAGAGCCGAAGAGACCATTTCCAACCCTCTGCCTCAGAGCAGAGAGACCGCAGTCTGTTCTTCAGTGAGCTCTCCATGCCACACCGTCTCCGTTTCTGTCCGTGCTGCTATAAATTGCAGCGTCCTGGATTGCGCGCCCCTCCGCAGCACTGCCAGTCCTGTCTCCAGGTCAGGGCACGTCTCTGCCCTTTGTGCTTCTAAAACTGCCAGCCACTCCCAGTTCGCTTGCACGCAACCCCACTGCTCCAGGTTTCTGTCCTGGGGGCTGCAGTTCACAGGCGCGACCCCGCTGCTCCGGGTTTCGGCTCTGGGGGCTGCCCTAAAGTTCTTTCCCTGCCGCTACCAGTCTGCGAGTCTGTGCCTGTCCGCAGCGCACAAGGCTGTCGCTCACCCGCGGTGTAGGATCCCCACAGCCAGGCACCCTCCCGCTGCCATTTATCCTCCGATATCTGCCTGGGGTATCACGGCTTCCCGCTTTGCACCTCGAAATCAACTGCCCGTGATATTCTGTTTGTAGAGATCCAGATCTTCTTACATCTCAGGCTGATTTCATGGGTGCTCAGAGTGGTCTGGTAGATATCCAGCTCAATTCCAGGGACCAGTTGAAATAGGGTCCCCTACTCCTCCACCATCTTTTCTTCCCTCCTGTGATTCAACAGTCTTAACACAATTCACAGCGCTCACCATAGCACATGTATTTTAATTGGATTTGTCTTTTTATTAGTGAATTGCAAGAATTCTTCATATACCCTGGATTTTTACTTTAACGATTCATGATCTTTGTGGCCTATAAGAAAGTTACAGTTTACAAAAGTGAAGGTCCCAGAAGTTTCTCCACTGTTTATTTACAGAAGCTTTATATTTCAGAATTACTTATAGTATTTTTTTTTTATGATGGTTTAATATTAAAATTTCTACTCTTGCCTCCCTTTGGTTCATTTCTCCTTGCATGTCTTCCTTCATTTCCTTTACTATCAAGCTTTTTTTTAATTTTAAAAAGATTTATTTATTTAGAGAGAGAGAGAGGGAGAGGGAAAGAGACAGAGTAGGGGGAGGGGCAGAGGGAGAAAATCCCAAGCAGACTCCCTGAGGAGTGTGGAGCCCAAAGTAGGGCTTGATCTCTTGACCCATGAGATCATGACCTGAGCTTAAACCAAGACTCAGAGGCTTGACTGAGCCCCCCAGCTGCTCCTACTATCAAGCTTTTTAAACCATCACACTCCTCTCATTCTGTATAAGTGAATAGATATAATCTTCTTTTGCAGGTGTGCAGAATTTATAAATTCCCCTTTTTTTGTGTTTCACTTGGTGTCTAATTGATCAAGGTCATTTAAAAATTTGCTATCACTTTCTTGACATCATAAAATTTTCTTTCTTTATACCTGGCATGAATTTATTTTCTAAATGCTCATTCTCTATCCCAACATCCAAAACCATAATTTTGGTACTGTTTTGAGTTTAGGTATGTGTTCTTTTGAATATTTTTTGTTTACTGCATATAGATAGTAGTCAGTTCAGTAAGTTAATTACTCATCCGTACATACCATTTATGTATTAGTATCCTCTTGGATTTATTTCTGCCCTTCATGACTATTTCCTCCATGTAGAATTTCAAGTAGGTTCTTCATTTTAAAACCTTTGAGACTTTGTGTTAGAAAACATTTTTATTTTGTGGGTTTCTTTAAATGAGAATTTGCTAGTATAAAGTTATGGCATTAATTTATTTGAGTTATTTGTCTACAGTAATTTGAAAATAATGTAACACTGTTTTCTTACCTACAGTGTCAATAATTTGCTATGTACATCTGATGCTTGCTTAAAGGCACATCCACTCTCTCTGGAAACCTGGAGAATTGTCATTTTACTTTAGGTATTTTTGAAATTTCACTATAATTTATCTAGATTTGTGTATGTGGATGAGAGTCTTTTTGAAGTTTTTTTTTTTTTTTTTTTTTTTGATATGTGAACATTTTATGAAACCCAAATTTCAGTGTCCACAAACAAAGTTTTACTGAAACATCGCTACGGTTCTTTATTTACCTACTGTGCTAAGTGTCACAAGATGCTAAGTGGCAGAGATGAGTAGTTGAGACAGAGAGCGAACGTGCCACAAAGTCTAATGTTTCCTGTCTGACCCTGTGCACTCCTGTGACATTCAGGTTGGCAAGGGAACCTCTCACCTTAGACGCTGTCTTTCTCCCCTTCGCCCTTGACCCCTCGGTCACTTTAGCACTTTCTTCCCCACCTCTTCACATCTTTTTTTTTTTTTTTAAGATTTTTTTTTATTGTTATGGTAATCCCCATACATTACATCATTAGTTTTAGATGTAGTGTTCCATGATTCATTGTTTGTGCATAACACCCAGGGCTCCATGCAGAACGTGCCCTCCTCAATACCCATCACCAGGCTAACCCATCCTCCCACCCCCCTCCCCTCTAGAACCCTCAGTTTGTTTTTCAGAGTCCATCATCTCTCATAGTTCGTCTGCCCCTCTGATTTCCCCCCCTTCATTCTTCCCCTCCTGCTATCTTCTTCTTCTTCTTCTTTTTTTTTTCTTAACATATATTTCATTATTTGTTTCAGAGGTACAGATCTGAGATTCAACAGTCTTGCACAATTCACAGCGCTTACCAGAGCACATACCCTCCCCAGTGTCTAACACCCAGTCACCCCATCCCTCCCATCCCACCCCCCACTCCAGCAACCCTTAGTTTGTTTCCTAAGATTAAGAATTCCTCATATCAGTGAGGTCATATGATACATGTCTTTCTCTGTTTGACTTATTTCACTCAGCATAATACCCTCCAGTTCCATCCACGTCGTTGCAAATGGCAAGATCTCATTCCTTTTGATGGCTGCGTAATATTCCATGTGTATATATACCACCTCTTCTTTATCCATTCATCTGTCGATGGACATCTTGGCTCTTTCCACAGTTTGGCTATTGTGGACATTGCTGCTCTAAACATCGGGGTGCACGTACCCTTTTGTATCTTTGGGGTAAATACCCAGCAGCGCAATTGCTGGATCATATGGTAGCTCTATTTTCAACTTTTTGAGGAACCTCCATACTGTTTTCCAGAGTGGCTGCACCAGCTTGCATTCCCACCAACAGTGTAGGAGGGTTCCCCTTTCTCTGCATCCCCGCCAACATCTGTCATTTCCTGACTTGTTAATTTTAGCTATTCTGACTGGTGTGAGGTGGTATCTCATTGAGGTTTTGATTTGGATTTCCCTGATGCCGAGCGATATTGAGCTCTTTTTCACGTGTCTGTTGGCCATTTGGATGTCTTCTTTGCAAAAATGTCTGTTCATGTCTTCTGCCCATTTCTTGATTGGATTCTTTGTTCTTTGGGTGTTGAGTTTGATAAGTTCTTTATAGATTTTGGATACTAGCCCTTTATCTGATACGTCATTTGCAAATATCTTCTCCCATTCTGTCGGTTGTCTTTTGGTTTTGTTGACTGTTTGCTTTGCAAAAGCTTTTTATCTTGATGAAGTCCCAATAGTTCATTTTTACCCTTGCTTCCCTTGCCTTTGGCGATGGTTCTAGGAAGAAGTTGCTGTGGCTGAGGTTGAAGAGGTTGCTGCCTGTGTTCTCCTTTAGGATTCTGATGGACTCCTGTCTCACATTGAGGTCTTTCAACCATTTGGAGTCTATTTTTGTGTGTGGTGTAAGGAAATGGTCCAGTTTCATTCTTCTGCATGTGGCTATCCAATTTCCCAACACCATTTGTTGAAGAGACTGTCTTTTTTCCATTGGACATTCTTTCCTGCTTTGTCAAAGATGAGTTGACCATAGAGTTGAGGGTCCATTTCTGGGCTCTCTATTCTGTTCCATTGATCTATGTGTCTGTTTTTGTGCCAGTACCATACTGTCTTGATGATGACAGCTTTGTCATAGAGCTGGAAGTCCGGAATTGTGATGCCACCAGCTTTGCTTTTCTTTTTCAACATTCCTCTGGCTATTCGGGGTCTTTTCTGGTTCCATACAAATTTTAGGATGATTTGTTCCATTTCTTTGAAAAAAGTGGATGGTATTTTGATGGGGATTGCATTAAATGTGTAGATTGCTCTAGGTAGGATTGCCATCTTCACATTATTTGCTCTTCCAATCCATGAGCATGGAACGTTTTTCCATTTCTTTGTGTCTTCCTCAATTTCTTTCATGAGTATTTTATAGTTTTCTGAGTACAGATCCTTTGCCTCTTTGGTTAGATTTATTCCTAGGTATCTTATGGTTTTGGGTGCAATTGTAAATGGGATCGACTCCTTAATTTCTCTTTCTTCTGTCTTGTTGTTGGTGTATAGGCATTCCTATACACCAACAGAAGGCCACTGACTTCTGTGCATTGATTTTATATCCTGCCACTTTACTGAATTCATGTATGAATTCTAGCAGTTTTGGGGTGGAGTCTTTGGGGTTTTCCACATAAAGTATCATATCATCTGCAAAGAGTGAGAGTTTGACTTCTTCTTTGCCAATTTGGATGCCTTTGATTTCTTTTTGTTGTCTGATTGCTGTGGCTAGGACTTCCAATACTATGTTGAATAGCAGTGGTGATAATGGACATCCCTGCCGCGTTCCTGACCTTAGGGGGAAAGCTCTCAGTTTTTCCACATTTAGAATGATATTTGCTGTAGGTTTTTCATAGATGGCTTTTATCATATTGAGGTATGTACCCTCTATGCCTATACTCTGAAGAGTTTTGATCAAGAAAGATGCTGTACTTTGTCAAATGCTTTTTCTGCATCTATTGAGAGGATCATATGATTCTTGTTCTTTCTTTTGTTAATGTATTGTATCACGTTGATTGATTTGCGGATGTTGAACCAACCTTGCAGCCCAGGGATTATTCCCACTTGGTTGTGGTGAATAATCCTTTTAATGTACTGTTGGATCCTATTGGCTAGTATTTTGGTGAGAATTTTTGCATCCATGTTCATCAGGCATATTGGTCTGTAGTTCTCCTTTTTGATGGGGTCTTTGTCTGGTTTGGGGATCAAGGTAATGGTGGTCTCATAAAATGAGTTTGGAAGTTTTCTTTCCATTTCTATTTTTTGGAACAGTTTTAGAAGAATAGGTATTAATTCTTCTTGAAATGTTGGTAGAATTCCCCTGGGAAGCCATCTGGCCCTGGGCTTTTGTGTTTTGGGAGATTTTTGATGACTGCTTCAATTTCCTTAGTGGTTATAGGTCTGTTCAGGTTTTCTATTTCTTCCTGGTTCAGTTTTGGTAGTTGATACATCTCTAGGAATGCATCCATTTCTTCCAGGTTATCTAATTTGCTGGCATAGAGTTGCTCATAATATGTTCTTATAATTGTTTGTATTTCTTTGGTGTTGGTTGTGATCTCTCCGCTTTCATTCATGATTTTGTTGATTTGGGTCATTTCTCTTCTCTTTTTGATAAGTCGGGCCAGGGGTTTATCAATCTTGTTCATTCTTTCAAAGAACCAGCTCCTAGTTTCGTTGATCTGTTCTACTGTTCTTTTGGTTTCTATTTCATTGATTTCTGCTCTGATCTTTATAATTTCTCTTCTCCTGCTGGGTTTAGGCTTTATTTGCTGTTCTTTCTCCAGCTCCTTTAGGTGTAGGGTTAGGTTGTGTACTTGAGACCTTTCTTGTTTCTTGAGAAAGGCTTGTATTGCTATATACTTTCCTCTTAGGACTGCCTTTGCTGCCTCCCAAAGATTTTGAATAGTTGTGTTTTCATTTTCATTGGTTTCCATGAATTTTTTTAATTCTTCCTTAATTTCCTGGTTGACCCATTCATTCTTTAGTAGGATGCTCTTTAGCCTCCATGTATTTGAGTTCTTTCCGACTTTCCTCTTGTGATTGAGTTCTAGTTTCAAAGCATTGTGGTCTGAAAATAGGCAGGGAATGATCCCAATCTTTTGGTACCGGTTGAGACCTGATTTATGACCTAGGATATGATCGATTCTGGAGAATGTTCCATGGGCACTAGAGAAGAATGTGTATTCTGTTGCTTTGGGATGGAATGTTCTGAATATGTCTGTGAAGTCCATTTGGTCCAGTGTGTCATTTAAAGTCTTTATTTCCTTGTTGATCTTTTGCTTAGACAATCTGTCCATTTCAGTGAGGGGGGTGTTAAAGTCCCCCACTATTATTGTATTGTTGTCAATGTGTTTCTTTGCTTTTGTTATTAATTGCCTTATATAATTGGCTGCTCCCATGTTAGGGGCATAGATATTTACAATTGTTAGATCTTCTTGTTGGATGGGCCCTTTAAGTATGATATAGTGTCCTTCCTCATATCTTATTACAGTCTTTGGTTTAAAATCTAATTTGTCTGATATAAGGATTGCCACGCCCGCTTTCTTTTGGTGTCCATTTGCATGGTAAATGGTTTTCCACCCCCTCACTTTCAATCTGGGGGTGTCTTTGGGTCTAAAATGAGTCTCTTGCAGACAGCATATCGATGGGTCTTGTTTTTTAATCCAATCTGATAGCCTGTGTCTTTTGATTGGGGCATTTAGCGCATTTACCTTCAGGGTAACTATTGAAAGATAGGAATTTAGTGCCATTGTATTGCCTGTAAAGTGACTGTTACTATATCTTGTCTGTGTTCCTTTCTGGTCTATGTTGCTTTCAGGCTCTCTCTTTGCTTAGAGGACACCTTTCAAGATTTCTTGTAGGGCTGGTTTCGTGTTTGCAAATTCCTTTAGTTTTTGTTTGTCCTGAAAGCTTTTTATCTCTCCTTCTATTTTCAATGACAGCCTAGCTGGATATAGTATTCTTGGCTGCATATTTTTCTCATTTAGTGCTCTGAATATATCCTGCCAGTCCTTTCTGGCCTGCCAGGTCTCTGTGGATAGGTCTGTTGCCAATCTAATGTTTCTACCATTGTAGGTTACAGATCTCTTCTCCCGAGCTGCTTTCAGGATTTTCTCTTTGTCTCTGAGACTCGTAAGTTTTTCTATTAGATGTCGGGGTGTTGACCTATTTTTATTGATTTTGAGAGGGGTTCTCTGTGCTTCCTGGATTTTGATGCCTGTTTCCTTCCCCAAATTAGGGAAGTTCTCTGTTATAATTTGCTCCATTATACCTTCTGCCCCTCTCTCTCTTTCTTCTTCTTCTGGGATCCCAATTATTCTAATGTTGTTTCGTCTTATGGTATCGCTTATCTCTTGAATTCTGCCCTTGTCATCCAGTAGTTGTTTATCTCTCTTTTTCTCAGCTTCTTTATTTTCCATCATTTGGTCTTCTATATCACTGATTCTTTCTTCTGCCTCATTTATCCTAGCAGTTAGCACCCCCATATTTGATTGCACCTCATTAATAGCCTTTTCGATTTCGACTTGGTTAGATTTTAGTTCTTTTACTTCTCCAGAAAGGGTTTCTCTAATAACTTCCATGCTTTTTTCAAGCCCAGCTAATATCTTTAAAGTGATGATTCTGAACTCTAGATCTGACATCGTACTAATGTCTGTATTGAGTAGGTCCCTGGCAGTCGGTACTACCTCTTGTTCTTTTTCTTGAGGTGATTTTTTCCGTCTTGTCATTTTGTCCAGAGGAGAATAGATTAATGAGAGAACAAAATGCTAACAGGGTAACAACGTTCCCAGAAAATATACTCTAAACAAATCAGAAAAGACCTGAAGCAGTGGAAAAAGAAAGGGAAAGAGAGAAAAAAAGAAAAAGAAAAAAAAAAAGGAAAAGAAAAAGATAAAGATAAAAACAAACAAAAACAGAAAAAAACCACAAAAAAAACCAGAATGTGATCAAATATGATCAGGCTGGTTTATAGATCAGTGCCACACACTAGATTTTGGGTGTATTTTGGTCTGTTAGATGAAAGTGCCTCCCAAAATTTTAAAGAAAGAAAAACTTATATATGTACAAAAATAAGGGTTGATATGATGAAGGGATGGAATATGACTGTAAAGATGGAAATTATAAAAAATTTTATAAAAGGAATTGATAAGAAGTTGTTTGAAAAAAGAAAGAAGAGGATTTAAAAAAAAAAAGAGGTGAAAAAAAAAGGGAGAGAATGTGATCAGGCAGGGGAGTAGAAAAAAACCATACAATAGAGATTTAGGGTATATTTTGATCTGTTAGAAGAAAGTATCTCAAAATTTAAAAGGAGAACAACTTATATATATATGCCAAAAATACGGGTAACTACTATGAAGGGATAGAATATGACTCTAAAAATGAAAACTAAAAATGTTTTTTTAAAAAAGGGATTGATAAGATGTTGGTTGAAAAAGGGAAAAAGAAAAATTCAAAAAAAAAAAAGTTAAAAAAAAAAAAGAACTTTGAAAGACTAAAGAATCATGGTAAAAAAGCCATGAATTCTATGTGCATTATTCCCCTAGTGCTGGAGTTCTGCCGTTCTCATTGATCGGTAAACTTGGTCTTGGCTGGCTGTTTTCGCTGATCTTCTGGGGGAGGGGCCTGTTGCCGTGGTTTCCAAAAGTCTTTGCCGGAGGCGGAATTGCCCCGCCCTTGCCCGGTCCGGGCTAAGTAATCTGCTCGGGTTTGCTCTCCGGAGCTTTTGTTCCCTTCAAGCTTTCTGTACAGCTTTGGAGGCAGAGAGTGAAAATGGCGGCCTCCCAATCTCCGTCCCGGAGGAGCCGAGAACTCAGGCCCCGCTCCTCAGTGAGCCCCCAGAGAAAAGCCACCAGTCACTCCTGTCTCCCTGGTCTCCAGCCACACTCCGTGCTCACCCGGCCTGTGACCGCGCGTTTCTATGTCTGGCACCTGACTCCGTGTGGAGTCTCCAAACCTAGCAGATCCCTGCGGTGTGCTCCCGCACCTCTCCTCCCGGGGGAAGAAGGTGAGTCTCCCCGGATCTGCCGCTTGTTTGGTCCCTGCTGGAGGAGCAGTGGCCCGACTGTGCCGCGGATCACGGTTTATGGCAACCCCGAGCTGAGAGCCCGTGCCTGGGCTCCGTCTCTGCAGCCGGCTTCCCCGCTCCGATACCTGGGAGCTCTGCCGCACTCAGGCACCCCCGGTCTTTCTGTGACCCCGAGGGTCCTGAGACCACACGGTCCCATGAGGGTTCCACCCCCCCGCTTAGCCACTGGAGTGACGTCCCTCAGCAGAGCAGACTTCTAAAAGTTCCGATTTTGTGCTCCGCAGTTCTATCACTTGCCAGAAGCGGCCAATGGAGGTCCCTCCCCCGCCGTCTATCCTCCCGAATATCGCCTCAGATTCATTTTTCCGCACGTCCTACCTTCCAGAAAGTGGTCGCTTTTGTGTTCAGAGAGTTGTTGCTATTCTTTCTTCGATCTCCTGTTGAGTTCGTAGGTGTTCAGATTGGTTTGATCCCTATCCAGCTGAATTCCTGAGACCAGACAAAATTCAGGTCTCCTACTCCTCCGCCATCTTGCTCCGCCCCCCCCAGTCTTTTTGAAATTTTAATTTTTCTTTAATTCTTAGAAATTATCAGTTTTTATTATTTAAAAGATTTTCTCTTTTATGTTTTCTCTTTATACTTCTACCATTTATATCCTTAACTTTTTAAAAATATTACTTATCGTTGTCCATTTCTGATAGTTTCTAGGAAATTATCTTGACCCTGTCTTTTAACTTAGTAACTTTCTTTTTCTGCTATTAAATTCATATTTGATATTTACATTTCAGCTATTATGTGTTTTATATTAATACTTTATCCCTTTTTATAAAGATCTGACCTTCATGTTACTATAACTTTTCTGATCTCTTTGAGGATATTTATTTTGCTTATTTTAAATTCTTATTCTTACTGGTTCATCGATTTTGTTCACCTTTTATTTTTGCTCAGTTTGTTGTCTTTCTTCTATAGAGGTTTTATTCTTCAGAGGTCTCAGTTTTTCTGGTTGGATTATATTCCTTTGAGTAAAAGAGCAAAGATGAGTTAAAGTTTGATCTCTGGTTGGTGCATTTCTGCATAAGTTTGGAGTTGAAGATGGTGAATGAGGAAGGCATATTAGGTGGTCAGAGTCTGGAAGAGAATGGTATACTTCCATTTTTGACAATCCAGGTGACACTGTCTCTAATGGAATTTCCTCATCTATCTTCTCTGAAACTTCTTTCCTCTAAGACTTTTTTTCACAGGGTTTTAGTCTCTCAGGTTGTAGAGTCCAGTGGAGGCTGTGGAGGACGTATCAAATGCAACTGGGTCTGCCTGCACCATTTTATCCATTTTCCATCCCAACCAATCTTGATTGCAATCTTGATATTAGGCCACTGCCTCAAGTCAGAGCTCTCCAGAGAAACAGAATGAATAGGGTATTATCCCTATAACTCTCCCTCTGCCTCTATCTAATCAGTGCTCTCTTTACCACTGGAAACAGTCATTAGTACCTTTAAGCTTAATCAGAATGAGAACCAGTTCCAGAATTCACAGAACCAATTAAGAAAAACTCATCTTTCAGATTCTGTTCTTCTAGAAACACCATTCTTGGTACCAAATTCTATTATCAGTCAGGGTTCTCCAGAGATACAGAATCACCAGGACTTACACACACATGCACAGAGACACAGACACAGACACACAAACACACACAGAGGGAGAGAGAGAATTGGCTACATAATTGTGGGGTTGTGAGGGGTGGAGGCTGGCTGGTCCAATGTGTAGGGGCGTGCCAGCAGGCTGGAAACTCAGACAGGAGCTGATACTACAATATTGAGGAAGAATCTCTTCTTCTTAAGGAAACCTCAATTTTCCCTCTTAAGACTTGAAACTGATTGGGTGAAACTTTTCTACATTATCGAGGATAATCTCCTCTACTAATGTTGACTGATTGTAGATGTTAACCACATCTACCAAATGCCTTCACAGCAACACCTAGATTAGTGTTTGATTAAATGATTTGGTACTGTTAGCCTAGCCAAGTTGACACATAAAATTAACCATTATTTACCTGCCCATTTTTAAAGAAAGCAGTGACCTACTTAGCAAATATAGGGAAAAGACAACTGAAAGATTCACCCAAGTATTTTTTATCTGGGATAAATAGCCAACTTTTCTGTGCTGCCCATTTTTATGCATACTGAAAAACATTTTATTCTTTGGTCTATCAATGCCTTCTTATTTACATTGTTGTATATTTAGGACTGATATGGGGGAAGGAGCCAAAAGCCTACATCAGTTTTCTGTAATCTCTAAAAATAGAAGACTCAGAAGGAATTTAGAGGCAAAAGCTGTGTTGTGATTCCTCCCAACTTATCTGGAGTAGACAGCCATGTGACCTATCTTCTTGCAATGGTGCTATTCTCAAGGAGACTTTACTTTTGGTAGATAATAGAGAGCTGGTGAACTATCAGAAGGGTCTCTTGTTACCAGACTTTGTCATAAAATGTCTTCATTTGCAGTGATTGTTCTGGTACAGATGTAAGTAGGCACAGAGAACTTTTTATTTTTTGGGTAAACTTCCATAGTTAAAAATTCAGGATCACTGATATGCTGATTGGTACTCTGAATCCTAGAAGAGCTTTCAAAATAACACCAAAACACCACTGAAAGGACTGATATTGCAGTAAAATAAATATACACAAGCTATTGTGATCCTATATTTTTTCATGAGGTTCATCTCCAAATCTATTTAGCGGTCCTGTTAGGTGTTCTGAAGCCTTCTAAAATGATTTTAGGACAAATGCATAAAATTGGAGCTCCTTGGCATGCCTAGAGAGAGGCTTAGACCTTTGGAAACTCTAAAGTAATGGTTCTCAAACATTAATGTTTATGTATGACAGTTACCTGCACTCTAGGCAATTCTGAAGGAGATGGTCTCTATTAAAATACACTTTGGATATGATACTCTATTATTACCAGACTTTCTTTGTGATCTTTCAGATGGAAGCCCTGTCTGGAATCAGAAGGTATCTTCATGGCAAATTCAGTCCGCTAAATCAAGATTTGAACCCTAGCATGGTTGTAAGATTTCTAGAGACCTTGAAGCCCTTACACGCTTCAGTAAATGACACGGATCACTGCCTCTCAAATCCTTCTTCCACAATCTTTTATGTATAAGAAACCCTTTCCACTTATCACTCTATCGTTAACTCAGCACCCCACAACAAAAAATTATTCAGTCCAAAATGTCAATAGTGTCAGTATTGAGAAACTATGATTTAAAGTGATATTTATGAATGGAAATAACGCTAATGATTTTCAAACTAGAGGTTCAATCTAAACTATAATACATTACAAAATTATCCTTTAATAAATATATGATATTTTAACAAACTGTAATAGTTAAATTTGATCTTTTTAGGCTGAAATACTATGTTTTTCCACAAGAAAAATCTTAAGTGTTATAAGTAGTAAATTTGAAACAAAGACTCTATCAGTTATCTGTATAGATGTGGACTAGTAATGGTAGAAATATGTTATGACCTATCTAAGCTTACAAATAGAAAATGCAGCTTATATTATGGAATCTAACATTCCTGAATATTAACAAATAAAAATTGGGGGCAAAATAACATGTAATTTCTTTCTTTCTAATTGTTTTAAGCATTAGCTAATTTTTCTTTAAGATTTTATTTATTTATTTGATAGAGAAAACATGAACGGGGGGGAGGGGCAGAGGGAGAAGCAGGCTCCCCACTGAACAGGAAGCCCGACAAAACTGTCGCAATCCCAGGACCCTGGGATCATGACCTGAGCCAAAGGCAGTTGCTTAACTGACTGAGCCACCCAAGCGCCCCTAGCTAATGTTTTTCTACAAAACAAAGTGGTGTCACTAAATTTTGAGTCCAAGAGATAACTGTATATTTCTTTTTTAATGATTAGTGTTTTTTTTTTTTCCTTTTTAAAGAAGAAACAAAGAAAACTTGTGTTGTACTTTCCTCACCCTTTGGTCTGTTATAAAAACAAAATTTGGTGAGAAGCATAATTTGGAAACTATCAAAACTTTGAGGAAGACTACTACCAAATTATTCAGATATGATGACCATTAATATTTTGGTGTGTATCTTTATTGTTTTCCTTATTATATAAATATAAAATATTTATATTCATATCTCTGTACATATTGAGCTATCTACAGTATCTAGATATATGTTGATATATATTATAGTTAAACTCTATATAATATAATGGATATTTTTTTTACTCATCATATTTTGGACATTTTTGTATAAACTTACATCTACTTCAATGACATGATTTTAATGAGTATATCTTATGGCAATATCATAATTCAATGGATTCCTTTTTATTAGATATTAGATATTTTATCAGATTTTCATTTCCATCATAGTGATATAATTCTGTATTGGGGCACCGGGGTGGCTCAGTCAGTTCAGTGTCTGACTTCAGCTCAGGTCATGATCTCAGGGTCCTTTGATGGAGCCCCACGTGGCACCCTGCCTTGTGATCCCTGCTCAGCAGGGAGTCTGCTTCTGGCCTTCTCCCTCTCCCTCTGCCCCTCTCCCCTGCTTGTGCTTGCTCTCTCTCTCTCTCTCTCAAATAAATAAATAAAAATCTTTAAAAAAAAAACCCTCTGTAGCGGTAAGGTCTGCCTCTTAAATAATGTGTACAACTTTAGTATTTAGATCAGAGAACTTTTCTTTTTAAAAAGGACATATTTACATTCATTGCTATAACTGTTCTTGGCCTTCTGTCATTTTGTTTCATGTATTTGACTTTTTGATTATCTTGCATTTCCTCTCTGACTGTAAGTATTAACTTTCTTTTCTATTTTATCCTCACATAATTTGTAAGATATGCTATTAGTGGCCACATTATGCTATTTTTAAACATTATTATTTAACCTTTTTTCTAATTTTTCTCTTAAAAATAAAATCATATATTACTTTTTCATTCCTAGCTATTTCTAGAAAGTGACATCACATAAATCTCATACATTAGACAAACTCATATAAGGGCATTTTGAAAAAAATTGAATAATAGATGGATTTTCCAAGAATACTTATATTAGAATGTGGGAAATAAACTCTTTCCCCTGAAAATGCCATACTGAAGATATCTCCTTTATGTAATAATATGATCCCTTTAAATGTTCAAAGAATTTTAGTGAGCTATATTATATATGTTTATAAAATTCTTTTATATACAGCCCAGTGTCTTAAAATATATCGCTGGAGAATGAGAAATACAAAATATGAAGTTTTTTTGTTTTTGTATACTGGTCTTGAGGAATCACTTTATTTTTAGGTTTTTAATTAGGTATGGATGTTTGTATGATGTATAAGATTCTGAAGAAAATTGTAGGTTCTACTGTAAGGTATATAAATCTTTTTTAGGAAACATTTTATTCTTTTTTCTTATGTCTATATTGTTTACATACAATTTCTATTTTCCATTTTCCACTCTCAAATTCCTATAAATTTGAGAACGATGAATGAAAATCAATGTAAAAATTGTTGTTCTTTCATTTCTATCATTTTAGCAGACATACCCCTTTAGTGGGTAGAAACATTGATCTTTCTTGATCTTTCTTTTCAAATGAGGGACTACTTTTTGACTCAAGTGATCTTTTGAGACATGTTATTTTCATCTGTCTTAATATATGCAATTGAATTTGATAATGGTGATAATAGTAACATATTACAACTATTTTTAAGAAATAAGTGTTTGAATTCTAAACTGTATTTGAACAATAACTCAGTTGGAAATAGTCAGACTTTTACTTAAGAATAAGAAGTTAAGGGACTAGGGGGATGGGCAAAATAGATAAAGGGGATTAAGAGGTACAAACTTACTATTATAAAATAAATAAATCATGGAGATAAAAAGTACAGCACCTGGGTGGCTCAGTCATTAAGCGTCTGCCTTCGGCTCAGGTCATGATCTCAGGGTCCTGGGATCGAGCCCCGCATCGGGCTCCCTGCTCAGCGGGGAGTCTGCTTCTCTCTCCTTCTGCCTCTCCCCCTGCTTATGCTCTCTCTCACTCTTTTTCTCAAATAAATAAATAAAATCTTAAAAAAAAAGTACAGTATAGGGACTATAATCAATAATATTGTAATAACATTGTATGGTGACAGATGGTGACTACACTTGTGCTGAACACTGAGTAATGGATAGAATTTTGGAATCACTATGTTGTGCACCTGAAACTAATATAACATTGTATGTAAAAATTAATCCATGGATTAAAAATAAATAAAAAAATAAAGTAATAACTGGAAAGAAAAAAATAAGTATTTACAAAATTATGGAAAATATTCTCTTTATTTCTATAATAAAGGGAAGTTAAATACTCTTGGTACTATGAACAACTAATTAAAATAAGTTACTTAAAAAAGAAACCATAGTATGCATTTATCATAAATTTAATTTTTATGTTATATTCTTTTTTTGTTATTGTTGTTAAAAGTATGGTTTTTCACGTTTATTTCCAAACTGATCATAAACCAACTGTCTCTAATGAATAAACAGCTGCCTATATCATATTACTATGAATATAAAGAAATTAGAACAAATTTTCCATAAACATTAAAATGCTGGGTGATTTTAAAAATTTGCTTAGGAAAATACACAACAGCACTACAGCTTTTGGTGGTTTTTTTTCTTAAAGTAGGTTTTTAAACTCCCGAAGCATACTCCCCTCCTAAGAAATAAAAACTTGTCTGAATGCCAATAATGCACTTGCTCTTTAACCGTACTAAAGACTATGTTTATCTGCTCTCTGTGTTTTAAGGGTTGTGGGTTTGCTCTGCTCCGAGTATCTTAGTAAGACCTGCCCAGAGCAAGACTTTCAACTTCCTATCTGCTGGTGTCATGAGAACCCCACCTCCTTCAGTACTGGAAGATGATGGATGTCCAGAAAAATAACTTTAGATAGGTGTTGAGAGCAGGCTTACAGTACTGTAACCCGCCAGTGGGGCTCACGCAGGGCATGTGGGCTCAGGATCACGTTGGTTGTCAAGAAGTGAGGGGCTGGTCCTGCAGAAATGCAGAGGGTCTGAGAGGCAACATCCAAGCTGCTGTGTTCTCGTGCCCGAGGGCGAGTTAGTATTCATAAATGCACAGGCCCTCCTATAGCATCATCTTTGCCTCGCTTCAGGGAGCTCTTCAGTTCTTGGGTGAAGTCCATTACAGTTATTCTTTGTAATACCTGCCCCTTTACTTAAAACTGTTTTATTCCCAGAACTCGGTTCTCTACTTCTTATTCAGTTTTTCTTCATTCTTGCCTTAGTGAATACAAACTAATTACTCATCAGGGTTCTCGAATGAAAAGTAGAAAGTCATCTAGTCAAACAATCAACTTCTTTATTGAGAGGGAATTTGCTAGTCTATTCCATACAGTCCTTAGGGGCTCTTTGAACAGGACATATCAATGTTTCTTACACATTTCCCCTACTTTACATTCACAAAGACATTATAAGAATTCAAGAGCTTATTACAGCCTTCTTACTGGTCTCTCTGTCACTATTTTCTCCTGCCCTCAATTTATTCCACACACTGATGAGGTTACACATTTTCTAAAGCTGAAACACTCAGTTTTTCAACAAGGAAACCTAAACTCCTTGGCTAGCATTCAAGAATCTGGATGGTTTGTCACCACGCTACTGTTCATGGCTTCCTTTCCATTGTTCCACTTAGTACACCATAAACTCCAGAAAAAGGGGAGTTTGATCAGGCTGAATGTGCCCTTAATTTCCTTGACAATTCCCTTGTACTTAAGCTGTTCTCTTTACTATACTGCTTCTCTCTTCATCCCCATGCTCTCCCCTTTTGAAATCTTTTAAAACTTTAAAACACAGCTCAAATGACCACCACCTGGGTGGCTCAGTCCGTTAAGTGTCCGACTCTTGATTTCGGCTCAGGTCATGATCCCAGGGTCCATGCTCAGCAGGGAGTCTGCTTGAGGATTCTCTCTCTTTCTCTCTCCCCCTGCTCACACCCTCTCTCCCTAAAATAAACAAATAAAATCT
Organism: Phoca vitulina; assembly: GCF_004348235.1. Lineage (NCBI taxonomy): Eukaryota > Metazoa > Chordata > Mammalia > Carnivora > Phocidae > Phoca > Phoca vitulina. Next base: position 22,235,926 of record NW_022589710.1, read on the forward strand.
TTAAAACAAAACAAGACAAAACAACACAGCTCAAATGATTAATTCTCCTTTAACCTTTCCAGGATAATTTTCAGTCACTATTCAGGTCTCTCATTTTGGGGCTTCCCACAGGGAATTTCATTCTTTTATTAGTGAAATGTTTTATTATTATATTTAATCTCCCCTACTGGATGTTAAGCTTTGTGGAGCAGATCCTGAACCTTATTTTTAATTCTTATGACACTAACTAGCAAAATACCTGGCACATAGTAGGCCTTTAATAGACATTTATTTTCATTAAAGATTATAATGATATAAATCTTTGTGTATTAAATATTTAATTAAAAGTAAATAAACTTAATTATATTTTAAGGAAAGTGTTATTTCCTAAGAGCAAGTATTCCTTCATGTCTAAAATGTCAAGTTGTTTCCACTTGAGAAAAACATAAAAAGCAACACTATTAAGACAAATATAGTAGAAATCAACCTAGGAAATAAAATAATTATACTTTTGAATCAATAACATTTTGAATATGTACTATAAATATATGCTATTATTTGATAATTATATCTTGTTTAAACTAAATCCAATAAAAATTAAATGATACTCCTTATTTCAAAGCAATAAGATATTAGAATTGAATTTTGGAGTTATGTCTAAAATCATGTTACGGTGTTTAATATTTTGAAATGGCAAGAAGTGCTCTGCATTTGGAGATTTCTTTCCAATATTTTTCTCTAAGATGCTTGAATTAACCCAATAACTATCTCTCTTTTTCTGTACTAACACCATTTAAGGTTATATGATTTTTGTTTTGTTCATGTTCAAGCTCCATCACTAAAACATGAGCTTACAATTCTTAATCTTTCTTCTATTCTTTGGTGTACTGTGCATGTATGAATATATTCATATCAACTGATTTTTTTAGAAGGCATGATAATCTAGAATTTGGTCAAGAAATTTTATATCAGATAAATATACCAAATATCAACTCTGAGGATGCATGGAAACAAAAAAGGTATTTTTGTTTATTTTTGTGTGGAGATAAATGAAGAGAGAAACAGAGTGATACTAAAGACACTCAGAGTGAAAATAGACTTCAGAATGACTGTCTCAGAAGGCAGTGATATCATCAACATGGTGGGAGACATTGTTCTTTCCTGAATTGGCTCCCCTTTAGGTGGAGAACAAGGAACAACTATTCATGGATACCACTGAGAGAATCCTAGAACATGGGGGTGAGGCTGAAACACCCTCCTGTTACACAGAGACCAAGACAGACTACATTAGAAAGGTAAGCGGGGGGCGGGGGAGGGGAGGGGAGCGCTGGGTGGCTCAGTCGGTTAAGTGTCTGACTTGGCTCAGGTCATGATCTCAGGGTCATGGGATTGAGCCCCATGTTGCCCCCAGTCCCTCTGGGTTGCCCTGTGTTGCCCCATATCAGGCTCCCCACTCAGCAGGGAGTCTGCTTGTCCCTCTCCCTCTGCCCCTACTCCTGCTTATGCTGTCTCTCTCAAATAAATAAAATCTTTAAAAAAAAAAAAAGAAAGGTAAGAGGAGTAGTTACACCTGACCACATTGCCCCTTGCCCAGGCTGAGTTCTTCTCTGAGCTTACAGGTACTTCAGTGGGTAAAGAGAGCCAAGGGTAAATATCTAGCTTCCCCACAGTGTTGTGGGTTACTTTTTGGGAGCTCTGACTCCACTCTCATCCCACAGGAATCCCAGGGCAATCTCTGGGGCTTGACCACTAGTGGGGCATTTCCCACTTGTGACTGGGAAATGGGGAGGGGGTTGCTATAACCAGCACTCTGATCTTGGCAGAATTACTGGCTCCATAGAGGATATAGATGGAACAAAATAGACAGCGTTAAGAGAAATTACTTTGAAGCCTGACTCACAAGTTAAATTCTGGTTTGCCCATGTACTAGGGGTATGTTCTTTGGCAAGTGACTTAGTATCTCTGTTCCTTGGTTTCCCTGTTGATAAAGTATAATAATAAAAGCCACCTCATCGGGTTATAGTATTAAAATACTTATTTTATGTTAAACATTGAGAAACTTACCCATTCTATATAAATGACAATTGTAATTATGTCAGAAGCACTTTAGATACCCGGGAATACTAATAATACCTAACACTTTGTGTAGAACTTACTCTGTGCCAGGCACTTGACATATATTACCTCATTTAATCCATTCAATTACTTTCTGGGTGCCAACAGGAATGTAATAGCATACTCAAAACAGGTAATGTAAGGATAATTGAATCTACTTCATGAAGGGCTTGCATAGCAAGCAAGATTTATCCTCTCTAGGTCTGAAGGGGCAAATGGAGTTTGTTGGACCTAATATATGTAACTATATGAAGAGTGTTGCCAACCAGGAGCTGTGGTCTTTGATATGTGACTGTAGCCAATCTACAGTAACCTGGAAAAAAGAGAGGAAGATAAATGTGCCTACATCACACCCCACCATCTCCATCTCTGGTCTAAGGTAGAAGGCAAGAGACCTCAATGATTTGGTTCATATGAGTAAGCCTCTTTAAGCACAGAGTAGATTAGGGATAAGTAAAGAGGGGTATCTGGTGGGCAAACATAAGATATACAGCACAAAACTTTACGGAATGAGTTATTGCTATACTCAGGTAGAGAAGAAAAAACTGAGACTCTGGAAGGTTGCATAATTTCTAGTACCAACTTGCTAAGCAAAGGATGGAATCAAAGTTTGAACCCAGACAATCTAGCTCCCAAGGCGATGGTCTTAAATAATATCCCCTATGGCACAGTAGGTATCTACTGGAGTTTACACTTAGCAAAAGCAGAAATCAAAGGACTCATCTTTCAGAGAAAAGTTATCTTAGAAAATAGGGGAAGTCACAAGAATGATATTGCTGCTATAATTTATTTTAACTAATAAAGGGTAATTGAGGAAGTAGAAGTGTTAGAAACTTGGGAAAATTGGCCCTTTTGGAGTTCATAAAAATCACTAATGGAATATACAGTAGAGTTGGGTTTTTTATATTTGGAGACATTTGAAAATGCCAAACAGGAAAAGAACATCATATTTATATTTTGGATGTAGTACAAGAAGAAAACAGAAGGGAAAGTTCTGTGGTTTAGGGCCATCCACACATTACACTGTTTGAGAATAAGTTCCCATTTTTCTTTCAACTTCTCCGTTAAGAACTGGTAGTCTGAAACTAATCATGATAACAGGGAAATTAATCCCAAGACATTTGAGAAGATTGTTCAAGAGCATTGAGTCAGATCAAAGAAGCTTAAGTCACTAACTAGCTCTAGATAAATTAACTTTGTAAGGACATTTCTGTAGTCTTAACCTTTTCCCCACTTCCAGTGTTAGACACTTTTGTTCAATGTCTTGGTGCCTCAAATTCAACCTGTAAAAATAGTTCATTCTCCATACCCAGACTTGCTCCTACTTTTCCATTTTTTCTTAAATTTAGTCTCTTCATTCACTTGATTCTCCTAGTTATATGTTCCTGAAGCTTCATAATCAAATGTCTTATCATTTGATGAGCCAATTGTTTTTTCAGATGCTGCTTGGCAAGCAATCTACCATTTCTTAAATCTCAGATTCTTTGCAATCCCACTCAAGTAGTTCTAGTTCAGTCTTTAATTACATTAATGCAAGAACTGTTATATTGATTGTGTACAAGGAAATACAAGGCTGAGTAATATGCCGCTCATGCTATGAATTATCTCATGATTTAGTCTGTCTCCCTCCTGCACTATTGTGTCATCTCTTTTCTGGCCCCCTTTTACCCATCTTCACACCAGTGTAATATATCCTGAGGACTGCCAATAGTGACGGCCCCAAAATATAGATCTGATCATATCACAACCCAATAATTTTCACATGTGCCTTTCCTGAATTACCAAAATTCCATTATGGATGAATAAACAGTATAGAAGTTGTTCTAAAGTTTCTTATTTTCTCAGCCGGAAGGGCTGTGGAGTGGGTGGTGAGTAAAGAAAAACAAAAGTAACTTCTCTTGTAGGAAAATCTCTGAGCTTGATTATCCAATGTTGATGACTCAAAGGAAAACCAAAACCCTAAGAAACTCTTCATTAGGTTAACATTTGGTTTATGAATTTGGAAAAACATGTCTTTTTCTAATTATTTTAAGGCACTATATTCTAAAAGTTTTACAGTAGAAAGTGGGATATAAGCTTCAAAATTAATTATGCAACTATTTAATAGGATTTTAATGCTCACTTGTCTTTTAAGAATACTGCATAAAACAGAGAGAAAATAAAAGAGCAAATTGCTGTATTATAGGCTAAACTATAAAAGGAATAAAGACTTAAGTAGTTTCTTGCCTAGCATTCCTAAAAATCTATTTTAAATTCTGTAATAAAATTATTTTACAAATTTAAATACTCTAATGATAATGATATTAGATTCAGTCCCTTCCATCATTTTTATTTAAACTTTCCTAATTTTAAGAAACAAGAGGGAAGATGAAATCTACAGTGATGGACAACACAGTACTGATTTGAAGGAATATTGTATTTCCTCAAGAATAAGTATTTCTCCTCCAAGCAGTGCCCAGATAGGGCATCTCTAATTATTTCAATTTACTAGACTTAATAATTTTACTCACAACAGCATGAGACAGTTAAAATGTCATTTCACAGATAAGGAAATTGAGGTGCATAAAGTTGAAATAATTTGCCCAGGGTCACATTGTTATTAGGAGCTGGAGCTGGAATTTAAGCCCCAGTTTTTTGGGTCATATTGTACATTCCTAGGGCTTTCCATTTTGCACCATTCTTCCAATCAATATTTTTAGTAGACTATTATCACTGCAAATATTCCAAACCCAATTACAGAAGTACTCAGGGGTGAGTTAAATTTTGGCCTCCCAATGCTGCTCACTGGGACTGTGGTAATGGTCCCTCAAGAACTGTCTTGATTTATCTGTAGTCTTTCCTCTTGGCTTGTTTCAGAGGGCTTAAATGCTGCTTCCACAAATATCTTACTGTCCTATTATCGCCACTGTTTCTAAGGTTTCCTTACACCTGCAACATAGTCCTCCAGATTCATTTTTTCCTGATTTCCACCTCTTCTGCAGTCTCTCTCTTATAGGTTACTCTCTTATTCTTCTATACAACTTATGATTCACTTTCATTCCTTGCTTTTCTATTCCACAGTCATCTGCTCCCACTATAACTTTGCTTCTTATAGTGGTATTTTATTCTTTGTTTCCAGTCGTCTTGTAAAGGATCCTTTCTTTTCCTTTAAAAACCTTGATATTTAGAAGGAAACATTTTATTCCTGAGTAAGCCCGGCGAGGAAAACAAATTCTCTCAAAAACAGTGCAACTGTCTTCATGTGGCTTCTTTCCTCCTCAAATTTAAACCACCTTCTGTTCCAAGAACATTTACATAAGTAGTTGAAAGGTTGTTAGACAGAAATGCCAACGTGGTGAATTGGTGAATTTTCTTTTTAATCCTCTGCTATCCACCTGCATTTACATCTGTTCACCTTTCTTACATAAGACCATGTGACTATTCATGATATAAATGATTTGTCCTACCTTGGTAATGATGTTTGAAAAATAACACAAAGTTTGCAACAAAATTTTTTTTCAATGACTAACACCCATGTAAGACCTTACTATTGATAACCAGGAATAATTTGTAAATCACTGGATTTCTTAACCTGAGTGTTTCAATGATTTGAATTGCTAGCTCTTTCTTTTCCCAGTTGTCTCTGCTAAGACACAAAAAATAGGTATTATTTGATAAAAATTTCCTAAATATTAAAAAAATTCCCTCATCAATACAAATTACACTTGGAAAAATCTGACCCAGATGCTTTTCTATAAATTTTGAAAATATATACCAGATGAAATAAGGGTAATTAAAAAATTAGGAATTCTAAACACTTTTCACCAAGTCCAACTTTTTGGATAAGCAAGTCTTGCTATATAAGCACTCAAAGTAAAAACTGTAGTGTAATTTAGGTAGTATCAGAGCTGATTTGGAGTTAGAGTCATATGATTCTTCTAGTTTCTTTTGCAAGAACCAGGTGATTAGGCACATATTATTTGGAGTTTGCATGTTATCAGCTTTCTATCAATTTTGGAAGGCAGATACAGGTGCCCTGGAAAAATTCTGAATCATAAATAATTGAAAGGTGGGTTCTTTAGATTATAGAAGATTTTAACTGATTCCTACCATGGTCACAAGATACACAATGTTAGGATAGGAATTAGAGTGTCTGGCGGATTTTTTTTTTTTTTCTAGAGTGTCTGGTGGATTTTTATTGCTGTTTAGAGTCAATCTTTTGCATAGTCAGTCCTATTCATCTACAATACATACAACAGATATCAGTAGAGTGGCAAGGTCAGCCACCCCGAGTACCACAGTCACTGGAATCCTCCCACCGTGCACGTGATACACAGTTCATCCGGTGGGAGTGGACAGGGCACTTCACCAAAGGGAAGCTAGCTGGTAAAATAGGTTATCTAAGCTAGAGGTCAGGTCTACATGACAGGAAGATGTGGTCAGGCACTCAGGCACATAGAGATGAAGTGTGAAACTCGGCAAGCTGTAATGCAGAAATCAGATGTCCATGGGAAACATGGGTGAACCAACATTCCCTGTTAGTCAAAAGCTCATGTCACAGTCTGAGCATTCAGCCATTCACAGCCAGGCATGAAGTGTGTTATTGCGTAGTAAAAATAGCTGATATTCAGATATCTATATATCACGTCATATACAATGAAATGTGTTCAAAGGCACCACACATTGCCATAATTTTATCATCCATTATTTAAAACCATCCAAGGAAAATGTTATTCTTACACTGAGGAGAGAAGCAAGAATTCAGAACAAGAATGGAGCTTGACATTTGACTGTGTGTTCTGAGGCAAAAGCTTACGTGTCTTATGCTCATCACTAGAATTAAGTTAAAGCCCAAACTCACACGGGAGGCTCAGGAACCTTTTCGGAACAGGAAACCACACAATTCCAACCCTGTAATTTATTTCCATTCCCAAGCAGAATAGATGTGCTCTTCTTATATCTGGCCACTCTAGGTCTGATGAGGCAGAAAACTATATGTGGATCCTGGGGTTGGCCATGTTGTGATAAGAACTTTTGTTCAAACACTAGGCAAACTGGACTCCATAGGATTGGATTTTAAGAGGAAAAATGATGCTTTTGACCAGTAATTACTAAACACTGGTGCTGGGACCAGTCTTAGTTTTGTGTGTGTGTGTGTGTATACATATATACATATGTATCTATAAATATGTCCTTAATATTTTGTGTGAAATGAGATAAGGAAATATACTCAGTTTTCACATTTATTAAATATAAAGAATTATTCTTTTAGATAATGAATTTCTTGTATTTAAAGAAAAATAAATTGCTCTTATAAAACGGTAGTAAAAAATTTAGTGGAAATAGCTGTGTTTTTTTGTTTTGTTTTTTGTTTTTTTTAATAGTAGAGACTATGTGCCAGTTCTTAGCTACTGTTCTTAGCTTTTTATAAACACTAGCCCAGAGGTGGATACCTTAAAAAATGGCCACATATTATTTGTTGCTTCTCTCTTTAAGATGTGGAGTTTACTCTCTTTCCTTCCAATCCCTGTGATTTCCTATGAGCAATAGAAAGTAGCAGAAATAACATTTTTGTTACTTCTCAGCCTCAGCCTCAAGGTGCTTTTATAGATTCCACTCTCGTTTGAAATGCTGCTTACCTTAATGTAAGAAACTCCAGTGGTCCACCAGAGATGTGAGTAGGGCCATCTTGAACTATCCAACTTTGCAACCCCTGGATGAATACATTATGAACTTCATGAATGATCCCAGGAGAGAGCAGCAGAAGAAATGTTTTGCTGAATCCAGCCCAGATTGCAGAATCCTGAGCAAATTGAATGGTTACTATTTTAAGCCACTCAGTGTGGGATTGGTTTTTATGCATCAAGGGCTGTATAATGCACTTCATTATTTACTACGCCACTACAGCAGTTCTCTCCTTCACCTTCTGCAGTTTCATTTACCCATGGTCAACAGCGATCTGGAAGCAGGTGATCCTCCTCTGACATATTATCAGAAGGTCACTGGGAGCCTAACTCTGTCATGACACCTAAATCATTCACCTCATTTCATCTCGTCACGTGGGCATTTTATCACCTCACATCGTCACAAGAAGGGTGAGTACAGTACAAGAAGATATTTTGAGAGACAGATCACATTCACATAACTGTTATTACAGTATATTATTATAATTGTTCTTTTTTATTATTTATTATTGTTAATCTCTTACTGTGCCTAATTCACAAATTAAACTTTATCATAGGTATCAATGTATAGAAAAAAACATATATAGGATTCAGTACTATCTGCAGTTTCAGACATCCACTGGAGGTTTTGGAACATACGCCCTGTGGATAAGGGGGGACTACTGTCGTATAACTTTCTAGTATGCTATTACTATCCCCATTTAACAAATGAGGAAACAGAGGCTCAGAGACATTAACAACTTGCCGAAATCATACTTCTAGCAGATGGCATTTCTTAGATTCACAGGTAGGCAAAATTTTAGAACTTAGGATGCTAAGAAGATATTTATTTTAAATATTCATCCCTGTTAAAAAATCTTGACGATGCTATATTAGCCTTTTACTTGAAAAAATTACCATTCAGTGAAATAAAAACAAAACAAAACAGAACTTAGAAACGACTTTCAGAATATCTGTCAGACAATAAAGTACAAGATAATTATATTTAATAAAATCTCTCCATATGTCCATTACTCTACGTCTTGTCTGCAATTCCTGAAAGCTATGACCAAGGGAAAGTTTAGCATGTAAGCAGTTTATTTGGAAAATGATCCCTGGGAGCAGAAGTTAAGGAAACAACAAAACAAAACAGGGGAATGAGAAAACCATCCAAGGATGCAATATTAAGTTGGCATTTGATACGGGCCATGTGAGCTCTATCCAGGTGGACCTCCTGAGGAGTCTTACGATATGAGCTCAGGACTCCCTGCAGCTGGAAGGAAAGGAGAATAATTTATCCTCATTAAGTAGAGTGGTTTCGTGGATGTTAACTCCTCATGGTTCTAGGTAACCCATGCATCCTAGAGGAGTACAGAAGAAATACAGGGCAATAGTATGAGGCAAGGGGCTTTCCAGTTTATCTTCACAAAGCTGGTCAGAGCCTGTGAAGAAGTGGTAAGCAGGAATAGGCTGGAAGAAGGGCTGGGACCTGGAGGATTTGAAGGGCCATGAGATGTATTTTATATATGTGTGTATATATATATATATATATACACACACACATTAAAATACATTTCTTTAGAAGGCACAGCAAGAATACTGCTTTGTCTAAATTCTCAGTAAGGTTAAATAACCTTAGGTTGAATGCACTGAGACCAAAATTAGAAAGATTAGTACAGGGAAGAAAGCATAAGCACTTTCCTTTATGACATCTGACTTCTGGAGTTGCTTCCTGCCCAATGTCAAGAGCAAACTAAGAGAGACATTAAACTGCATGTGGTATTTGACCTTGTCTGAACTTTCACTATTTTGCCCCCCTGCCCCCACTTTCCTTTTTGCCTTTGAAAGCCAAGCATTAGTAATATATCCATGCAAGTAGAATGCTAAAATTCCCTTAATGAGCTACCCTTGCATTCAGTTATATAAGGTCAAAAACGAAAGTGCACTTTATATTTGAGCCAAGCCAACTACTCATAGCAATGTCAGTGTAAGAGAACCAATTTGAACTTAACATTAATTAGCTTTTTAGTGGGCTGTAAAACTTGCTCAATGTATGAAATACTTCATAATTATGGGAGATTATGGTCATATTCTGAAGAACTGAGGCAGAAAGACCCCGAATAAAGCAAATTGCATTTAGGTCTGAATTATAAGAAAGTTCAATGCATTTCATATCTTTGAGAATGTTTTGAGATGATTTTAATATTATGAGCTTTACAAAGTTTGAAGAAATGCTAAATAACTATGTTAGGCATGCAATGGCAAAGGTGCAAATTAATATTTACAATGCCTAATAAGTTACATGAAGTAAGATTTCTTATCACCTGGCACTAAGTTTTTCAAAGAAATCAGTCTATTCACGACAGCTATAGTATGGTACTCTGAACACATATCAAGGGCAAGCTGTCACATCTATGACCAAGTATAATAATCTATGTTTCCTTATTTGGAAGGGGCTGATGCTTTGCTCTCATGACACAACAAACTTAGCTCTGCTGTAGCTGAGACCTTTAAACATCCATATATATATATTAAGTGTTACTTCCAGGCAATGTCAGTTTCCTTCCTTTTAAAAACATTTTGCATTGTTGCTTTCCTTTTTTTACTACTTATTTCAAATTCATTTCAAAGTTACAGAAAAAAATTAAAGAACAGTAAAATATATATAATTTACATTTAATTCAGATAAAATTCAAATTCTAAAAATTTTCCCAATAATATACTTTACTTATTGAACTATGCATCTTGTTTACAATTATATCTGTAATGTATACTTCATCGCAAATTATAGCTTTTTATTAATCTAGAAAGAAAAGGTACATCAGGAGAAATCATGAAATTAAAACCTCAAAGTGAACAAATAGTTCATAAAGATAAAGGACAGATGCCAAATAAAAGGTGAAAAGATACCTAATTTTATGCATGCTTAAAATGTCTGTTAACATTTACTGGATTGACAGAAATTTTAAAATTTGAGACTATTCAATAATGTGAGGACTTAAACACATATTCTCATATGATATTGGTGAGTATAAAATGAAATAATAGAATTGAAAGCCAATTTGGAAATAGCAATGGCCAGTTGCTATTAGATTTATGAGAATTTTTTGCTTTGCAGTTTTTTCCTCCTAGTTTTCATTCTGATTATGGTGTCCTTTCTAATAAAGATATCTTTACTTCAGTGTAATCAAAACCATCAGACTTTTTCTTATGTTTTGATTTATTGGTGAATTATATAAAATATTTTCTTGTATTCAGTATTTTTTAATTATAAAAATATATTTAAAATTAAATAAAAACATTGTGCATTGTTATTCAGTGCACCAGAGGCTAATTTAATTGGGGAGACTGATGAGGACTTTAGTGGAATTTAAAGATTAAGGTATATGAAAATAGATACACAACCACTGCCTAAACCATTATTGAAAATTTAAAGAACTTTTGTGAAATACTTTTGAAATTAAATATTTTTAATTCTACTGAAGGATATAACATAGATGTTCAAAGGTCATTCACAAGTCTATTTTACTAATGTTAATTTAATTTATATTCTCCGACTAATATGAAGAAAAGGGTGGAGCCCAATATTTCCTTTGTTTTTTAAGAAATTGTACATGGTGTGATGTGAATGAATGTAGTTTATAGAGAGGAATTTCCCGCTAATTACTGACTGACATTATGTGGGGTTATGTAACAAAAAAACCCTCAGTTTGCAAATTAACATTGGTAGCTTCATTGACTGTTTATGAGGTAGGTACTAAAGCCTCAATCCGGGAACCTTCCAAATCCCCAAATCTGCTAAATAATTCTTTAGTGATTAAGCAGAGTTTTAAGCAGCATGCACCTTAAGTCTGCAGAGGAAAAAAGTAGTAAACTGGACATGAAATGTGAAGGCCAAATGTCAAGAATTCACATGTGATAATTTACTTAAAATCTAAATAGGATACCCATATGACAGAATTTTCATTGGGTTATTGGCCTTTCAGCTTGAGGTACAAACTGATGCCAAATGTTTTAGAGTCAAAAGCTATGTTACCTTTCTTGAATCCTTTATTACTATTGTTAGTGCATCTCTAGTAGTAGTAGTAGAATCCGGTGTCACGGTTACGTCCTTATCAGCAACCCAGCACCATAGCCTCAAGAAAAAATAATTAGCATGGTCTCAATGTTATCTTTGGCTTCTAAATGAGACCCTTTTCCCCTATGACCTTTACTTACTTGTAAGTACAAAAGGCCTCTTCTACACACATATAGGTATATAAATAAATGTCTTTTGTGAAAATATACAGTAATTTCTTTTGAGAGAAAAATATACATATTGAATTTACAAATAAATATAAAGAGAACATGTTTAAAAATATAAATCACTAAAAGTTTAGGTCTATTTAGTTTCATAAACAGGAAACAAGCAGTGGATACTGAAGACAAATGTTAGTATTACAAAATTTAAAAATTAGAAGACCCCAAAGTTTATGGATTCATAAGTTTTTATGTAATATCCTCAGTAAATTGTCACACAGTACCTATGAACTTACTAATGAAGGTATGCCACCTTTCCAAATATTTTGGGGTAGCCTAATTATTAGAAATGTTCTCCCTAAAAACATAACTCTGATGACGCTAAAAAGCTAGCTTTTACAATAGTTATGAAAAAAATAGTTATGGAAGCCATGGAGATTGTAGCAAATGCTACGTATCAGCCTCTCCTCACCCCATCTCAGAGAGCAATCAAACGTTTACCAACATACTACTTTGTTTTCCATTCATACATGTTATGTTTATAATAGTATACTCCTTTTTATTTCTGAGTAATAGTCCAGTGGGTGACTGTGCTGTCTTTGTTTATTTTAGAGGTTCTCAAATGAGGTAATTTCCCCTGCTCAGGGTATGTGTGGCAATGTCTGAAGATATTTTTGATTGTCACTAATGGTGGGGTTACTAATGACACCTAATGGGTAAAAGGCCAAGGGTACTGCTAAACATCCTACAATACACAAGATAGTTTCCACAACATAGAATTATTTGGTCTGAAATGTCAATATTGCCTCTCTTGAGAAATTCCAGTCCTCTTGGGGTGGATAATTGGCTTGTCTCATGTTTATGTCAATTATAAAGAAAGTAGTTTGAACATTTTTTAGATCTCTTTTGGGAGGGGCACCTGGGTGGCTCAGTTGGTTAAGCAGCTGCCTTCGGCTCAGGTCATGACCCCAGGGTCCTGGGATCGAGCCTCACATCGGGCTCCCTCCCTGCTCAGCTGCAAGCCTGCTTCTTCCTCTCCTCCCCGCTTGTGATCTCTCTCGCTATCTCTGTCTCTCTTTCTCCCAAATAAACAAATAAAAAATATTAAAAAAAAAAAATCTCTTTTGGGAGACATGTGCATTCATATTTCTTGGATAACTAGGTGTGGGAATGCTAGGTTATAGGGTCTGTGTCTGTTCAGGTTCAGTAGATATTGGCAAGGAGTGCATCAGAGTGGTTGTTCAGTTTACACTCCCACCAGCAATGTATAGAAGTACAGTTTTTTGCCTTCTTCACCAACACATGAACTTTTCGTATGTTTTTTTCTTTTTGAGGGAAAGTTTATGTGTTAGCTTTGAGTGATAACACATATTTAATTGTATAATTTGATGGTATTTGAGAAATATTACAATATAGAATATTTCTCTCATCCCAGGAAGTTTCCTTTTGTCTCTACAAATTAATCTCAACTTCTATGAGCAATCACACTTCTGATTCTATTAAAATACAAGAATTTTGCCAATTCTCAAAATTTGTATAATGCAATCATGCTGTATGTACTTTCTTGTATCAAACTTCTATGCTCAACATAATACAAACCTAATGTTGAGATTCACACCTGCTGCATGATTCAGCAGATCATTTTGTTTTCTGAATATTTCATTCTCTGAACATATCGGGATTTGTTTATTCATTCTCTTGTTGATTGACATTTTTTGGCAATTAATAATAAAGCTAGTAAAATGTTTTATCTGCAATTATTTTACTTGTATATGTTTTATTTTTTGGGGGGGTGGGTGGATAAACACAACAAGTGGAATTGCTGAGTCATAAGGTAAATACATGTTTAGCTTGATTCAAAAACCACCAGTTTTCCAAAGTGATTTTACAATTTTACGTTTCCCCAGCAATGTATGAATGCTGCAATTGCTCCACATATTTTGCCAGTATGGGTGTTGACATTCAATTTTAACTCTTCTAGTAGGTGTGAAGTTGTATGTCATTGTATTTTTAATGTCCTTTCACTGATGACTGAAGATGTAGAACTCCTTTTCATATACCTATTTCCCATTTAAATATCTTTCTTTGTGAAATATCTTTTCAGTTATTTTGCCCAAATTTATGTGGAGTTTTTAAATGATTTGTTGAAGTTCTTTACATATGTTGGAGGAAAGTATTTTGTTATTTATAGGCATTGTAAATATTTCTCTCAGTCTGTGACTTAGTTTTTGTCATTTCCTTAATACTGACTTTTGCTGAGCAGTTTATGACCTGGCATTTATGCAGATGGTCCAGCAACATTTGTTGAAAAGAATTTCTTTCCCCACTGCATCACTTTGGAATCTGTCAAAATCTACTTACCTTACATACGTAGGTCCATTTAGGGGCTCTCTGTTCTGTTCAGTTGATCTCTTTATCTATCCTTGCATCAATACCACACTGTCTTGAATATTGTAGCTTTAATTAAATTTTAAAATGAGATGGTTTAGGGGTGCATGAGTGGCTCAGTCAGTTAAGCATCTGCCTTTGGCTCAGGTCATGATCCGGGAGTCCCGGGATCAAGTCCCCTGTCTGGCTCCCTGCTCAGCAGGGAGTCTGCTTCTCCCTCTAACCCTCCCCTCTCTTGTGTTTTCTCTCTCTCTCTCACTCTCTCTCTCTCAAATAAATAAAAATCTTAAAAAAATGAGATTGTGTAAGTCTTTCAACATTTTTTATTTTGTAAGATTATTTTGGTTATTCTAGGTCCTTCTCACTGCCATATACATTTTAGAATTGGTTTGTCTGTAGATGTGCCTATTGATATTTTAATCAAGATTGTGCTGAAACTATAGAACAATTGGCAGAAAATTTACATATTAATGACTGAGTCTTCCAATTTATGAACAAAGTAAAACTTTCCATTCATTTAAATGTTCTTTAAGTTCCATTAGCGAACTTGTTTTTTTCAGTTTGGGGGCTCACATGCCTGTTGTTAAATTCATTCCAATATAACTTTCTGATGTTACTGTAAGTGCCATTTTTTTCTTAAATATCATATTTCAGTTTTTCAACTAGTATAAAAACAAACACAGTCATCATGTATATTGTGACCTTCCTAAATTCATACCTTAGTGCTAGAGGCTTTTTTTTTTTTTTTGGTAGATGCCTTGGGATTATATAGTCAATCATGTGATCTGTGAATAAGATACTTTAACTATTTCTTTCTCATTCTGCATGTCTTTTGTTTCCTCTATTATTTCTGCTTTTGTTTCCTCTATTATTTCAGTACAGAGTAGAATAGAAATATAGAAATAAGGCTTGTGAGAAAGTTTTTGATTATGAATCCAAAATTTTTGAATGATATGAGCTATTCAGATTTTTGGATTTTTCTTGAACCATCATAGTGAATTTGTGTCTTCCAAGAAATTTGTCCAGGTCATCACAGATTTGGAATTTATCAGCATAAAGTTGTCTATAATATTAACAAATTATTACTTGATGTCTATGGAAACTATAGGAAGGTATCTACTCTCCATCTTGAAAATTATTTAAAGAAAAGTCTTTCTCTATTTTTCATTTTACTTAAGGTAAGTTTAAATCTTTTTTTAAAAAGATTTTATTTTTTTATGATAGAAAGAGAGTGAGAGCACACAAGCAGGGGCAGCCACAGGCAGAGGGAGAGGGAGAAGCAGGCTCCCTGCTGAGCAGGGAGCCTGATGCGGGGCTCATCCCAGGACCCTGGGAATCACGACCTGAGCCGAAGGCAGATGCTTAACTGATGAGCCACCCAGGCGCCCCAAGTTTGAATCTTTTTACCATTTCATTTCACCTATGTTTAGGAAATTGAGTGTTTTCCAACATGCATCCATGTTAATATTCAAATTCAATAAACATCAATAATTTCCGATCTGCTATAACAGTCTCTTGAGAAGCACAAACTTGACTGTGACTCCAGAATATAAGAAGGGGAGTAAGTGTGGGCTGCATGTCCTGTTCTACAGAAAGGACAGTTCACGTTTGTCTTAGAACTGGCACTCCATCCTCAACAAAATTGGTACCACCGAATTCTTTTTTTCTTTTTTTTAGGAAAGCTCAAAACATTGTATATTGAGAAGTATATACAGTGGAAAGTAACAGAATGATTGCATTTTTAGGGGAAACTGTGTGGGGAAGTAGTAGTTAAGCTGGTTAGAAGAGAAATGATTTAGTGAAATGGAGCGTTGTCCCGAAGAGTTCCCTACACAAGGATCATGCTGAGAAAACTGCAGGCTCCCAACTTGGCTTGTGACTGTTCCTATGAATCAAGGCCTACTCTCTGAACTGTGGAGCTAACAAAGTTGGCATTGTTACTGGCTTCTAACATTCTAAAGAAAACAGTCTTTCCTTAAAAAAAAAAGGGGGGGGAGCAAAACTACATAGAAAGATTGAGTATACATTAAAATGAATTTTTATTT
The DNA here is from genome assembly GCF_004348235.1 of Phoca vitulina. Classification (NCBI taxonomy): domain Eukaryota; kingdom Metazoa; phylum Chordata; class Mammalia; order Carnivora; family Phocidae; genus Phoca; species Phoca vitulina. The sequence continues at coordinate 22,252,334 of NW_022589710.1, forward strand.
CATTCACTCCATATACTTTAAAATGACAGTCTTATTAGTTATTAAAACAGTAGTTTTTTTTTTTTCTTTTTTCTTTTTTTTGTTCATGTGTGTAGAGGTTTATCTAAAGATGTATATTTTGTCATCATTTCTTTTTTGGACTTTTGACATTTTTAATGTATTACCAATTCTAAGGTGGCTATGTGAGCTCTTGCTCTAAGGGGAAATAAAAGGAGGAAATTAACCCTTAATGAAGCTGACAGTTGGGCTGTTTAATAAATTAGGTATCTTCCAAACTTATCTTTAATTTTTCAATCCTCAAAACCACCCAAACTTAATGATATAAAACCACAACCATCATATTATGCTCACAAATTCCCTGGAACAAGAATTCAGACAGGGCATGGATGTGGGCTTGTGTCTGTTCTATGATGTCTGAGGCCTCAGTGGTTTCCTACTTGAATGGCAGGAATGAGTTTAACTGCTGGGGCAAATCACCTGGGACTTCACTCAGATGTCTGGCTCCTGGGCTGGAGTGAGTCAAAGTCTAGGCCAGTTGGGACTATCTCCTGGAGATCCCAAGTATGGCCTCTTCATGACAAAAGGGACCCAGACAGAAGCTGTAAATCCCTCTCTGACCCAGTCTCAAGAGTCTTATAGCATCACTTCTGTTGCACGATATTGGTTACCAGCAAGTCACGAGGGCCAGCTGATATTTAAGGGGAGAAGGACAAATCTCCACCTACCTCCTGAAGGTGGAGTTGGCAAAGTCACCCTGCAAAAGAGCACGTGCCATACGAGGTTCTCTTGTAACCACATTTGGAAAGTAAAGTTGACTAAATAAAATATCATGATTTTAATTGTTCAAATGAATGAAAAGAGCTACTGAGCAAAGGACTTGGGACTGCCAGCCCTGCTTCTTTCATTCCAAAGCCATATGCTTTTACTTTATTAGAAACTTAATTTGTGTTATGCAGGCAGACTTATTTCCATATGATTTTCAGTGTTACGACTTGGGTCACAAGTTTTGTGGAAGATTAATATTTCTTCACTTGGCATTAATTGTTTTATTGTGTGGTGTATACTTAGGTTCAAAAATAAAAAAAATTGCCTTATTTTCTCAATAAAGATAAAACTAGAGTGCTGTAAGTTCAGTTTAATTGACAGAATACCTTATTTTCAAAAATTGCTAGCCTCTGGGATCCTTAATGGTAGCTGGGTCCAGAGAATATTAGATCTGCGTTGAAAAAGGAAGTTATGGTAGTGTAAGGAAGATTTCCACTTTATTCTATATCATCTTTCATCCCCTGTGCCCCCATTTCAACAGGAGCCTAACCATTCATATAATGTACCTCTGTCTTATAATTTATCTGACACGGCTACTTTCATGTTCCACTGTAGCACATAACACTAGAGGTTTGCCGGCCAGCTCTTTAATCCTTTGTCTCCCCTGACCCCTTTATAGCACCACCGTTATCACAGATTTTCACTTGTCCTATTCCACTCCCCTCTTAGTCCATTGCTTTGAGGATAATAAGGAATATCATTAATCCATTGAATGTGATATTTCTTCTCCCATGTTGCACTGAGTAGGCAGTGAAGTGAGTAGCTGGATCTGATGAAAGGTACCCAAGAGTTTCAAATTGGTACAATATTTTTGGTTCCGGTCCTTTATAGCATATGGAGCATTGGCTTCAGTCACTAGGTATATTCAGTGCTAAACCCAGAATATGCATAAATACATTTAAGTCCACCTGGAACCTGGTAAAGGGCCAATGGTACCTACTTGCCAGTTATGTGCTTGACGTTTACCCCTGGGAACGCGTTCTATGGTGAGCTGCAGATTCTTTGTTGTTAGAAAACAGGGCAAGTTTTATTAAACATTTGAGCTTCAGAGGAGCCAGCAATATATATCACTTTTACTTTTTACATAATTGTGTATTTGATGTTTGTTTTTTTTTCCCTTGGCAGCATATAGATGGGCCGTACTTTTTTATCTGATCTGATCATATCTGCTTTTTAAATGTGATGGGTTGATAATTTTTCCTTTTAAGTAACTAAATAAAGTAAATGTATAATCTTACTGCTTGTTTTCTATTCATCTTATAGATTCTTTGTTTCTTTTTTTTTCTGGATCAATTGAATATATTTTATGATTCCATTTACCTCCTTTGTTGGCTTATAAACTATAACTCTTGTTTTGTTATTTTTGTGGTTGCTTTAAGGTATACCCTCTGTATCTTTAACTTATTGCAGTCAACCTTCAAATTATATTATCCAACTTTATATATATGAGAAGATCTTAAAACAGTATACTTCTCTTCCTTCTCTCCCAGCTTTTTGCATTTGTTGTCATGCATTTTAGTTCTTTACATATTTATCTCCCATGATATATTGTTACTATTTTTGTTAAATAATCATCTTAAAATTAAAATATATGTATATATTATTAAAAAATCCTTCCATCTCTGTCTACATAGTTACCATTTTCAGCGCTCTCCATTCCTGTGTGTTGATCTATATTTTTATCTGGTATAACTTTCTTTCTGCTTAGAGAAAGAAAGTTTTAAGAAAAGGACATTTTGAGAGAATTTCTCTGGTATCTTATAAAGCTAGAAACATGAAAAGAATAATTCTTTTATTCTTTTTTTAAAAGAATTTTCTTAAGTAATCTCTACACTCAGTGTGGGGCTCAAACTCACAATACTGAGATCAAGAGTTGCATGCTCCACCAACTGAGCCAGCCAGGCACCCCAAAATAATTTTTCATCAATGTAGAATTAAATCAGAAAATGTATTAATACAATGGGATTATATAAAAAATATAGTTCATTCTCATATATAAGCAAAATTGCATAGTTAATAATAGTGGTTTAGAAATATGTCATCATGTTTAGAACTGTATCATCAATTTCTGGATCATGTAGCTTTGCAAACTTAGGTTGTTTGAAAAGTATATCACAATTTTCATTGAAAGTTAAAGTACCACATACCTGGCAAACTAAAAATGTCCTATTATTAACTCATGTCATTTTGTAAGTTTTTTTTCCTGGATACTTGCTTATTCTATTTGACAGTTTTGAAATTAGATGTATTGTCTCTGTAAATGCACATAGTTAGCTAACGATTTTAATTATTCAGAATGAAAGTTAATTTTTTTTCCCCTATAGTTAAGTAGTCATAATTTGGAAGTGGAACAAACCTAATCATTAGATTGAAAGTGATTTGACAATATTGTTAAGTCTAACATATTCAGGTTTATTACAGTCTGCGCCTCCTTTAGGCCCAGGGAAGACAGGCACCCAGCTGCCCTGGGGCCAGTGCTTTAGAAGGTCTAGATCTAGCATTCCTTCACCCATGACTATTACCATGCCCCTTCTCTACAGTATAAGGAATTTTAAGTGTCAAGGAGATGATACTCCCACCTGAAATCCTGGCTGGCCCTCTTTTAAATCCACTCTATGGATGTCCAGAAACCTGGAATTTCCTGTCCCAAGGACTGTTGCCAGCACACTCTGACTACTACAAAGGGGTGCATACCTCTAAACCTGAGAGGGGCTAGGTGGCACCCATTGGTGGGCATAGGGAAATTGAGAGTAGGGAGTAAAGTCCTGGGAGTATAAAAATAGTGGGGACATAGTAGAAGGTCAGAGGAATTTGGAAGCAGTTTTTTCTTAGCATAGGAAGACTTTGGCATAGAACTCTGAAGAGTTCTAAGCAGTATAAATTCAAGTCAGAATGTCCAGGTTTTTATGAAGTTATTTATCAAAGTAGAAGGATAGAATATATTTTATATTATAAATTGTTGCTTTAATTTGTAACTTTCAAATATTTATAAATATAGTATGTGAACCTCTATGTGCACTCTGGCCCTAGGCACCCCAATATTGGACATGAACCTGATAATGATGACAGTCAGTCTGCACAGCAAATAAAGGAAGAAAAACATTGAGAATAAACCATCCTGACAACCAATTTGAATAATTTAGTTTCCAAATATTTATTTTTGGCTTGTTTTCCTCCTTTTAGGTGAGCTGAATTGACAGTCCACATGGTCTAATAAAATGACAAAAATGGATACTTTGTCCAATCTCTCATTCTATTTGAGAATGGATGACAATTAAATGAATAATACAAAATTATTCCTTATTCTTTTTAATTTTTATAGTCATATATATATATATACATGTATGTGATGATAATACATTTGAGAATCAGTATATTTTAGAATGAATTTTTTGTAAATTTTGTAGTTTAAAATTCTGAATAAAATTATCTTGATCCAAATGGTAAATGACACTGAGGAAAAAATCACAATTTACATGAAGTCTTATATAAGAAAATAGATGAGTCATAAAAGAAGATATTACTAATATATGTCCCAGTAGATATTGAGTTACTCTTCAGAAAATAGGATTTTCAAAAATATTTTCTGAGAAATTATTCATGAGGTAATATTTTATTAATATAAGAATTCTGAATGATATAAACACTTCTAGTCTCAAAGTGAGACTAGATATAAATATATCTATATCTATATCTATATATATATATATATATATATATATATAAATATAAAAAAAAAAAAAAAAAATTAAAAAAAAAAAAAAAAAAGAAACACTGGTTATATTTGATTTAACGGTATTTGAATAACAATGCATATAATCTTATGATAATACTGACTCACAATTATACAATTGCTGGATATATATGATATATATAATTTATATAATATTATATAATGTATATATATTTTAATTTAATTACATATATTTTAATTTAATTATATATAATATAATTATATATAATTAACATAATAATAGGATTTTGTTGATCATGAATCATATATGATTATATTTTCATGGATATTGTCAGAGCACCAATTTCATGTATGATTGATTTTCAGAATGTGTTGAATGGAATATATTTTCAAGGTCCATTTATTCAAGATGAGGTTCAGTTCACATAAAACATAATTTCTTATGAATTATAAAAACAAAAGACTCCCCTAAAATACCAGAGTTCATATAGATTCCTAGTAGTAGAGTTCCTTTATTAAATGATACAATATTTTTATTTTTTTATTTATTTTATTTTATTTTATTTTATTTTATTTTATTTTTTAAGATTTTATTTATTTATTTGACAGAGAGAGACATGAGAGAGGGAACACAAGCAGTGGGAGTGGGAGAGGGAGAAGCAGGCTTCCCGCGAAGCAGGGAGCCCGATGCGGGGCTCGATCCCAGGGCCCTGGGATCATGACCTGAGCCGAAGGCAGCCGCTTAATGACTGAGCCACCCAGGCGCCCCGATACAATATTTTTAATCAGTTCTTTTTACAGAGGTTACTACATATTTTTTTAAAGTATACTCTATAATCTGATTATTCAACTTAGTTTCCTCAACCAGCATCCAAGAAAGGATTTTTTTTCCCCTGAACTTTTCTGCACTCAATGTACCAAGCCCTCTCCATCTTATTCATTCATCTAGTCATGTATATATTCACTTACTGAACAAATTGTTAATTGAGACCCACTACCTGACACTATGCTAGTGCTGGGATATAAACACATGTATACACACATATACACACACACACATACCAGATTATTACATAAGTTAAGAATATAGAAAAATAGATTAATATAGATTGCTAAACCTTGTAAAAGAAGAAAGTTCCCCCCAGAATGTCTCTATCTGCTAAAAGGAACCAAGGCAACCTCATCCTCTCTTCAACATGGACAATATGATGCCTTTCAGTATATTAAATTTACTTCATGGTTGTATATATTCTGTATTTACATTCTGAACTTGCATTCACACACCACAACCCCAAAACAAATGAATCAACTGAAATTAACTGACTCAGATTTGACAAACATGTTAAAAATTAACAAAGGACATTAAAACAGTTATAATAACTCTTTTCCATATTTTCAGAAATTTAGCAGAAACATGGAAGTTTTTTTTTAAAGATTTATTTGTTTATTTTAGAGACACAGAGACAGAGCATGAGCAAGGGGAGGGGCAGAGAGAGAGAGAAAGCAGACTTCCGAGCCAGCTGGGAGCCTGACTCAGGGCTCCATCTCACAACCATGAGATCATGACCTGAGCCGAAACCGAGTCGGACACAACTGGCTGAGCCCCCCAGGTGCTCCCATGGAAGATATTTTTAAAAACCAAGCTTATAAAGATGAAAATTTCAGTCTATTATAAAAAAAATATTAAATGGGATTAATAGATTAGACATTGCAGAAGAAAAGAATTAACTTGAAGACATAATAATCCAAAATGTAACACAGATAGAAAAAATACTGAAGAAAAAAAAAACAGCATTTGTGAGTTCTGGGACAAATTGGCCTAAAAAGTGGCCTAAAAATTATGTAATTGGAGTTCCTAAGGGAGAATGTCCTTTTCTTATGTACTTTATTTCTTTATTTGGATTTGCTTAAGTATTAGCTTAAGATTTTCGAGTACAGCTACTTGAAAAATGAGGAAAATAAATTTTGTTCAAAAAGCACCCTAGAATAACAGTTTATTCCAATGATATATGAAACCTATTATCATGTCGAACACATTAAATTCAGTTGAAAAATAAGTATAACACAAAAATGATTCATATGTCCTATGTGTAAGCTACAATATAGAATTAATTACAAATAGGCTTTATGAAACAAGATTTTCAGATCCATTAGAAAAGTACTTTTGGCATATCACAGCTAGCAGAGTAGAATCTTCCTGGAGAGCAACTCTGTATCTACAGAATACTTCCAGAACAAGAGTGTGTGTGTGTGTGTGTGTGTGTGCGCACGCATGCGCACGCGCACGTGTTTAACCACTATTCCACTAACACTTGGCATATGCCATTTGCCTCTGAATGTGAATTAGAGATACATTTGCCTCTGAATGTGTATGTCTAACCCACACATCTCCATGCCCACTTTCCCAAGAAACAAAGTTGATTTTCCTACCATATAATTTTCTCTGGAGGTGCCTTAGGGTTTGTGAGGTAAATCATGGAGGTCTGGAGATACAGTTGGAAAAAGACTCCCAGACCCCCATTCTCTTAAGTCTGTTTCACACAGAGATGTTCTACTTTTATCTGTTAAATATTTTGAGGTATTCCTATGATTTCATTTGAAAATGTGTTCTATGTCTTAAAAATATTTGGCAACCTCTGGATGAACCTCATTAACTTGGATTTCAGCAATTGTATAATTGTGAATCAATATTATCATAAGATTATATGCATTGTTTTCAAATACAGTTAAATCAAATATAACCAGTGTTTCTTCTCTTTGGTAATTTAAAAGTAGAAACATCTACCTGGAAAAAACAAATAGAAATTCATATAAATCTTATTTCTAAAAGAGGAAAATAGAGACCTACTCTTATAGTTAATTAAACATATCTTTGAGAAGACAGATGGCTAAGGAGATAATAGGAAATGTATAAATTAAACAAAATTGTTTGACTGATAAACCTAATCAACATTGATTGAGGGTTACCTGAAGTTTTCAGAGGAAACTGACAATGCATTAATCATTAAATACATCCCCTTCTCTAAACCTCGATGAGAGTCCTCTCCTATGTTTAGACTTCTCTATTTGTGAGTCTTTCTATGAAATGAGCTGTAGAATTTTTTATACACAATTAGCAAATTGACAAATATTTTGGATCAGCTGAACAATCATATTGAACTATTTGGTGCTGATTCATAAATGGAGCTCAAAAAAGGAGTCAGCTTCACATTCAGAAATAAGTACAAATGAATAAGAGTAAAGACTTTTCATAAAATGGTTTAAATGGCTTACCATAATTTATAATCATATTCTGACTTATTCAGTATCTGTTAGAGAAGAAAACATTAACATATATTAGATTAATAATATTGATTATAATTTCTTCTAATATTAATGATTACTTCTATAAATAACTTTTACAAGCAATGGTGGAGTTCTGCTTTAGGAGAATCCATTATCACATAATACTCAAGGTTTTTTCATATTTTTATATTATCTTGCTTGAAAAATTAATTCCTAATACCTACTCTATGAGAATTGTCATCAGGATTGACAGTATGCTGAGGAACAGAAAACAAAGAATAATAAAAAATAGCAGACTGTCAAGTTGAAGGAAGATTATATAGGGATCAATCTTTTTTTTTTTTTTTAAAGATTTTATTTATTTATTTATTTGAAAGAGAGAGAATGAGAGAGAGAGAGAGAGAGAGAGAGCACATGAGAGGGGGGAGGGTCAGAGGGAGAAGCAGACTCCCTGCCGAGCAGGGAGCCCGATGCGGGACTCAATCCCAGGACTCCAGGATCATGACCTGAGCCGAAGGCAGTTGCTTAACCAACTGAGCCACCCAGGCGCCCTATATAGGGATCAATCTTAACATTAGCTTTATTAATGGTCTGGAGAGTGATGCAAATGGAAACTAATGAAATCTTCAAGTAATAACTGATTAGTTTAATGATATAAAATAGGGAAAAACATATACCTTGAAAGTAACAAAGAAAGAAAGAATTACCAAAGAATGGAATATCAATTATTCTTCATATTGAAAAAATTAGAATATACTTCTACAGTGTTTAAAATAAAATATAGATAGGCAGTGGGATAAAGTAAGAAAAGATGGAGATAAACTCTAGATGACGTGTCAGATTTCATTTGGTACTACAGATTGGTTATTGGGTATATACTCAGATAATACTTTCCTGAATGATATATAGGAAGTAATATTATTTCTAGAAGGAAAATTCCTTCTTAATAACATGATATTCTTTTTAAACAATGAGAAATACTATTCCAAATAGAGAATAATTGTTGTCACATAATGAAATATTTATATACATTTCAAATATATTCTATTTTCTTAAAATATCATATAAGATATGTACTAAAAATGTGGAAATATGCAACTCACTACCATTTCTTTCTATGATTATCACTTTTAAAATTTCATATCTGTATTAATGAGAAATCAGAAAATTTTTTACAATGGAAGAATACATGGATTTTTATCAGAAATTCCACATACAGAAGCAAGCCTGTCACTACTTAATTATTGAATAATTTACATTTTTAATAAGCTTAGAGTTTTTTTCCTATTTATTGTGAGAACATAATATAAGTGTTACTGTGAAGCTTAAAGTTTTTTCCTATTTATTGTGAGAACATAATATAAGTGTTACTGTGAAGCTTATTTAAAATAAAATGTTCAGGGATGCCTGGGTGGCTCAGTCGGTTAAGCATCTGACTCTTAAAGTTTTTTCCTATTTATTGTGAGAACATAATATAAGTGTTACTGTGAAGCTTATTTAAAATAAAATGTTCAGGGATGCCTGGGTGGCTCAGTCGGTTAAGCATCCGACTCTTGATTTTGGCCCAGGTCATGATCTCGGGGTTGTGATCTCAGGGTCCTGAGATTGAGCCCTGTAATGGGCTCTGTGCTCAGCGGGGAGTCTGCCTGAGATTCTCTCTCTCCCTCTCCCTCTGCCCCTCCCCCCAGTGCTCTCTCCCCAAAAAAATAAGTCTTAAAAAAATAAAATGTTCATTTTATTGCCTACCTACTTATATTGATGGATAAATTTAATCATATACTCATTAAGCAGGTCAAAAATAAGAATATATTGTCCTTTATAATGTGTAAGATTATTGTTCAGTAATTTTAAAATATATTTTGTTCTGATAAATGGGTTGTTTTTTTTTAAGTTCTCAGGGCAACAAACAGCCATTGTTATGCCCAAGAATAAAAAACAAAACAAACAAAAACTTTAGTATCTTTTTTCTAGCCTCAGCTCTCATCTAGAAGGTATATTACATTAAAATGTGTAAAACTTATTTTATTATATAAGTTGTTTTGATTAGGGTGTTATCTCAAATCACTGTGAAAATATAAGCAATTTAATGAATGATAGTTTGACAATTAACTTTCATATATATACAAAATTATATGTTCTTTTATACCATGGAAATAAAGAGATTTCAAATCAAGGCCAATTTAATATATAAGGAATCTTGAAAGTGTTTAGGTTATATTAGAGAAGAAAATTTTTATGAATTTCTGCTAAGAATCAATAAGAAAAAAAGTGTACTAGAAACATGATCCAAGGACTCCCCTGTGCTTCTCTACTCCTTCTGATTTGGCTTCACCTTTAGCTTTTTGTTCTGAAGGCCATTTCTCTTTTTTTCTTTTCTTGTGGAAAACATGGCTACTATATCTCCCAAGACATATCACTTAAAATTTTAGACACCATTAACTGTGTGTCAAATTCAAAAATCCCAGTGAAGCTTTCTGATTAATTTGGCTTGAGACTAGGAAGTCCTTCAAATACCTTTTATTGCTTCTCTCCTCAAAAGACCTTAATGAGCAGACTGATTTCAGTACAGATATTCTAAGAGAATAGCTCTCTGTGATAAAATGTATTAAAAGAAATATATGGGTACTGCATCGCTGTCTTAAAATCTCCCTCTGTATACTAGCTCAGGTTTTCCTCAGCTGGTAAGGACTGATTAAATCCTCCCTATCAGAAGTGTGAAGTGAGGTTTGGAGAGATAGTATAGTCTAATGGTAAAAAAAAAAAAAAAAAAAAGGGACTATGAGTTATATTATTTTGAGTATTACTCCTGGCTTCAGTACTTATTTTCTGGTGAACCTAACTAAACCATTTTCTTTGTTTTCCACATCTGTAAAATGTATACTACAAAATTAATGCTTATTTTCAAGTATTGCTAAGGGTTTCTTTTAATTGAACAAATATGGTTGGGTGCCAAAATATTCCTGGCTCTATTACCATGGTGTGGATATACTAGTTGCAGGAAGATATATGTCAAATAACTGCCTACATGGGACTTAGGTTTCATTTGGGAAAAATAATAACAAAACAAGTAGAATACTTAGATTCTCAGATGGTGGTAAGTGCTGTGGTATAAATACGACAAGGAAGAAAGGGAGTGCTGGGTATGATTGCTGTTAAAAATGGGTGGTCAGGATGCCTGGCCAGTAAGAAGATATCTGAGAACAGATTTGAAGGAGATGAAAGGGGAGAAGATGTTAGTTAGCTGTGCATATACCTGTAGGAGGAGCATTCGAGGCAGAGGAAGTAGCAGTTGCAAAGGCTCTGAATCAGGCACTGTTTTGGAGTTCTGAGGAAAAACGGGGAAATATTGTGGCTAGAGGACATTGTGAATGGAGCAGAGTTACGAGAGAGGGCCAGATAGGTAACATGATAATAAGTATATTTAGGAGAATTTTGTATACCACTGAAAAAAAGTTTACTTCTGCTCCTACTGAAATGGATACTTAACTGGAGGGTTTTAAGCAGGGTTGAGATCTGATGTAGGTTTGGAAAAGAATGTCTCCAGCTGTTGTCTTGAGAATAGACTGTGCAAGAAAGGGAGAGGGAGAAAAACCACTTAGGTTGCTATTGGTATCTGCAAAAGATGGATTGGAATCGGGTAAAAGTGGAACTGGTGTCATCTGATTCTGACAATAGGATGAAGATAGAATTTGTGGAAAGTTTGGACATATATGTGAAAGTAAAATTACAGGAGTAAAAGTTGACTCCAAGGTATTTTACCTGAATAATTGGAAAGATGGAGTTTTCATTTACCAAGATATTGGCAACTATGGAGGAAGCCATAATTTTGGAGAGAAGACCATGATTTCAGTTATGTGTAAATTAAGTTTGAGATGTATATTAGAGTTAAAACAAGAGATGTTGAGACAAAAGTTTGATATATGGGCACTCATATTGGAGGAGTGGTCCTATGTATATACACTATATGCCCAATACACGCCTATTGATTTTTTTACACTTATTTGACATTATTTATGCTCTTCGTTCCTTCTTTCATTCCCCCCCTTTTTTTTCCTTCTTGTCCATTTCTTCCTTCCTGCAGAATTCACATAAGTGGATTTTTGTCTGTTAGTTTTTAGGGCAAGTTTTCTGGCAAAAAAATTTTTTTACCTTTATTTAGTTTGTCATAAATGTATTAATTCACCTCTAGTTTTAAAGACTATTTCATTCATCATGCCCTTTTTAGATTGGCAATTATTTTTTTTCTGCATTATTGTCATTCCATTATCTTTTGGCAGTCATACTTTCTTTTTGTGGCTGTCATAATTCCTTTAAGAAATTTCTATGAAGTATTTTATATTTCTATATTCTTGTTGTTTCTTTGAAGATAATACAGTCATACTTCATTCTTTGTGCTTCACTTTATTCCACTTTACAGGTATTGTAGTTTTTACAAATTGTAGGTTTGTAGCAATCCTGTGTTGATTAGCAAGTCTGTAAGAATCACTTTTCCAGGGGCACTTGGATGGTTCAGTCAGTTGAGCGTCCAACTCTTGGTTTCAACTCAAGTCATAATCTGGGGTCATGGGATCGAGCCCCAAGTTGGGCTCCACACTCAGTGGGGAGTCTGCTGGAGATTCTCTCCCTCCCCCTACACCCCTCCTCCCACTAGCTCTCTCTCTCTCAACTCTCTCTCAAATAAATAAATAAGTCTTAAAAAAAGGATTCACTTTTCCAACAGCATTTGCTCACTGCATGTCTCTGTAACATTTTGGTAATTCTCACAATTTTCAAACTTTTTCATTATTATTCTGTTTCTTATGGTGACCTATGATTGGTGATCACTGAAGTTACTATTGTAATTGTTGTGGGCACCACAAACTGCACCCATATAAGATGGTGAACTTAATCAATAGACGTGTGTGTTCTGACAGCTCCTCTGACCAGCTGTTTCCCCTTCTCTCTTCCCCTCCTCAGGCCTTCTTATTGTCTGAGTAACAACAATATTGAAATGAGGCCAATTAATAACCCTACAGTAGCCTCTAAGTGCTCAAGTGAAAGGAAGAGTTGTAAGTCTTTCACTTTCAATCAAAAGCTAGAAATGATTAAACTTAGTGAAGAAGGCATGTCAAAAGCCAAAATAGGCCAACAGCTAACCCTCTTGTGCCCGACAGTTAGCCAAGTTGTGAAAGCAAAGGAAAATTTCTTGAGGAGAATTAAAAGTTCCAGTGAATATCCAAATGATAAGAAAGTGAAACAACCTTGTTGCTGCTATAGAGAAAGTTATAGTGCCCTGAATAGAAGATCAAGCCAGCCACAATATTCCCTTAAGCCAAAGCTTAATCCAGAGCAAGGCCCCAACTCTCTTGAATTCTATGAAGACTGAAAGATGTGAAGAATTTACAGAAGGAAAAAATTGAAGCTAGTAGAGGTTGGCTCATGGCATTTAAGGAGCTGTCTTTATAATATAACAGTGAAGGGTGAAGCAGCACATGCTGATGTAGAAGCTGTAGCAAATTATTTAAAAGATCTAGCTAAGATAATTAGGGAAAGTGGTTACACTAAACAAATTTTCAGTCTAATTTTGCTGAATATTTTAAGCCCACTATTGAGACCTAAGGCTCAGAAAAAAGATTCCTTTCAAAATATAAATGTTCATCGATAAAGCACCTGGTCACCCAAGAGCTCTGTTGAAGATGTACAATGACATTAATGTTGTTTTCATATGTACTAATACAATATCCATTTTGCGGCCCATGGATCAAGGAGTCATTTTGATTTCAAGTCTTATTACTTATGAAATATTTATCACAAGTCTATAGATGTTATATATAATGATTTCTCTGATGGATGTAGGCAAAGTAAATTGAAAACCTTCTGGAAAGGATTCACCATTCTAGATGCTATTATTCATTGGAAGAGGTCAAAATGTGAACATTACAGGAATTTGGAAGAAGTGGACCCCAGCCCTTATGGATGACTGTGAAGAGTTCAAGTCTTTAGAGGAGGAAGGAATTGCAGGTGTAGTGGAAACAGCAAGAGAACTAGAATTAGAAGTGGAGCCTGAAGATGGGACGGAGTTGCGGCAATCTCAAGATAAAAGTTGAACAGATGAGGAGTTGCTTCAAATGGATGAACAAAGACAGTGATTTCTTGAAGTGGAATCTACTCTTGGTGAAGATGCCTTGAAGATTGTGGAAATGACAACAGAGGATTTAGAACATGACATAAACTTAGTTGATAAAGCAGCAGGAGGGTTTGAGAGGATTGACTTCAATTTTGGAAAAAGTTCTGTGAGTAAAATGCTGTCAAACAGTATCACATGCTACAGAGAGATCATTTATGAAAGGAAGAGCCAATGGATGTGGCAAACTTTATTGTTGTTTTAGTTTAAGAAATTGTGACAATCACCACAGCCTTCAGCAACTAACACCCTGATCAGTCAACAGCCGTGAGCATTGAAGCAAGATCCTCCACCACCAAAAGGATTACAACTTGCTGAAAGTTCAGATGATGATAGCATCTTTTAACAATAAAGTATTTTTATTTTTTTAATCTTTTAAATTTTTTTTAAGATTTTATTTATTTATTCAACAGAGAGACAGCGAGAGCAAGAACATAAGCAGGGGCAGAGGGAGAGGGAGAAGCAGGCTCCCCGCTGAACAGAGAGCCTGATGCAGGGCTCGATCCCAGGACGCTGGGATCATGACCTGAGCTGAAGGCGGCCACTTAACCGACTGAGCCACCCAGGCACCCCGATAAAGTATTTTTAAATTAAGTTATGTACATTGGTTTTTCAGACATATTGTTATAGGACACTTAATAAACTAAAGTATAGTATAAACATAACTTTTGTATTAACTGGGAAACCAAAAAAAAGCAAGTGACTAGCTTTATTGTGATATTCACTTTATTGCAGTGGTCTGGAACTGAGTCAGTGATACCTCGGAGGTATGCTTGGATATACATTTTTCTTGGTGCTTTAATATTTTGTTTGTCTTTGGTTTTAGCAGTTTTATTAATGCATATTACAGTGGTTTTCTTTTTACTTATCCTTCTTGGGACTTTCAGAGCTTCTTAATCTCTGTCTTGATGTCTTTCATGATTTCTGGAACAATTTTCAAACATTTTCTCTTCATAAATTTCTACTGATCCACTTTCTTTTATTTCTCCTTCTATACATATAAATAGAACTTTTACTATATCCTACAAGTTTTTATAACTTTTCTATTAATTCCATTATTTTTTCTCTTTTTACTGCTGTTTCAATATTTTCTGTTGTTCTGATTTCTAGTTTTTAAATGTGCTACAGTTAACCCTTGAACAAAAGGGTGGGTTAGGGGCATTGACCTCTATGCAGTCAAAAATTCCCATGTAGATTTTGACACCTACTTAACTAATACCTGCTATTAGACTGTTGACCAAAAGCCATGCTGACAACATAAATAGTTGATTAACACATATTTTATATGTTATATTTATTGTAGTCTGTATTCTTATAATAAATTAAGCTCAAGAAAAGGAAATGTATTAAGAAAATCATAAGGAACAGAAAATACATTTGCAGTATACAACATTTACAGTACAAATACACTCCAGTACAGAACTGTATTTATTGAAAAAAATCCACATATAAGAAGACCCATGCAATTCAAACTTATGTCGTTCAAGGGTCAACTGTCCTTTGCTCTATTTAATTTGCTGTTAGTTCTATCTGCTGAGTTCCTAATTCAAAACATATTGTCTTTAGTTCTAACACATTCATTTGACTACAGTTTGTTAATTGCAATTCTTAGTAAAATTGGATGCTTAATGAGACCAGTTTTATGTCTCAAGGCAGTATTTCGATGCCAATAATGAGAGATAAAAACAAGCATAAGGATCTGGGCAGGGGCCGAGGGCACACAAAAGTCTCAAGACCTCTCTCACTACTGCTTATGGTGGTTTAGAGGTCCAAGGAGTTTGTCTCATTCTGAGTAGAAGTTTGTGATTTCTCTATAGATTTTTGAAGAGAGACAAATGGTATAATGAAAGCAAAACACTTAGCACTGTGCTTAACACATGATTCAAAACTTGATGAACGTTACTAGTGTTACTATTACTGAACTTTGCTGATACAAGATTCACGCTTTCCCTTCCATGTTCTCTGTATCGCTATAGCTGCTGTATTTTGTGTCTTGAGCATGTGATTAGAATTACTTAACTGTGACTTCTGCTTTCAGCCAAGATAGAGTAACAGGGACAAGGTTTGTCTACCTGCCTGTATGAGTCTGCTTGTGCTGCTACAGCAAAATATCACAATCTGTGTGGTTTAAGCAACAGAGACTTATTTTTTCACAATTCTGAAGGCCAGAAGTCTAAGATCAATTTGCCACAAGATTTGGTTTCTGGTGAGGCCTCTCTTTCTGACTTGTAGACAGCCACCTCTTCACTGTGTCCTCACGTGGCTTTTCCTCTCTATACATGTGAAAAGAGAAAGAGAGAGAGAGAGAAAGAGAGAGAGAGCGTGCTCTGGTGTTTCTTCTTTTTAAAAAAATTTTTAAAGATTTTATTTATTTGAGTGAGAGAGAGAGAGAGAGAGAGAGCCAGGGGAGGAGCCAAGGGAGAAGGACAAGCCAACTCCCCACTGAGGGTGGAGCCACAGGGCTCGATCTCACGACCCTGAGATCATGACCTGAGCCAAAACCAAGAGTCGGGCGCTTAACCTACTGTGCCACCCAGGCGCCCCTGATATTTCTTCTTATAAGGACATGAATCCTGTCAGACAGGACTCCACTCTTAGGACCTCATTTAACCTTAATTACTTCCTTAGAGGCCCGATATAGCCACACTGAGGTTTAGGACTTCAATATATGAATTTTAGGGGCACATTCAGCCTCTAGAACTGTCTAAAACAATTTAAAAAACAATAAAAATATATGAAACAATGGTTCTCAAGACACTGTACATAGGCAACAAAACCACGATCTCTTAGAGACGGAAAACAAATGAGGTGAGCTTTTTAGGATTAGCCCTTTGGCCATTTTAATTGCTCTTATTTACTGCCTAAGGAGAGATAGCAGATGTTGGCCCAGCAAAAGTAGGTAAGATGGGGCCTGCTAGTCTTCTTGGGTATGAGAGACAGAAGTGGGAGTTTGGGCAGGCCAAGATGGCTGGAGTTTGCAGGCCAAATTACTAGAAAGAACAGCTGTACAGAGAGAGAAATGCAGAGACGCCAGTACCCCATGAGTATTCGACTGAGCACTGATCAAGGCATGCATGTGAGGAAACTACCCAAAGTTGAGAAATAATTGTCTAAAACAATTCAAAGAAACCATCTCCACAGTTCACACGTGGCCAGAAATAGTGCCTTTTTCCACAAGTCAGGGTGGGAAACTTTATAATTCATGGGGCGTACTCTAGAGTACTTAGTAGTAGGAAAAAAATGAGATCTCAAATATATGCTGCTAAGGTCCCATCCAAAAAAAGTTTAAAAACAAGACTCCAAAATATTATATTGTTTCCAAGTAAGAAGCTTAACTATATCCCAGAATAAATCTCAAAAATATTCAAAGGAATACAAAAATATTCAGTACTTAACAAAGCCAGATTTACAGTGTCTATCATCTGATGAAAAGTTACAGGAATGCAAAAAACAAAGCAAAAAAAAATTATATTAAAGAGGGCACGTACAGAATGGAGCACTGGGTGTTATACACAAACAATGAATCATGGAACATTACATCAAAAACTAATGATGTAATGTATGGTGATTAACATAACATAATAAAAAAATTATAATCCTCACATGGAGAAATATCTGCCAAAATTGATAACAATGAAAGCATTAGTAGAAAAGGTCTTTAAAACAGTATGACTATATTTTATATGTTCAGGAAAGTTGAGGAGTAATTGAATATGTTAAGTAGAGAAATGGAAGATTAAATTGAATTTTTAAAGATAAAAATTGGGCACCTGGGTGGCTCAGTTGATTAAGCTTCTGACTTTGGCTCAGGTCATGATCTCAGGGTCCTGGGATGGAGCCCTGCACTGGGCTCTGTACTCAGCGGGGAGTCTGCATCTCCCTCACCCTCTGTCCCACTCCCCACCCCCCGCTGCTCCTGCTCTCTCTCTCTCGTATAAATAAATAAAATCTTTAAAAAAAAATAAAAACTACAATGGTTGAGATGAAATATATACTGCATGCAATTAATGGGAAATTAGACATTGTAGAAGAAAAGGCTAGTGAAATTGGAAACAGCGGTAGACCTATCTAAAATGTAACACACAGAGAAATAAGACTTAAAAAAGAGCAGAACATCAGTGAGCTGTGGGACAAACTGAAAGAAGTCTTCTAAGATGAAGTTCTGTGACATGGTGCTTCAAGGAAAGGAGGTGGTTTGGACAAGTCAAAAAAGATCCAAAAGGTTTGTAGTATAGAAGTCTGGCATAGATTTGTTGATGACGCAATTGAGTTAGAAGCAAGAATCACAAGTTGACATTCATTCTGTTTTCTGTTATTTTCTGTGGCTACCCTATGTATGTTCCTATTTCTGGTGTGCTGACAACTGCCAATTTCTCATACCCTCTGCATTTCAAGTTCCGCAAATCACTATTTCTTTCCTTTTTTTTTTTTTTAAGATTTTATTTATTTATTTGACAGAGAGAGACAGTGAGAGAGGGAATACAAGCATGGGGAGTGGGAGAGGAAGAAGCAGGCTTCCCGCTGAGCAGGGAGCCTGATGCAGGGCTCGATCCCAGAGCCCTGGGATCATAACCTGAGCTGACGGCAGATGCCCAACGACTGAGCCACCCAGGCACTCAGCAAATCACCATTTCATTTGGCGATTTTCATAAAATTTCAGAATTTTCATATATTTTTCATAATATTGTGAAGCCATTAGCACAGTGTTTATCATATGTTTAAATATTTGATGAATGCTATTTTATATTTTTAGTACAATTCTCCTGAAAATCATCAAGTTGTTAGATATATTGTATTCCAATACAATAATTTACAACAAATGATTTGAACTAGTGTTTTATTAATGCCAGGGTAAACATGTGTTTGGCAGACTTCTTGAGTTAAACCAAAGGGTGTCATAACCAATGAAACTGTTACAGTTGAACAAGGGCATTTGAATTCCACCTGCAATGGGACATTGGATGAGACCATAGCCTATTTTTGATATAGAGGTAGATAAAATAAGCATGTAAAAGCCCTATTTTCTTTTGTTTCTAGAGGTAGCTACTTCAATTTATATCTGGGGCAGGGTGCTCCCTCATTTTGGGCAAATTACTTGAATAGCCTTTGGATTTAATCACTTGTTAGGGGATACAGTTACCCAGAAGTTACTATGTATACCAGAGAAAGGTGTAGATGGAGTGGAGTTACATGTCTCAGAAAGTTTGCATTATTTGTATGTGGAGTGGAGTGGGAAAGTAGGAGAAATACATCTTTGTGTATGCTTGAATGGAGAGATTTTATTTCTGTAGTAAATGGGTGGTTTTTGTTGATTTTTATTCATGAGTGGTTTTTGTTGTCGATTTTTACTTTGAGAGTTACTTGCAAAAGATGAGAAGCTGAGAAAAGAGGCAGAAAAACCCACTTCCAGGAGAAATTTCTTGAGATTTTGGGCCCAAATATTGTGGTTTGAGACATATGCAAACAATTTTAGTTCAGAGTTGAGAAGGTAGCCATTTTCTCTGCCTCTACTCAGAACCTGGCCCTGCTCTTGTATCACAGAGAGTGGGAAGTTTTGGGGCATCGGGAGAAACATCTCTGGCAAGGTCATTACTTATTTCTGGATTCAGAATCCAGAATGTTCACCTTAATACCATGGGCCCGCCAATGATTTCTTAAGAAACTCCACTGGCAGTTGGAACAAGGCTATTGCTTCGAGTGATTTAAGGGGCAATAGGCAATGGGAAGGAGAGGCTAGATCAACAGTAAGGAAGACCCTGAGCTGCAACTACTGGGGACCCATTACATTATAAGAACAAGAGACACTCTCCTTTGTAGACTTCCAGTAATAATGAAAGAGTATTCTGTTTTGCTGAAGACATTTGAGATGCCACAATTATGAGAGGAAAACAAGCTCTTATAATATGGAAACATGACTTTATATTTATTCACAAGTTCGTGAGGCTGAACATTTGGGCTTCTCATGATCTGCGTTTCATCATAGGAAAAGAACTAGGATCAACCAGGGCGCCTGGGTGGCTCAGTTGGTTAAGTGACTGCCTTCGGCTCAGGTTATGATCCCGGAGTCCCTGGATCGAGTCCCACATTGGGCTCCCTGCTCGGCAGGGAGTCTGCTTCTCCCTCTGACCCTCCCCCCTCTCATGTGCTCTCTCTCATTCTCTCTCTCACAAATAAATAAATAAAATCTTTAAAAAAAAAAGAAAAAAAAGAACTAGGATCAACCAACATTTCCACATTCTTGATGTGTTTGATCAATAGATAACTTTTATTAAATAAGGGTTATTCTTGAGAGTCCAAACACAAACAATTACAACTCAGTTATTTGCCAATTGTCTTTTGCTAAAGGCATTTATGTTGTGATGAAACCTGGTTAATATCAATATTAATAAACAACTAGCTAAAGAGCAGAATAATATTGAAAATCTATCTGATAGTTGATGTCATCCTAAACACAGCCCATTGGCATGTTGCATACATAAATGTCCAAAAAGAGGAAAAAAGGGCAAAACTGGCTGCAGTTTGGATTTCAGCTTTAAAATTACATCACTCTATTGTACACCTGAAACTAATATTACACTGTATGTTAACTGGAATTTAAATAACAAAATTTAAAAAAAAACCTAAAAAATGTTACATCACTCTTACTAAATGCTAAAAACTTTTTGAAACAGTATGGAATTAGGGCACCTGGGTGGCTCAGTCAGTTAAGCATCTGCCTTTTGCTCAGGTCAAGATCCTGGGATCCTGGGATGGAGCCCCACATCGGACTCCCTGCTCAGTGGGGAGTCTGCTTCTCCCTCTCCCTCTGCCTACCACTCTGCCTACTCGTACTCTCTCTGTCAATAAATAGATATAATCTTAAAAAAAAAGAAACATTATATTATTTTAGATCTTAAGGAAAGAAAAATCTATGAAAACAAAATAATGATGGGTTTGAAAAATGAGGACTATCCAAACCATAGATTAACCAGTTAATATGAGTGAACATGAGTTTTAAATTTAATTTTTTTAACTGAGAAATAATCTAGTAAGCAAAATCTTGAGAATTAATGGACGCTTAACTGAATATCGGCAGTAATAAGAAAATGGAGTTTTCCAATAATTCTACACTTCTCACTGATAGAAATGTTGCACTGGGCTTTTTGTTTTTTTTAATTTAAATTCAATTAGCCAACATACAGTACATCTTCAGTTTTGGATGTAGTGTTCAATGATTCATCAGCTGCGTACAACACCCAGTGCTCATCACATCACATTACATGCCCCCACCCAGTGATGCACTGGGCATTTTAAGCATTTTCAAAATGTTACATCCTGTCAAGGTAGAAGATACAGGTTGAAATGCCAGTTTCCTTTTACACCTGGAGTTAGTTGGCATTACAGTTCACCACTGTGCCTCTGACAGAAGCTCTCACATTTTGCATTTGACACGTCACTTAACTTGGGCGGCAATCTAACAGGCTTTTCTAACAAGAGAGTTTTAAAAACATAAGATAGTAAACACATTTCCTTGACAGAATTTGACCTCTCATTATTTGGAGTTAGTCCCTATTACTTTCCCAAGTGGCTCATTTACAGGAGTCAATTGGTACTTTGCACTGCCTTTCAGATAAATACACAAGGGCTAGAAGTACATTTAAGAATCTGGATTTTTTGTGATGCTTTTAAAAAAAATACCATAAGATAAAATATGGCTGTCACAGAGAGCCGTAATAGGCCCTGGTAATCTAAAAATATATGATTTAACATGACTGGTTTTAGCCAGAATTTCCTGAAGAGAGGTAGCTTATAAAATTACTTGCTGCATTTCAATTTAAATTGGGAAACTATCTCAGTATTAATTATGGCCCACAGTACTTATTACACATAAAGAGGTAGTATAGTTTTCTTTTTAGTGCAAATTAGTAATAATTGATAAAACATATCTTAAGGAGTATAGAATGTGTGTGTCTTATCCTGGAAACAAATATGTCACCCAAATATATTCAAAATATGAACTAAAATATTTAGAATGTAATACTCTTAAATATGCAGACCCAGTTCATCAACATTACTTATATATCTATAAAAAGCCAATTTCATTAAGAAACTGAATAAACCCTTGTTTTTTTCTCTGATAGAAATAATCTTAAAATGAAATCATTGAAAATATATTCAGTTTCCAAAACACTTTTTTTCCTTAAAATGTTATGTCCGTGTTAAAGTCCAGTTTGGATCATGAGCACCAAGTTTTCAGTGTTAAAGTAAATGAAGATGTACCTATTAAACAACAATCAATGAAGAAGGAGTCCTGAATTTTCAGACTGTCTTTACTTCTGAGTTATTTTTCAACTCTTCAAAAAATGATTCAAAAGAATGCTGGGTAGTCGGGTATATTTATGTGCTTAGATGTAAATGTATTCTCAATATTGTTTTTTTTTTTAAAGTGTATTATTTATTTATCCTTTTCTTTTTATTTCCATCTAAGAATGTTTTCTGAGATCCTCAGAGCACTTTATCATCATATCAATCTCTCAGTATATCTGCAGAATCCCCAGGGATACAATCCTCAGGTGGCAAGCAGACATTTTAGGAACTTGAGCTGAATTTAAATCTGATTTACTAGACTGAAAAAGCTTTGACAGAAACACAAAAATACAGTATTATTCTTGTTTCATACCTTTTTGTTCAAAGAAATTAATGTGTATAAAAATATTAATCAGCCAAAAAGATAATAACAATGCTCCTTATATGTATTATTTTTATTTTATTTTTCATTTTTTTATTAACATATAATGTATTATTTGTTTCAGGGGTACAGGTCTGTGATTCATCAGTCTTACACAATTTACAGCACTCACCATAGCACATACCCTTCCCAGTGTCCATCACCCTATATGTATTTTAAGGTATTTGGCACAGTCTTTGAATAATGAACAAAAATGAGTTTGGTGTAGATTACATGAAAAATTAAAAAAAAATATTTTACTCTAATCAGATATATAAAAATGTTGATGAACTACTGATTTGAAAATTAAGGAATAGGAGACAGTCCAAGATGGCAGCATAGGAAGATTCTGAACTCACCTCCTAGCATGGACACACCAAATTTATGGCTAGATATGGAACGATTCCCTTTGAAAAAGACTGAAAATTAGCTGACCAGCTCCTTCACCACAAATAGTGAAAGGGCCACGTTGAGATGAGTAGGAGAGGCGGAGACATGTCTTCCCCAAAACTGTAGTCCTGGCCTGGGAGCCCACAATTGGGAAGAATCCCACAGATCCAGAGCTTCTCCCTGAGGAGCTAGGGGTTGAAGTGCTCCACAGCAGACAGCCCAGCTCTTGGGATCTGCAACAGAGAGATGAGCCTCCAAAGCATTGGCTTTGAAAACCACTGGGGCTCATATCTAGAAGACCTGAACAGCGGTAGGGAACTGAGAAACTTCTCTTAAAGAGCTTGAGGCGGACTCACTTGCCCTGAGGACCAGTGCAAAAGCAGCAGTTTGAAATGTACCAAGACTATATATGAAGGAGATTCATTTGCTAATCTTAAAGCATCTGCCTGAGAGGTAGGGCCTTTTGGTACTCTGTCTGTGGGTGAGGGCACTGGCATGTGCCATTTTTGTACTGTTCCTCTATCTTGAAAGTAACTTCCTCTATCTTTTTTTTTTAAGATTTTTTATTTATTTATTTGAGAGAGAGAGCAGAGCGGGGGTTGGGGGGAGGAAGGGGAGGAGCAGAAGGGGAAGGAGAAGCAGATTCCCTGCTGAGCAGGGAGCCTGATGTTGGGCTCGATCCCGGGACCTTGAAATCATGACCGAAGTCAGACTCTTAACGGACTGAGCCACCCAGGTGCCCTGTAACTTCCTCTATCTTGATAGCTTTGTGCTTGCCCACTGTCCTGCAAAAGCCTTTGGGCATGCCATGACCAGTTCTCTCACTGCCATGCTAAAGCTAGCAGTGGACGACACACAGGGGACACTCCTTGATCACCTGGTGCTGGTGGCCAGGGGAGCTTATGTTCTTGGGTCCCATGGAACTGTAACAATTGGAGAGACAGTTCTTGGTGGGCTACCAACCCCGGAGCTCTACACAGACAGAAAGGCACCACCAGTCTTTCTGTGAAAAAGGCCTATTTACTTGTCCTGGGGCTTTACCCTGAGGGACAGACTTCAGGTTTGCCACACATTTAGAAGCTTTGGAGGTGCTCGCAGGGAACATACTCTAGGGAACAGCAAATCAATAAAGAAACTTCAGCCTTAAATGACACATTAAAACAGATGGATTTAATAGGTACATATAAAGCTTCCCATCCCAAAGCAGCAGAATATGCATTCTTCTCAAGTGCAACATGGCACATTCTCCAGGATAGATCATATGTTAGGCCACAAAAAAGTCTCAGTAAATTTAAGAAACTGAAATCATATCGGGCATCTTTTCCAACAAAATGGTATAAAGCTAGAAATCAATTACAAGAAGGGAATTGGCAAAAATCACAAATATGTGGAGATTAAATAACATAATACTAAACAACCAATGAGTCAATGAAGAAATCAAAGGTGAAATAAAAAAATATCTTGGAAATGAAATACCTCAGAAAATTAAAAATAGAAATATCATATGATCCAGTAATTCCACAACAGGGTATTTACCCAAAGAATATTAAAACATTAATTTGAGAAGACATATGCACCCCCACATTTATTGCAACACTATTTATAGTAGCCGAGATATGGAAGTAACCCAAGCGTCTATCCATAGATGAATGGATAGAGAAGAGATGTTATAAATATACAATGACTTCCATATTCTTGAATTCCTATTATAGTGGATGTGAGTTTAGATCTTTGGTAGAGCTATTCTTTTTGCTTTTTTCCCCCATCATCCTACTGTGATTATATTGTTTTTGTTAAATCAATACTGAATGCTTATGTTATTATGCCTATTCAAATATTATTCATAGCTAAACATTTTAGCTGTGATATAATTCTTGATTACTTTTTGTTGGTTTAGCTAGTAATTGCCTTATTTCATAATTTATTCAATTTTCTTTGTATTCATTGCTAACTTTTTTATAACTTTCAATATCTTCCTAAAATATTTTTTCTACATAGTCTATTCCAATTATGTAATTGATGGATGTATTAGTTTCCCGAAGCTGCCATACCAACTTATCACAAACTGAGTGGCTTAAAACATAAATTTCTTGTCTTACAGTTCTGGTGTCTAAAAGTCCAAAATCAAGGTGTCAGCAGGGCCAATGCCCCCTCTGAAACCTGTAGGGGAGAATCTTCCTTGCTTCTTCCCAGCTCTAGGTAGTTTGCTGGAAATCTTTGGCTTCTTGCTTTGCCTCTGCAGCACTTCAGTCTCTACCTCCTTCCTCACATGACTTTCTCTTCCCACCCTCTCCTGCCCCTCTTCCCCCACCTCCTCTAGTGTGTCTATGTCTCTGTGTTTCTATTCCTCTTATAATGGCATCTGCCATATTGGATTAAGAGCACATCATACTTCTGTATGACTTCATCTTAACTAAGTACAACTGCAACAACGCTCTTTCCAAATAAGGTCATATTCTGAGTTATGGGAGTTAGGATTTTAACATTATTTTTTGGAGAGGGAGGTTTCACAATTCAACCCCTATAACAATAGATCTTCTTCTTCTTTTTTTCCTCCTTGGAAACACTCCCTCTTGAAATCTTGATTTTTTTCTGTCTGAATTACTTTCTTTCAGCTTTATTGCACATTTATCATCCTGGGAATTTTTTTCTGCTGTTATCCTGAGGAATTCTCTTTCTCCTGGGTTAGATTATAGGGATCTCATGACTTCTTCCAGTGGCTTCATCAGGTCTGCCTTATAATTCTCATTTACTTAAATAGCAACAACAACAGTAACATAGCTCAGTAACACAACTGGCACAGATGAAGAGAAAATTAATCAACAGTAATGTCAATAGGAAAAACTCTTCCTGAGTCAACAATGGGAGAGTAAAATAGAAAGCTTGGAAGAAACGTTAAGGATGGGGGAGATGGTTTCTGAAATGACAGACTAGGAAATGAAGATAAGGTTAAAACTCAAGAACACATGGAGGGAAAGTGCCTAAAACTGAGTAAGACACATACTTGAATTATAAGAACCCTACTAAGTATTAAATAATATTTAAAAATTAATACATTCTCTGGTGAGGTATCAGAACACCAAGTAGTAATGAGAACACTGAAAATGCTTATATAATAGATATGATATATATGCATGTATACATATGACAGTGTATATTTCCTATTTGAGAATAAGAATTCTCCAAAGAAGAAGAAAAACATAGAATAAGAATTCTCCTATAAGAATTTTTTTTTTTTTTTTAAAGATTTTATTTATTTATCTGACAGAGAGAGAGAGAGAGAGACAGGAGAGAGGGAACACAAGTAGGGGGAGTGGGAGAGGGAGAAGCAGGCTTCCCGCCGAGCAGGGAGCCCGATGCAGGGCTCGATCCCAGGACCCTGGGATCATGACCTGAGCCGAAGGCAGCCGCTTAACCGACTGAGCCACCCAGGCGCCCCTCCTATAAGAATTTTTTAAAAATCATACTAAAAGACTTCAATATTTGTCAGAAATTGCAAAAAAATGATAAAAATGACAAAAAATTAATATATGGGGGAAATGAGTAGCCCATTAATAAAACTGATCTGAGACTAGATATAGAATTCTGTGCCCCAAAGTAGAGAATGTACATCCTTTTTCAAAAGCACATGTGATAGTTTCAAAAAGTGGCTACATATTAGATCACAAAGTTAACATCAATAAATATCAAGCAAGCTTGAGTAATATAGGTCATATAATTTTAGAATTCAAGTTTTAATATTTTAGATCTATTGTTCTATTAGAGTAACAAAAATGAGATTGCTGGTTTAAATTTATGAATATTTTAGTTGTCTTTAAATATTATATCTTTTGTTCTCAAAAGGAATATTCTGATCATATTTCTGTAAGTACCAATTAATGTACTAATTTTACTGTTAGTTTTGAAAAATTTGGCTCTATCATTTTTTGTTTGCTATGCAATAGTCTGTATTGTTCATTGTTATTTTAATTCACATATTACAAAGCTAGTACAGTTCACCATTTTCTAAGTTTATTATTTATTGTCTTTTAAAGTATTTTTATATTATTTTGTATAGACATTTTTAAACATTTACTTGGCAAATATAAACTGTTAATATATCTTTATTTTCCTAGTACATATTATTTTTTGCTGTAAAATTTATCATATTTTAGCTTTATAATTTATCTTATTTCTCCTAAATTTATAACTTAATCCTTCCTATTTAATGACTATTTAACCCAAATGCCTTTAATTTTTTTCTGTGGCTTAATGCATAAAAACTATTATAAAATATCCAATATATGGGTGTCTAAATTGATAATTTTAAAAATGTTAGTTAATACAAAGATATTAATGAAAATATCTGCCAATTTAAAATGGATTATTCCTTTAAAAATTCTCTTATACTAATGTCTATTTCTTGTTCATATGTTTTGTTCAATTAATCTCTTTTTTGTTAAATTACTACACTAATTCTTTTATTGTGGCTTTATGACAATTTTAGTTTTGTAAGTAAGGAATGTGGTTTGACAGATTCTTGAATTGCACTGCTTGGATTTGTTGAGTTTTCGATATTCATCTTTATTAATTTTATCCTGAATATGCACGTGAGGTGTTCTGGATAAGAGACATATGAGTTATTACAATTACATACACAATAATAATTCTGTTGATTCCCCTTGTTCTGGTCATTACCTCTAGGGTGACATGATGAAAGCCAGATGGAATAATTCCCTACATGAGTGAGTTACTCCATAGGTGAAAGATGGAGAAACATGGATTTTCTCTATTTGCATGTAATATACAGGGGGGAGAGGCAGCTGCCTCCTCCTCCCCTTTTGTCTTTGGAGATAGGTTGGGAAGGATCCCAGGTTTCCACTTTAACCTTCTGGAATATAAACACATCCTTCCAAGGTCCTGATAAGCTCCAGTGTCTCTGACTTTCATGACCTAGAGATGTTTCCAAGGTCTTGGACCTGATTCTTCCTTGAAATGTAAGTACTTAAGGAAATAGAGCACCCATGTTTGTGGCCCCTTAAGAGATTAGTTTAAGGGTCGAGCCTAGGCTATAACCATTTGGCCTTCTTGGGGAGATAACAGAAATTTTACTACATTTTTTTAAAGATTTATTTATTTATTTTAAAGAGAGAGAGAGTGCGAACAGGGGGAGGCGCAGAGGGAAAGGGACAGAGAGGATGTCAAACAGACTTCCTGCTGAGCATAGAACCTGATGCTGGGCTCCATCTCACAACCCTGAGATCATGACCTGAGCTGAAATCAAGAATCAGATGCTTAACCAACTGAGCCACCTAGGTGCCCCATTTTTTACTACATTTTTGATCAGCATAATTAACTAAACAAATGGCTACAGATCTAATCCTCATAGTATGTAAAAAATAAAATACTTCTAGAGGAAGTGTAGGCAAACGTTTTCTATTCATATATATCTCAGTGTCTCAATAGGCTAGGGCTTTTTACAGGAGCACTGAGAAACCCAGGGAAAATTTGCTTCAACACAGGTTTGAAGCCTCACTTTACCTTTTCTTTGGATATTGGGTAAGTTTTCTCTAAGCCTCAGTTACTTCTAATAAAAAAGGAGAATGATTATAGTAGTACCTATCTATAAAGATTAAATATTGATTGTGATATAGTTTATTATCTAAGCTGTGACAGTTTGACAGTGTCTGGGGGTACTATTATTCTTATGCTGAAGCAATACGCATAAGCCAGGAGTGTCCCTGGCACACTAGACATAAGGCCATACTAATCGAAATAAGCTATCTCATTACAGTGTCTGATACCTAGTAATTACTCAAGGATTTTTAACTTTTATGGTTTACTTGCTTTTTAAAAAATTTTATTAGTACTTTGTTACATTGGTTGTTTATTTGAGGTCATTTTGTCTAGTTCAAGTAAAATATTTTAAGCTCTTTATTGGAATTTAACACCAATTTGAAGTCCTGCTTTTAAAATATCTATGAAATATTGTAGAAATAACTGAATCCCTTGTGTTTACAGCAACACATCCATATTATGAATGCAAGGATGCTTATATTTATCGAGTACTGGAAATTAATATTATGCAAACTATGTCCAAATCTTTCAAAAATAATTTTTAAAAACTTATTTCCAAATTTGAGTTATGACTTGCAGAACCGATACTAAGCTATGTATGGCAGCCCCATCTATTCTGTAAACACTAGTCAGAACATCTTTCTTGCACTTGCTCTATGGATAATCACAAGTCAATGCTAATGCATAATAAATTTGGGCTTAACTTAACTTGGGCTTAGCTTCTGCTTCTCATTCTTTTTTTTTTTTTTTTAAAGATTTTATTTATTTATTTGACAGAAAGAGAGAGAGATCACAAGTCGGCAGACAGGCAGTCAGAGGGAGAGGGAGAAGCAGGCTCCCCGCTGAGCACAGAGCCCGATGTGGGGCTCGATCCCAGGACCCCGGGACCATGACCTGAGCCGAAAGCAGACGCTTAACGACTGAGCCACCCAGGAGCCCCTCATTCTTTTTTATATATGTGGTTGAGAAGTGATGAATGTTCCCCCTTCCCATTGGGCATAGACATAACATTTTTAGAAAAAAGTTTATGGGTTGTAATTATTATTGCACTCTTTCAACTACTTGTGAAATTCCAGTTTGATCAATAGGAAATGAAATTGTAATATGCTAATTAGGTAAATAAAAAGAACATTTTAAACATTGCTTTCTAAACACATAATTTAAATAGCTTCCTCCATGGGACTCATCCACACATTATCTCTTTCTTTATTTTTCATTATTCTTTGCTTCTTGGCATTTGACATACTTGTAAGTATTTTGTTTATTGCATATTGCTTACTTATAGTGTCCCATTGATCATTTTTATTGGTACTTGCCTAAATAATCTGTTCCATTGATCTCTCAATTCTTGCCCAACACTCATAGCCTCTTTATCATTGCAGATTTATAGCATTTTTATAGACCTGAAGGATTTATGAGTGTAAGCGATTTAGGAAAGTAGACTGAGTATAACCGCATACCTCATTCCCTTCAAGCCTATGTACATATTAAAACATTTAAGTTTTTAAGGGTAGTAAGGGTATCTAGCTTGTTACTTTAGTAGTATATTTGCTTTTGTCCAGAACAGTGCTCACACACATACACTAGATGCTCAATAAATATTTGTTGAGTGAATGATTGAATCTTCTTATAAACAGAAGTTCATACAGAAATGGAAATACTTCACTTTGAGATAATGCAGCTCAATATTTTCACATTTGTCATGTAAGAATTTCAATTATAATCTCTATATATCAATCTATCCCTAAAAGTACTATTGGAAGATGACATTTGTGTAATAGCCTACATAGAGTCCTTATTAGAAAAAGTAGAAATGTCTTTTTTAAAAAGCTTTAAAACAAAAACTTTCTTGATTTTTTTTATCCTCATACACTTAAGGTTACCTTTAGAGCAAAAGACATTTTAGAGTTATGCACAAATGCCTTCTTAGGAGCTTCAATCTCCATGACCACTTCAACACATTCTACTCTCTATTAAAGCTTCTTTTTTCTTTCATTGAGGAATACAAAGTCAAAAACATCTCCATGTTACCAACTCCACTGGCTCTTTTGATCTTGTCTTCCTCGATGCTGAAGGAATATTTGACACATCTGTTCATTCCTTTTGTGCTTGAACTATTTTCTTCTCTTAGTTTCTGGAACACCTGTCATTCTAATTTTCCTTCTAGCTCACTGACTGCTTCTTAATCTCTTTTTTAATCCCCTGTAGTCTCTGAATGGAGTATATCAAGTCTTGCTTGTGGATCCTATTTTCTACTTTAACTCTCCTTCTGTAGGCACTATCATCCATTCCCAAGTGTTTAAGTGCTAGTTATATGTGAAGTAGTTCAACTTAATATCTTGAGCCTTGACATCTCCTTCAACTGCAGACTTGACGCACACTTGCCTACTTGAACTCCGATCTCTCATCTCACAAATAAATTTATTTTAAACTTAATATACCCAGATTGAAACCCTTGAGATTCCTCTTCCTCACTTCCAAACCTAGACTTTCCTCAAGATTCGATAGCTCAATTAATGGAACCATCTCCTATCTAGTATTAAAGTGGAAAACAAATGAGTTTCCTCACATGCATTTACAAATTCTTACCATTCTTTTTGGTCACCAGGGACACATTCAACTTCAAGCAACCATCATCTCTCAACCAAGAGTTTTTGGTCTCCTCGCCTCTATTCTTCTCTCTACCTCCCCATTTTCATCATTCTTCATTCATTTGTCAGTCTATGAATAAGATTATGCCATACTTTTGCTTAAACTCATTCCTTCTTTATTATTCAGAATAAATTCTGAACTCCTTGCTGTGCCCTACACTGCTTGCATGGTCTGAAGTTCCTGTACTTTTCCGATCTCATCTCTTATCACTCTCCTCTTTGCTTTGACGTTTTTTGTTCCCAGAAGGGTATTAAGCTCTTTAATATGTTACATTATTTGTCTCAATGACAGGTTTGTTCTCATTCTTCAAATTTCTGTTTAAAATTCACTTCTGTGGAGAAGCCTCAAACAATCACATATCCCTATCATTCTCAGTTTATGGCCCAATATTTACTTCTTTCCATCAGGTCATCACCAACCTATATTTATGTTGCAGATATAGTTTTAGTATCTATGGACTCACAAAATATCTCAAATATTTTTCTATTTTTAAAGTTTATTTCCACAATTTATTTATGTGCATTAAAAAGAGTTCAAACATTAAACATATAAAATTCAGTGCAATGCTTAACACAAAAAACACTTGGTCCTTTAAAAAGATAAGATACATTGTCTTTAGCCCTAGAAAAGAACATATTTTTTCTGTAGAATTGGTAAGTTTTTGCCTTTCTAATAATATAAAATATGTAACCAGTTTTGGTTTCCATTTTACATTAGCTAACAGAATTCTGAGCCAAAACTCTTTTTATATCTAAATTATGTAACCATGTAATTATTTTATCTTGCTACTTTAAAACATTTCTATGTAATTAAATAAGATCTAGTAGAATGATAACATATCATTTTAATCTATATTGGCTTCCTAATATATATTTTGTACTGTACATAATTCTTCCCTTCTGAAAGTGAAAAAGAAATTTTTCCTTAGGGTTTTGTGTGATTTTTCTGTGTAGTCTTTATCATTAGGAATATTTTATAAAATGAAAGACGTATGTAGGTGAACTCTTATCTCTTATTTAAGAGTACTTAGACTATACTTTAATTGCTTATTTCCTTTTTATGTATTTTTCAACCAGGACTATAAAAAGTGATAGAAGAGGTTATATTGGTTTTGACAAGTGCTAAGTCCTTTATGTATATTGCATGGTACTTACTAGATGATCAATATTTATTAAATGAAAGAACAAGTGGTAAGGTTTTTACCACAAAGCAATTATTGGGAAAAATATGAAACCCATGAAGCCTATTTTTGCATATACATCTTTCATAGGACCCCTTGTTAAACTGCTCTTAAGGTTTAAATCTTGAATAATCTTTATTTTCACAGTATCTTGTATTGCTGATTAGCTGAGGCAATGACAGACAAAAAAATAGTCCTTAACTCAGCAGTCTCTTGCATTTGGCTCATTAAAACTTAGAATAAAATGTTCGGTTGGATTTATCTAAGGTCATTCCTTCATTTTGTGAATTGTGGATATGTGTTGGAGACATGGAAATGATCTATTCCACAATATGAAATCTAACCCTCCTTTGAGCAACCTTTTAATCTAGGTTATAGGTCACATGAGAAGACATACTCCTGGAAGACTCACTGTGCTCATGGTATCTAGTGAAAATACCCTAGTTATTTGTTTATATTTTTTCAATTCTGGTTCAAAATAACCCCTGTAAAGAACTGGTGATTGGGGTGCACCTGGGTCACTCAGATGGTTAAGTGTCTGCCTTCAGCCTAGGTTGTGATCTGGTGGGATCGAAACCCACATCAGACTCCCAGCTCAGTGGAGAGTCTGCTTCTCCCTCTGCCTCTGCCTCTCTCCCCTGCTCATGCTCTCTTTCTGTCTGTCTCTCTCTTTCTCAAATAAATAAATTTTAAAAAATCTAAAAAAAAAAAAGAACTGGTAATTCGGAAGTGTTGATGGTCAGATTATCACCAGTGGAAAGTAAATACTGTCATTAATCTAGTAAAGAATTCTCAAACAGCTAGTGAAGTCTGGAATCAGATATTCACATGGGAATGCTATGATTATAAATATTAAAAGATCTCTAAAGGCAATGGTAAAGGAAAAGAGTGATAATCAGAAGCAAGTTTGTGTGGTCATACTTCAAAATGTATATAGATTAGTTTACAAGAATTTTGCATTCTGCTCAGTACTTCTGTATTTTCCATTGTGTGTTGCTTGGATATGCAATAACTTTGACCCAAGTTATGCAATAGCTTTTTATACCTTGGGAAAAAATAATTAAAAAGAAAAAAATCTATGCATAAAACTGACTAACATTTTAATTGGGCAATGATGTATTAAATGGTAGAAACAATTTCTGAAGATACATGGACATAGTCTTTTACCAAAAAGTAGAGAGAAATTAAGGTGTAAAATCCATTATTTTTATATGAGATAATAAAAATTTAAAACATCCTGCCTTTAAAAGGCATACTATTATTTTTTATGTGTTAATTTGCTCCAAATACACTTTCCCAGAGATACTTCCATATCAAATTATTTTGATAAAGTTAGAATATTTGTCCCATTATTGTCAATGCTTTTAGATGCACAGTGAAGAAGGTTAGGAATGTATTAAAACATGTAAATAACCAAGTATAAAAATCCATAAATTCTACCACTAAAGAACTACTTAATATTTTGACAAATATGATTTAATTTTAAAAATTTACAAATATTGCTTTCAATTCTGACATGTAAAGAGCTTGAAAGTCATCAT
Organism: Phoca vitulina; assembly: GCF_004348235.1. Lineage (NCBI taxonomy): Eukaryota > Metazoa > Chordata > Mammalia > Carnivora > Phocidae > Phoca > Phoca vitulina. The sequence goes on from NW_022589710.1 coordinate 22,286,327, forward strand.
TCCCATTCTTACAAGAAAAAGCTGGATAAATTAAAAGCAATATGTATTTTGTAAAGAGCTTGAAAGTCATCATTCCCATTCTTACAAGAAAAAGCTGGATAACTTAAAAGCAATATGTATTTTTGGGGCGCCTGGGTGGCTCAGTTGTTAAGCGTCTGCCTTCAGCTCAGGTCATGATCCCAGGGTCCTGGGATCGAGTCCCACATCGGGCTCCATGCTCCGCAGGAAGCCTGCTTCTCCCTCTCTCACTCCCACTGCTTGTGTTCCCTCTCTCACTGTGTCTGTCTCTGTCAAATAAATAAATAAAATCTTAAAAAAAAAAAAAAAAGCAATATGTATTTTTTTGAGCCAGAAGAGAGCTTGGTTTGCAGATAAAACTGCCACCCCAGAATCTGGAAAGACAGGCACATCTAGAAAATCACAGTCAAAATCTGCTTATATTGAACAAAACCACTGGTGCCATAAACTTATATTAGCACTTAACTGGTAATAATGATTTTCTGGAGGCTGCATGTAGATGAGAATGAGGATGAGAAATTCCTGTGGACTTCAGTTTTGGGGAGGCCCCTACCCTGTTGTAGACTTTTTCTCAAAGAACTTCACCAGATCCTCATGAGGAAGATTCAAGAAAGATCCTCTCATGGAGGGAAAGAGAAATCACTATTAAATACCCTTGAGCCTTGTCCTTAACAAAAGACTACTGTCCAGCAGAAAAGACTTTGTGAGAACCTTATTTCACCTGGTGTAAGAGAATTCCTCCCACTTCAGCCTCCTGTAGCTTTTTTATCTCATTTAGTAAGTGGCAGGGGGAAGATAGTCAAGAGATAGCAGGGATGCTATGGTCAGGGAAGAATGTGGACAGAGAGGAGAAGTCTACATCACTGGGGAAACATTTGTGAACATCAGCAAATGAGCTCTACACCATATTCAAGAAAAACAGGTAATGTGAGCAGAGATATAAGGACTCTAAGAAATAATTAAAATGAAATGTTAGAAATTAAAAACACTGCAAGAGAAATGAAAAATGCCTTCAACAGGCTCATCAGTAGACTTAAAATGGATAAGAAAAGAATTTGTGAACTTGAAGATAAGCCAATAGAAACTTTTTAACTGGAATATAAGAGAAAAAAGAATGAAAGAAAGGGAACATGTAAGAATTGTATGGCTATTTCAAAATGTGTAATAGACATATAATCAGAATGTCAGAAAAAAAAAAGAACAGAGTAGAAGAAATATTCACAGTAATAATGGTAAAGAGTTCTCAAAATTAATGAAAGACATAAAACCACAGATTTAGGAAGACCATAGAAGATCAAGCAGGCTAAATACCCAAGACCCCACACCCAGGCTCATGTTTAAACAGAAAAATCTTGGAAGAGTCCAGAAAGGAAAGTGAAGGGGAATATTACCAATAGAAGAACAAGAAAAAGACTTACATCAGGCTTCTCATGAGAATGCAAGCAGGAAGAACATAGAATAACATATTTAACATTTTTTTAAGAACCAATTTAGAATTCCATAGCTAGAAAAATTATCTTCAAATGAAACAGATAAATAGATATTTTCTCTGCTAAACAAAAACAGGAAATTAATGACCAGCAGACTTTCCCTGAAAGGAATGTTAAGAGAACTTTTTAGGTAGAAGGAAAATGATATAGGTCAGAAATCTGGATCTATAATGAGAGGAAATACATTGGAGAAGGCATAAATAAAAGCAAAATAAAACCTTGAATTTTCTTTATTCTTGATCTACAAGATAACTGTTTAATATAATGATAGTAACAATGTATTGGGTGATTATAGCATATAGATAAGTGAAATGAATGTAAACAATGTTACAAGTGATGAGTGACAAAAACTGTGAGAGCTCTGTTATAAGACGCCTATATCACACTGAAGTGATACAATGTTAATTGAAAGTGGACTTATATTAGATTAAAATGTGTGTTGTAAACTGTATGGAAGCCACTAACTGTTTACAAAAGGCAGTATAATATGATCAAATAGGAGAAAAATAGAATCATTTAAATACTCTTAAAACTAGAAACAGCAGAAAAAGAGGGAGAAAGAAAGAAAGAAACAAACAAAAAACCCAAATGGAACAAATAGAAAACAGTAACAAATATGGTACATAGTAATTAAAAAATACATATCATCAATCATTTTAAATGAGAATAGTATAAATACACAAATTGAAAGAGAGATTATCAAAGTAGACAAAAAAGACCCAATTATATGTTGCCTATAAGATACCCAATTTAAATAATAAAACAGAGATAAATTAAAAGTAAAGGGATGAAGAAAGATATAGTATGCTAACACTAATCAAAAGAAAGCTGGATTAGCTATATTAATTTCAAACAAAGTAGACTTAACACAGAACATTATCAAGAATAGTCATAAAGCGATCAATTCTCAAAAAAGAAATAACAACCCTTAATGTGCATGAGTATAATAACTATGCATAAAAATATATGAAGCAAAATTGATAGAACTGAAAGGAGAAATAGGCAAATAAATTGTAGTTGGAGATTCCAACATTCTTGTCAGTAACTGATAGATCAAGCAGGAAGAAAATTAGTAAGGATACAGATGGCATTAACAGCACTATTAATTCATATGACCTAAATGACATTTATAGAATACTTCATCAAATAAGAGCATAGTACACTTTATTCTTAGCTCACTTGAAAGATTCATCATGATAGACTATATTCTGGGCTATAACACCATTATACATTTAAAATAATAAAAGTTGTAGAATGGCTGGGTGGCTCAGTCAGTTAAGCATCCTACTCTTGATTTCAGCTCAGGTTGTGATCTCAGGATCATGAGGTTGAGCCCTGCTTGAGACTCTCTCCCAATGCCCCTCCCCCAACTCGAGCTCTTTCTCTCTCTCTCTCTGTATCTTTCTAAAGTAAAAAAATAAAAAAATAAATAAAATCTTAAAACAAATAAAATACTAAAAGTTGTGCAAAATATGTCCTTAGACCACAATGGAATTAAACTAAAAATCAATAACAATAAGCTGGAAAATTCTCAAATATGTGGAAATTAATAACACTTCTAAACCACCTATGGATCAAAGAAGGGGTCTCAAGGGAAATTTAAAAAAAGATTTTGAACTGTATCAATATGAAAATACAACTTATTAAAGTTCTCTGGAATGCAACAAAGCAGTATTTAGAGGGAAATTTATAGCACCAAATGAATATATTAGAAAGAGAAGGATATAAAATAAATAACCTAACCTTTCTTCTTAGGAAACTAGAAAAATAAGAGAAATTAAAGAGTAAATCAAGCAGAAGTAGGAAATAATACAAATTTGAAAAAAATTAATGAAATTTACAACAGAGACATGAGAACATCAACAAACCCAATACCAATAGCTAGTGTTTGAAAAGATCAATAAACTTGATAGACATATAGATAGACTAAGACAAAAAAGAAAGGAGACACAAACTGCCAATATCATAAATTAAAGAGAAGTCATCACTAGTGATCCCATGGACATTAAAAGGATAATAAAGGAATAGAATGGACACCTCTATGCCCACAAATTTGATAACTTAGATTTAATAGGCCAATTCCTTGAAAGAAATAAAGAAACTAACAAAGAAGAAATAGATAACTTAAATTGCCTTATTATTACTAAACAAATTGAATTAATAATTAATAAACTTCCACAAAAGAAAGTTCTAGGTCCAGATGCTTTCACTTATGTATCTTTCCAAACATTTAAAGAAAAAAATATACCAGTTCTCCACTATCTCTTTCAGAAAATAGAAGGTAGGGGAGTACTTCCTAACTCATTCTATGAGGTCAGCATTATAATATCAAAACCAGATAAAGACATTGCAAGAAAGGACAACTATAAATCAGTATCCCTCGTGACCATAGATGCAACAATCCTCAGCAAAATACTACCAAATTGAACCCAATAATGATTTAAAAAAATTATACAGCACAAATAAGTGGATATAATTAAGGGATAATTCCATGTATGCAAATCTGGAGTTTTAACATTTAAAAATTTAATCAATGTAATTTGCCATATACACAGACTAAAGAAGAAAATCATATTGTTATATCAAATGACAGTGAAAAATAATTTGAGGGGTGCCTCGGTGGCTCAGTTGGTTAAGCACCGGCTCTAGATAATCAGCTCAGATCATGATCTCAGGGTCCTGGAATCAAGCTCTGCAATGGGCTCTGTGCTCAGAAGGGGGTTTGCTTGAGGATTCTCTCTCCCTCTGTCCCTCCTCCCACTCATGAGCGCATGTACTCTCTCTCTCTCTCAAATAAATATATCTTTAAAAAAATAATTTGATAAATGTCACACCTATTCATGATTTAAGAAAACCTCTCAGCCTACTAAGAAAAAGAAGAAATTCCTCATCTTGAAAAAGAACAAGTTAAAAAAAAAACAAAAACTACAAATAATACCAAATTTAACAGTGAGAGGTTGGCTGCTTTCCCCAAAGATCAAGAACAAGGCCAGCATGACCTCTCCGACCACTCCTATTAAACACCCTGCTGAAAGTCCTAGCTAGCGCACAAAGATAAGACAGATAAATAAAAGGTGTGCAGATTGGAACAGGAGAAATAAAACTATTCATTGTCTATCTAGAAATATCAAAGTATGTATAAAAAACTCTTGGAACTAATAAGGATAGCCAGATTGAAAGATACAAAGATAATATACAGAAGTTAGTTGCTTTCCTGTACACCAACACTGGTGATTACACTTCGAAATTACATTTAAAAAAGCAATACCACTTATAATAGTACCCATAAAGAAAAAAAAGGGAAATACTAAGGTGTAAATCTAACAAAATATGTGCAGGACTTGAATACCTGAATATGGACAACTACAAAATATTGATGAAAGAAATCAAAGAATATTCAAATAAATAATTCTGATGGTTGAGAAGATTCAGTATCGTTAATATTGTTAATATTCTCCCCAATTCCATCTATAGATTCAATATAATTCCAATTAAAATCCTAACAAACTATTTTGCAGACAATAACAAACTGATTTTAAAGTCCTTATGGAGGGAAACCTGGGTGGCTCAGTTGGTTAAGCGTCTGCCTATAGAGACATAAAAGGGGATTGCCAGGGGTTCAGAGTGTATGTGTATGATGGGGGGTGGAGGGGAAAGGTGGTGTGAATATGTTAAGCAAAGCACAGTAAAATCTGATGATGAAGGGAAATGGCAGAAATATTAGCGATTAAATTTCTTAGCATTTTGGAAATCTCTTTAGAAATTAATTTGATGTAAGAAGCAGATAAAATTAATATAGCATAAAACTTGAGTTTTTTTGCTACACATATATCCAGTGGTTTACTAACTATTTATTTCTGGATGTCTCAAGAATACCCCCAAAGCAAAATTTTCAAAATTGGGCTTGTAACCTTTCTCCTAGTTTTATTCTCCTTTAATGTTGTTCCATATTTCAGGAATATTTCCACAACCCATCCAATTATTGAAGCCATAAATACAGTAGTCTGTTTTAACACCTTCTGACACCATACTTTTCCAAAGTTGGGTAAGTTTTGCCTCAAGATATATGTACTTCAAGATACATATATCTTGAATTGATCCTTTCCTTCCACTTCCATCAACACCCTTCTATTATTTCCTGTATGATCTGCTTAAAGTACTTTTAAAAAGCCAATCTGCATTTTATCCATTTTAATCTCTACACTGGCCAAAGTGATCTTTGCAAATTCAAGTCTGTTTATATTACCTCTCTGCATTAAAAATGTTGAATGATTTCCTGTTACTCTTAGTATCAAGGGTTAGGGCCTGTACATGATATGTGAGTGAGTTGACAACATGCTACATTGCCCAATACAGTTCCAGGGTCTATCTGTTATTCTGGTAGCATAATTGTTTTATTCACACCACCTTTCATTCAGAGAGGTACATAGTTTGGACGATAAATTATATGCTTACCCTGATTGTAAGTAAGGCTCTTTATTATCTTGGCCTCTGTCTTAAGCCTCATCCTGAAACTTGCTCCTTCCTACCCTCACAGCCCCGGTTTTTGTTCGTTCCTTGGTACTTGCCACACTCTCTCCTCCCATGATGTACTTGCCTATATACTGTTTGCTATGCTGAGACTCCATTACCCTGATCTCCCCATCCTTCCTTTTTTTTTTTTTTTTGCCTAACCAATTTCTATTTATTCTTCAGACCACAGAGTGATTGTCAAGAGTTCCCTGGACTTCCAAAATGTTTAAATCCCCCTATTATATGATTTCATAGGAACATGCACATTTCCTTTGTAGACTTATCACCATAGTAACTTTACATTTTGTGTTTGATTATTTTATTAATATCTGTTTCTCCTATTAGAAACTTACTAGTGTATAAATATCATGACAGTGCCTAAATAAGTAAAATTTGTTAAGCTTAACCTTTGATATAAAAGCTGAGCAAAAATAAATTGTCCCCATCATCACACACAGCTTAGGTCCCATGGTTCATCATAATAACCACTTCCTTGCACAATCAATCATTGGAATTCCTTGCCCTTTTCTTCCTGTTTTGCATGTACATGGAAGAAGAGAAAACCAAATACCAATCACCAGTGGGCCTTTAGTGGCACCAGATAATATTACTCCCTTATTCCCTTGTCCTTTTAGAAAACTATCTTATATCATATCCTCTCTCTTTGAGTCTTTAACACATCCTCCCCCATTGTTACCCTCAGTTAATCATTTTTCTTTCTGTTCCACTGAGAACGTGCAAACCCCCAAGTATATTAACACATATTAGACATCTGCAGATTCTCATGCTCTTATACTCTGCCTTTCCTCCTATTAATATGGATGCTTCTGTGTTCCTAATTAATGCAATATTCTACTAGTTCACCAGTCTCTAGCCCCATCTCACCTCTGAAAGGTAATCTTTCTCTCTAATCTCCACATCATCAATTTGTCCTCTCTACAAAAGCATTTTTATTAGCAACTAAACATGGTTCAGTTTTTTATGGGAAAATCCCTTTCTTAATACCTCACACTTCCCTTCAGTTATTGACTCATTATTATCTACCACTTTATAGCAAAAACTCCTCCAAAGGGTTGCCTGTACTTTCTTTCTCACAAATTATTTCAATCAGGCTTTTAAATCCATCATTCTATGGAACATATGCTTCTCAAAATCACTAATGATTACCATGTTGTTAAGTCTAATGGTGATTATTTTTTTTTAAGATTTTATTTATTTATTTGAGAAAAAGTGGGGAGGAGGGGCAGAAGGGGAGGGAGAGAGATAAGCAGACTCCTTGGTGAGTGCTGAGCCCAAAGCAGGGCTCAATCTCTTGATCCTGAGAAACTGACCTGACCCTAAATCAAGAGATAGACATCCAACTGACTGAGCTACCCAGTGCCCCTGTAATGGTGATTCTAATCTTTATTTTCTTGACCTATCAGGAGGAATTAAAAGAGTTAGTCACTTTTTCCTTTTTGAAACAGGATCTTCACTTGTATTCTGAGACTCCACGTTTTCCACATTTTCCTCTTACCTCTTTGGCTGTCTCTTCTCAGTCTCCTTTGCTGGTTTTCCCCATCCCCCAACCTCCTAATATTTGAGTGACCCAGCGCTCAATCCTCTTACCTCTTAAATCTCTGTTCAAACCCTCAGCAATTTCAGTTGGTCTCATGGCCTCTGATACCATCTGTACTCTGATTACTCTTCAATTTTTATCTCCATATAGGCGCTCTCATCTGAATTTTAGATTCTCATATCCAAAAGCACACATAACAACTCTCCTGGAGATTTAATAGTTGTCTCAAAATTAACATGTTCAAAATAAAACTCTCTACTTTTTCCCTAAATCTGTCCCTCCCACAATCTTTCTATTCTTAGGTATTGTTAAATCTATCTTTCCAATTTGTTCATGCCAGCAACATCTTTGATTTCTCTTTATTTTGTACTTAACATCTATTCTAGTTGCATGTCCTATTGACCCAACTTTCAAGATTTATCCAGACTTTAAATACTTTACCTCATTTCTACCATTGCATGATATACACCACTGTCATTTCTAAACAGAAGTTTTGGAATAACTTTTTAACAGAGCAAAAATGAATTGTCTCCATCATCACACACAACTTAGGTCCCATGGTTCATCTTAATAATCACTTCCTTGCACAATCATTGGAATTCCTTGCCCTTTTCTTCCTGTTTTGTATGTACATCTTATCTTTCTATAGACTCTTCTCTACATAGAATCTAGAGTGGTCCTTTAAAAAGCATATCATATTAAAAATATTCTGTTTTAAATCCCCATAACTTCTCATCTCACTCAAAAGAAAAACCAATGGCCCCATAATGCCCTACAGGATCCTGCATAATCTATCTTCCCTGTTTCCCTCTAATGGTGTCTTTTATTACTCTCTCCCTTGTTCAAACTTCTCTAGACTCACTAGTCTTCATGATATACCTGAACACACTCAAGTACCCACAGCCTATGTTTTATTGACCAAGATATTTTTTCCCAATTTAATAACATCACTTGTCCCATTCATCTATCATTTAAGAGTAAGCACTCCTTACCCCTTCCTTCCTGTTTTATGTTTTTCCCAAAACAATTATTACAACTTGCATGCTGTATGATTGACTTATGCATGTATATATCATCTGTTTCCTTCCACCATAAAATTAGGGATTTCCCCCCCCTTTATTTTGTTTTCTTGCTCTATTTCTCAAACTTAGAAAAGTGATTGGCACAAAATAGAACTCAGCATACTTACCAAATGAGTGAATGAATAATTAATTAACTAATTAAGCTTATATAGAGGCTTAGGTCCACTATTGATATGGTAGGCTTAATTGGTCTCAACCCATTTCTTGTAGCTGCTATAAATTTTCCAAACATCAGGCGTGTGTTTTAACTCAGGCAATTCGAAAGGCAGGTGACTTGATTCCTGGAGGCATAGGAATAGGCTCATGCCATTTAAATAGTGTAGCATTTGTCTCTAGGGGACTGGTGAGACCTAAGATAAATTTGGAAGCAAAGACAGAAGGGAGATAGTGTTGGGTGGTGCTACATAGTGGGTCACAAAGGATAAGTGTTTAAACTCATTATATAACTGACAAAATGCTTATTTTGCATTGTAGACACAGAATGAAATGTTATTTCATGCCATTATTGGAGATACTTACCCAGATTTCAGTGTGTGATTTAGAACCTGCCATTTTCTGAAAATGATGTGGGAGTTGAGGAACGGGCTGACACAGATGAAGTTATATGCCAGGATCCAGGGAAATGAGGGGGTGGCTGGTTTGACAAGTTCCAGATTTAATGTGCTTAAAACTCTGGCCTGGAACTGTGGACAGAATGCTGGGCAGGGGGTGTTTAAGTCCTTTACCTTCATGTCTGATTTGTAATAGCTTATTGCAAATAAACAAGTCTGAAAGAGTAGGATTGTTAAGGGTAATCCAGAAAGGTTTAATTTGGGGAATTTATAATGCCTGCTAGAATAGTTTGAAGTGGTATTTTGGCTTTCTAAATAAAGCATTCTACCATGAATGGGATGTAAGCTATATGCAGAACTTACCACTCAATATGTAGCTGTATATCACTAGAGCATTTAGGTAGTGGTTTAAAAGGTGTATTATTAGTGTGCAATTATTTTAGATATTACCTAAGTATCTGAGTCCTATAAGCCATATAGTCTCCATAGTAGAAGCAAAAAGAAAAAAATCAAATTGGCATACCATAAATATGTTAACTATAATCGCAGCTTACAGTGTGCAATTAACGCTTAGGTTTACATTTTGAAAAAAATATCTCTTTGTTCTATATAGAGGAGATAGAATAGTAGAAATATCGGTGGATGCAGGGACACAGGAATTAGGAGGTTATTGCAATAGTCCAGGTGAGAGATTGGGGTGCTTATATGGAGATAGAGTTATGGGTACAATTAGATAGCTTTGAGAGATATTAAATAGTAGAACTGATTAGACTTTGTACTGGTTGCCTTAGGCATGGTGAAGACAGCGGGAGGTGTTGTGAATGGAAGTCTTCTGTTTTAAGCAATTGAATCAATGGTGGTACCATTCACTAAGAAAGGAAACTGATAAGGTCAGCTTTGTGTGTGTGTGTGTGTGTGTGTGTGTGATTATAAATTCAGTTTTGAACCTGAGTTTGAGACATTCCATTAGAACTAACGAATATGTAGCTAGATACAAAAGTGTGAAATTCTGAGGTGTTTTCTAGACCAAAGATATAAATTTGAAAGTCATCCTGTTTATAGATACAAATTGGAGGCAGGAGAGTCAATGTGATGTCTTATAAAAATGATTAGAAATTGACATGGATGGAACTGGAGGGTATTATTCTAAGTGAAATAAGTCAATCAGAGAAGCACAATTATCACATGGTTTCACTCATGTGGAACATAAGGAATAGTGCAGAGGACAATAGGGGTAGGGGAAGAAAACTGAATGGGAAGAAATCAGAGAGGGAGACAAACCATATGAGATGAGACTCTTGACTCTGGGAAACAAACTGAGGGCTGTGAAAAGGGAGGTGGGTGGGGGAATGGGGTAACTGGTGATGGGCATTAAAGAGGGCACGTGATATGATGAGCACTGGGTGATATACTCAACTAATGAATCTTTGAACATTATATCAAAAACTAATGATGTACTATACCTTGGCTAATTGAATTTAAATTAAAAAAATGATTAGAAAAATACCAGAAAATAATCTAAGGTCCAATACCTAGGACTGGGGTAAACTTTTTTTTTTTTTTTTTTTTTTTGTGAAGGGTTATGTATATAGTAAATATTTTAGGCTTTGAAGGCTATGTGGTCTCTGCCACAATTATACATCCTGCCACTGTTGTGTCTAATTGACCATAGGCAATATATACATGAATGAACCTGGCTTTGTCCCAATAAAACTTTATTTACAGGGGCACCTGGGTGGCTCAGTCGGTTAAGCATCTGCCTTCAGCTCAGATCATGATCCCAGGGTCCTGGAATTGAGCCCTGTGTTGGGCTTCCTGCTCAGCGGGGAGCTTGCTTCTCCTTCTCCTCCCCACTCATGTACTCTCTCGCTATCTCTATCTCTCTCTCAAATAAATAAAATTTCAAAAAAAACTTTATTTACAAAATCAGAAAGTAAGTTGGATTTGACTCATGAGCCATAGTTTGCTGACCCATGAACTAGGATCCTGAATTTAAATACTGTATCAGGTAAATGAAAATGAATTGGCAAGGCAGAAATAGAAGTGAGAGGTGGTAGAAAAAAAATTAATTGAGGGTTGTGTCAGAAAAGTAGATGGAAAAGAGAATTCTAAAAAAAGAAAAAACTTACGAGTTAAAAAAATCTCATTGAATTTAGCCACATGGTAATCATTGATCACCTTATTAAAATATATTTTAAAGGTATAATGGGGAGGAAAAAAATTGCAGTGGGTTGAAGAAAAGAGGGAAATGGACACTGTAAATACAGATAGCCCTTGTATGAAATTAGATGTGGAGGATAGAATAAAATATACCTGGAAAGGGAAGCTTTCTGAAAGTGGATATAAAGTGGATATAGAATAGCCAACCAGACATCTCGTTTCTATCATGATCTATACATTCAAATGTTTGGACCCTCCAGTTCTGCTCCCAACTTCATTTGGTGCTCACTAGTTTAAGCTAGAGGCTTTGGCACTTAGTGGTGTAGCATTGGCAGATATCGAGGTTCAACAAAGCTCTGGTTTCCAAGCTCTCCCTGTTTTCAGGGAGGTAAGGCCATTTTAGGAATACACTTCTTTAGGACATGTGTAAATGGGGGAGCATTGCATTCAGTGACTCTATACACTACCAGGGGCAGTGCTGCATAACAAAACAACAGATAAGTGAACTTTACTAAATCTAAAAGGATTATGTTAATTTGTTAATAAAATAGTTGTAAGCTGGCACCCCCTTGTGATCCAGAAATCTAGGTAAATATGGTTTGTAATGTTGGAGAATCTTGAGGTTTCCCTGTAATTTCTGGAAAATTGCCTGTAGTTAACATGTCTATGTAGTCCTCTGTCACCACTCTGCTCTCTACCAGAATGTGGGAAATAAGCAGATGCTTCACTATTTTCCATAAAAGATTCCTTGCACCAATAAGTTTTGTGATTATAGTAATATTCTGGGAATAATGGCCTTCTACTTTCTCTCTTTATTCAGCCTTAGTATATTTCCTTTTTTTATTCACAGACTTCCTGACTCTCTGGGCGTAACAAGCCCACTTTTCCAACAGTCTCAAAATAAGAATGCTTTTATTTTTTTCTGGTTTTAATTTATTTTTATTTTAATTTTTAAAAAGTTTTAATTTTAATCATCCAATGCTCATCATGACAAGTGAACTCCTTATTCCCCATCACCTATTTCATCCATCCCCCTTCCCCTCTGGTAACCATCAGTTTGTTCTCTATAATTAAGAGTCTGTTTCTTGTTTTGTCTCTCTCTCTCTTATTTTTTCCCTTTGCTTGTTTTTTTTTTTTTTTTTAATTTTTTTTATTAACATGTAATGTGTTATTTGTTTCAGGGGTACAGGTCTGTGATTCAACAGTCTTACACAATTCACAGCACTCACCATAGCACATACCCTCCCCAATGTCCATCATCCAGCACCCCATCCCTTCCACCCCCCTCCACTCCAGCAACCCTCAGTTTGTTTCCTGAGATTAAGAGTCTTATGGTTTGTCTCCCTCTCTGGTTTCATCTTGTTTCATTTTCCCCTCCCTTACCCTATGATCCTCTGTCTTGTTTCTCAAATTCCTCATACCAGTGAGATAATATGATACTTGTCTTTCTCTGATTGATTTCGCTTAGCATAATACCCTCTAGTTCCATCCACGGTGTTGCAAATGGCAAGATTTCATTTTTTTGATGGCTGCATAATATTCCAGTGTGTGTGTGTATCTCACATCTTCTTTATCCATTCAGCTATTAATGGATGTCTAGGCTCTTTCCATAGTTTGGCTATGGTAGATATTGCTGCTATAAACCTTGGGGTGCATGTGCCCCTTTGGATCACTACATTTGTATCTTTGGGGTAAATACCCAGTAGTGCAATTGCTGGGTCATAGGGTAGCTCTTTTTTAACTTTTTGAGGAACCTCCATACTGTTTTCCAGAGTGGCTATACCAGCTTGCATTCCCACCAACAGTGTAGGAGGGTTCCCCTTTCTCCACATCCTCGCCAACATCTGTCGTTTCCTGAGTTGTTAATTTTAGCCATTCTGACTGGTGTGAGGTGGTATCTCATTGAGGTTTTGATTTGGATTTCCCTGACGCTGACTGATGTTGAGCACTTTTTCACGTGTCTGTTGGCCATTTGGATGTCTTCTTTGGAAAAATGTCTGTTTATGTCTTCTGCCCATTTCTTGATTGGATTCTTTGTTCTTTGGGTGTTTGATAAGTTCTTTAGAGATTTTGAATACTAGCCCTTTGTCTGATGGCATTTTCAAATACCTTCTCCCATTCTGTCAGTTGTCTTTTGGTTTTGTTGACTGCTTCCTTTGCTGTGCAAAAGTTTTTTATCTTGATGAGGTCCCAATAGTTCATTTTTGCCCTTGCTTCCCTTGCCTTTGGCGATGTTTCTGGAAAGAAGTTGCTGCGGCTGAGGTTGAAGAGGTTGCTGCCTTGTTTTCCTCAAGGATTTTGATAGATTCCTGTCTCACATTGAGGTCTTTCATCCATTTTGGGTCTATTTTTGTGTGTGGTGTAAGGAAATGGTCCAGTTTATTTCTTCTGCTTGTGGCTGTCCAATTTTCCCAACACCATTTGTTGAAGAGACTGTCTTCTTTCCATTGGACATTCTTTCCTGCTTTGTTGAAGATTAGTTGACCATGGAGTTGAAGGTCCATTTCTGGGCTCTATTCTGTTCCATTGATCTATGGGTCTGTTTTTGTGCCAGTACCATACTGTCTTGATGATGACAGCTTTGTAATAGAGCTTGAAGTCCAGAACTGTGATGTCACCAACTTTGTTTTTCTTTTTCAACATTCCTCTGGCTATTCGGGGTCTTTTCTGGTTCCATACAAATTTTAGGATGATTTGTTCCATTTCTTTGAAAAAAGTTGATGGTATTTTGATAAGGATTGCATTAAATGTGTAGATTGCTCTAGGTAGCATAGACGTTTTCACAATATTTGTTCTTCCAACCCATGAGCATGGGATGTTTTTCCATTTCTTTGTGTCTTCCTCAATTTCTTTCATGAGTATTCTAGAGTTTTCTGAGTACAGATCCTTTGCCTCTTTGGTTAGGTTTATTCCTAGGTATCTTATGGTTTTGGGTGCAATTGTAGATGGGATCAACTCCTTAATTTATCTTTCTTCTGTCTTGTTGCTGGTGTATAGGAATGCTACTGATTTCTGTGCATTGATTTTATATCCTGCCACTTTACTGAATTCATGTATTAATTCTAGCATTTTTGGGATGGGGTCTTCTGGGTTTTCCACATAAAGTATCATATCATCTGCAAAGAGTGAGAGTTTGACTTCTTCTTTGTTGATTCGGATGCATTTTATTTCTTTTTGTTGTCTGATTGCTGAAGCTAGGACTTCTAGTACTATGTTGAATAGCAGTGGTGATAGTGGACATCCCTGCCGTGTTCCTGACCTTTGGGGAAAAGCTCTCAGTTTTTCCCCATTGAGTATGATATTCGCTGTGGGTTTTTTTTTTTTTTTTTATAAAAAATTTTATTTATTTGACAGAGAGAGACACAGTGAAAGAGGGAACACAAGCAAGGGGCTTCCTGCCAAGCTGGGAGCCCAATGCGGGGCTCGATCCCAGGACCCTGGGATCATGACCCAAGCTGAAGGCAGATGCTTAATGACTGAGCCACCCAGGCGCCCCTCGTTGTGGGTTTTTCATAGATGGCTTTTATGATATTGAGGTAAGTACCCTCTATCCCTACCCCGTGAAGAGTTTTATTCAAGAAAGGATGTTGTACTTTGTCAAATGCTTTTTCTGCATCTATTGAGAGGATCATATAGTTCTTGTTCTTTCTTTTATTAATGTATTGTATCACATTGATTGATTTGTGGATGTTGAACCAACCTTGCAGCCCAGGATAAATCCCACTTGGTCGTGGTGAATAATCCTTTTAATGTACTGTTGGATCCTATTGGCTAGAATTTTTGCATCCATGTTCATCAGAGATATTTGTCTGTAATTCTCCTTTTTGATGGGGTCTTTGTCTGGTTTTGGGATCAAGGTAATGCTGGTCTTATAAATGAGTTTGGAAGTTTTCCTTCCATTTCTATTCTTTGAAACAGCTTCAGAAGAATAATTCTTCTTTAAATGTTTGGTAGAATTCCCCTGGGAAGCCATCTGGCCCTGGGCTCTTGTTTTTTGGGAGATTTTTTTATTACAGCTTCAATTTCCTTAGTGGTTATGGGTCTATTCAGGTTGTTTATTTCTTCCTGGTTCAGTTTTGGTAGTTTATACGTCTCTAGGAATTCATTCATTTCTTCCAGATTATCTAATTTGCTGGCATTTAGCTGCTCATAATATGTTCTTATAATTGTTTGTATTTCTTTGGTGTTGGTTGTGATCTCTCCTCTTTCATTCATGATTTTGTTGATTTGGGTCATTTCTCTTTTCTTTTTGATAAGTCTGGCCAGGGGTTTATCAATTTTATTAATTCTTTCAAAGAACCAGCTCCAAGTTTCATCAGTCTGTTCTACTGTTCTTTTGGTTTCTATTTCATTGATTGCTGCTCTGATCTTTATTATTTCTCTTCTATTGGGAAGACAAGAGTGCTTTTAGAGAACTTTTCCCACAAATGTGGGTTTGTTATCTCTAAGAGAGAGGGTGTACAAACTACGAAGTATAACAATTTCTGTATCTCATGTGTGTACACTCATCTCTAGAAAGGATTGGGCACAGGATTTATGATAAGGGCCTTTCTCAAGCCAGATTTTGACTTTATTAAAAGGCAGTCCAAATTTCTACTTAAATTTATCTCTTCCAATTAAAAATGTGCATAAGTAAAGACTTAAATACAAACTGGCAAACCTGAGTTTTCTTCTCTCTTATACAATCTAAGTTAAAGAATGAATGCAGAATTTAACATTTCTGTGATATCTCCAAGTTGTAGATTTAGATAAGCTTTATTTTTCACATTATGTGCATTGCATTTTATTATTATTTAGTGACAACATGTACTAAAAATGTACCCAGTTGTTTAGTTAATAAACTGTAACTTTATTCTAGTGTTAGAGACTGATGACTATTTAGAGTTCTATTTTATTCTAAAATATTAAATCCATATTTTAGACAAATTCATACTGATGAGCCCAAACTCAGAAAGCTTCTTTGTTTATATGTGATATAAAGCCATTTTACTTCCCATTGATAAATGCATTCAGGAATTTAACTGTATAATAATTATTTTAGAATTTCATTTTTATATGATGATGTTGTATTTGTTTTCAATCCTTTGTACAGAATGGCTGCAAATTGGATATGTCATGCAAGTCAGGACTAACAAAAATCTATTTCAGTTCCAGAATCAGAACTAGGAAAGTAAAATAATTATATGTTATTAGTAAAAGCAACAGATACAGGGGAAAAAAAGTTGTAGTACCTTTTTAATTTTCTCAACTACATTTGAGAAAAAAGTCAAGGACTCAAGAATCCTTTGACTAGCAATATTTTGGAAAACAACAGACTTCTAATGATTGATGATAAAAGAATAGCAGACTGCTTTAACGGTATTCTTTCCCCTTATTACTGAGACAACCAGCAATATCAAAACCATAAATATCCTCCAGTCAGTTTTACTGTATTTTTAGAGATTGTACAGTCTATCAGTATTTCCAGGATAGAGATTACCGTAAATGAAGGTGAGGCATAGGGGGTGCCCATGAACCTGGGAAAACAGATTAACAGCAACCAGTGTTTTGACCCAAAGTCTAAGTGGAAAGGAGTTTAAGAGCACATTAGCCTTATCTGGGAAGCTCTCAAAAATCCTGATACCCACCCTGCTCTCAAATGAATTAAATCAGAATCTCTGGGAGCAGGACCCAAGAATGGATATATTCTTAAAGTCCTCAGATATTTCTGATATGAGACTCAGGTTATGAATTGCAAATTTAGAGACTGCGGCAGAGAAATATTATAAGCATCAGTGACAATGGAATTTGCTGTTGTGCCTATTGTTTGCTTATTTGAGCAGTCTTTATGTGTTTTATTTTATAGATAGATTCAATCTTTAAAGACCCATTATGTGCAGATAAGATCAGTGAAATGTATTAGAATTATTTGATTGGAGCAAGAGATGATATGTCATAATGACTAGCCAAATTCAAAATTGGGCCAGAGGAGATAACTTTTAGAATAGAGTTAGCCAATATATGAGTTAGACACCATTGTATCTACTTGTACCTAGCTATTTATATTCCTTTAAATTTTGCTCTAATTTTGAATATCAAATACATAAATCTAAAATAATAATGTTTTTGTTTAACTACTATATTAAAAAATTAAATAATGGAAAAACATGCAAATAACTTTTTTGTTAATTAACATCATCAAGGCTTGTTCTTGCAATCAAAATATTATAGCCAAGATCTTGAATCAAATTTGCCTATTCCAGAGTTTTTTAGTGTGGTTTATAGTTCACATGAATTGGAATAACACTGGCTATTAAAGGTGAACATTCATGACCACTACCTCAGATATACAGAATTGTAATCTCTGGGTGATAGGCTTTGTAACTTAAATTTTATTCACAAGCTTCTTAGGAGATTTTGTTAGACACTAAATTTTTAGAGTAATTGTTTTACTTCCTTCTAATGTAAAACTCAGATTTATAAATGTCCATATGCCATAGTAGGCCAGTAGAGGGCAGCAGAAAGCTGGAATTTATGGGAAAGAAGTGAAGACTTGAGGGATCTGGGAAGTCACTCAGGATTTGGGAAAACATACATCTAGGTAATTGGATGAGAGTTTGTAACTCAACTAAGAAGCAAATCTGTTGGTCTATTCTGTTAGGTACTTAAAAAAAGCTTGTGGAGGTTGGAGGAGTTAATTCAAAACCATATGTCAAAATGGAGAGCAAGTCAACTGGAACGCATTCATTCCCCAGAAACAGATTTTTAGACTGTCCCAAAGCCCAAAATAAAGAAGAGAGACACCAAAAAAGAAGAGAAACAATAACACCTATAATGCTTTGTAACATCTCTTTATAGAATATGTTTATGAAGGCTGTCAGTACTGAAATATTTTCCCAATAATAACAATTCAGTTGAAGTTGGTGGTGTTTCAGTTGACTTTGATTAGAAGGAAATGAAGTTCCTACCCCACTCACCCCAAGCCTTTTACCAGTAATTAAATGTTTCAGATGCTTGTTCTTGCCAAAAGAGAATGACTAGCCAAGTTTGCTGTAGTACATTGTCTGTTATAATTTATGCTGTCATATTTTTTTAAAAGATTTTATTTATTTATTTGACAGAGATGCAGCAAGAGAGGGAACACAAGCAGAGGGAGTGGGAGAGGGAGAAGCAGGCTCCCCACTGAGCAGGGAGCGTGTTGTGGGGCTCGATCCCCGGACCCTGGGATCATGACCTGAGCTGAAGGCAGACGCTTAACGACTGAGCCACCCAGGCGCCGATGCTGTCATATTTTTTATTCACATACTTAATATTAGATATCCTGTAGATACATTAGACGCATATTACTTGTTATTCCATTTAATATACTTAATTCCTTTAAACTAGTGAAAAGTAGTTTAGCCTAGTATATTGCCAAATACAAAAAATGCAAGAGTAAATAGTTATATGCATTTAGAGAACTGAACCATCTATAAATGGTTACCTTTAAATTATAAATACAACAAAGGAAAATAGCATTTCAGTGTATGACCAGTATTTGTTATACAGTGATAATGTATGATCAAGAGATAACATCTACTTTTGGAAACAGTTTAAGAAGAGAAGAATATTGTTTCTGAAGAAAAGATAGACTACTTTTTATAGAACAGCTGACACCAAACACTTAATTTTAAAATTGTTAGAAATATTCTGCTCTTAGGGTACTTAGAAAGAAACCCAAATTAATTATAATTTTTATCAGAAGGCATTTACAGCCAGTTGATGATAGGTTGGAGGAAAAGTTACTTGAGTGAAATATTTATGTATGATCTCAGAAAAATGATATACAAGAAAAAAGTAAGTACTGAATTAGCATAGTATATAATGCGAATACAAGATAGTCTAGAGATACAAAAGACTATTCTGTGAAAGTGAAATACTTCTACTAAGAGGAAAAAAAAAAGAGGGTGGGGGTATACCTCAAAAGAAAAAAGGAAAATGAACTTTTAATTGAGAAAGATGAATAATTTAGAAGAATGTAGGATGGTGTAAATAAACTGTATCAAGTGAATAGTCAGAATACCTGCCAAAAACATTCTCATATGCATAATTGCAGTGTGCATACACAGAACCAAGAATACAGGGTAAGGAGAGAAGGATTGATGGGCTAGTGCTCACTATCTTTTCAATGCGTCTTCAATACACTAAAAGCTTAGGGAACCAAACAGAAAAGCAGAGAGAGAGAGTTAAACAGGATTGGCCATATTCAGTTCTTCAAAAAATTGTTAAAAATAGTTATTCTTAAATGTAACAGTAATACTACATCAAAAGATGACATCTGTAATTTTATGCGCCTCATTGTCATAAGCACTAAGCTTTTAACAAACAAATTCATTAATATAACTTCATAATTAAGAAGCTGACACACATGTGAGATATTTGAAAGGGGAAAGATATTATAAAGCACTAAAGGAACAAAAGGCAGTAACAAAAAAATAGAATGTATGACAATCTTAATTTATCCATCAATCTATTGATTAGTTGATTCATCTATCCATCCATCCATCCATCCATCCATCCATCCATCCATAATCTAC
Source organism: Phoca vitulina (assembly GCF_004348235.1). Classification (NCBI taxonomy): domain Eukaryota; kingdom Metazoa; phylum Chordata; class Mammalia; order Carnivora; family Phocidae; genus Phoca; species Phoca vitulina. Next base: position 22,306,253 of record NW_022589710.1, read on the forward strand.
TATGGCATATCCACTAGAGATGAGGCACTGGGCAAGGTAAAAAGCAGGGATGGCTCTTTGGAGCTTTTTATATAGGGAAGGCAGTGGGGTGTGAGTGATGGATCATAGGCTACAAGACAGAGAAAACCACTTACTATATAGTACTCATTTGAATTTTCGACTCTAAAATATCCAATCTCAGTTCACTTTGGAAGCCATATTACTTAAACAACAAAATAACGATAAAAACAGCACCAAAAATATTTTCAGTATTTTCAGATGGGCATGCTGACAAAATAAAGATTTATGAAGAAATAAACAAGTAGAGTAAAATAATTTTTACAAGGCATTTGCTCAGTTGCTATTTAAATTTTACTGGTTTATTTTAATGACTAAAGCAGACACAAAATAATATCAACTATAGTAAGAAACTTTGGGTGAAAATAGGAAAATTTACTTTCACTACTTCCATTTAAGGTGCTCTGTAAATCATTTTGGATTTCTAATGACTGTTCATTTGCACTACTTTGTGTAATTCTAGTGTGTCGTATAAGGGATAGTTGGTCAGGCTAGGCAGGAGCATGATGTTCATGTTTTTTTTTTTTTTTTTCTTTCTTTTTCCCTCTATACTCATATGGTTAGCAGGTCTGTGTATGGATGCTGAGGGAATGAGGGCATGCACTGGGCTGGATTGTCTGTTGCCTATTTGGTACAATTACCATGTGCAAGGTTGGAAATATTTCATTAGCATTTTCTTCCTTATATGGATCCAAGTTAGAGTTTACCAATAAAAGGAACTTTCTCATGATTTGGAAAGCAGAAGTAAAGCAGAGGCCATCATTCTAAAGAGATCATGGTTGTCAGACACAGAAACTTTGACAGATGCAATGTCTTCATCTAGACATGGTGGTGACCTCACAGCCTGTTCAGTGAGTTACATATCACACGAATGGGGGCTATATAGAAGTCTGCTAGCTCTGACTTCATGATGTCAATTTGGTGGCTAAACATATTTTTTCCACAACCTGTGGTAGCTTTTTGAAAAATTTTAATTTTTTAAGACTTAAAATTTTTTTAAAAAATTAAAAATAAATTTAAAAAAAATTTAAAAAATTAAAAAAAAATTTTATTTTTTAAAGCAGTTTTAGGTTCACGGTAACATTGAGCAGAAGGTACAGTTTTTTTCATATACCTTCTGCCCCCACGCATGCCTAGCTTCCCCCATTGTGAACATCCCCACCAGAGTAGTAATTTGTTACAATTGATAAACCTACATTAACACATCATTATCATCTGGAGTCCATAGTTTACATCAGGATTCACTCTTGGTATTGTATATTCAATGAATTTGGACAAATGTATAACGACATGTATTCACCATTATAGTATCAGAGTATTTTCACTGCCCCTAAAATCCTCTGTACTTCGCCTATTCATCTCCTGCCACCCCACCCCCAACCTCTAGCAACCACTGATCATTTTGCCATCTCCATAGTCTTGCCTTTTCCAGAATGATATATAGTTAGAATCATACAGTACGTAGCCTATTCAGATTGGTTTCTTTCATGTATTAATATACATTTAAAATTCTTCTATGTCTTTTCGTGGCTTGATAGCTCATTTCTTTTAGTGTTGAATACTGTTCCATTGCCTGGATGTACTACAGTTTATTTATCCATTCACCTACTGAAGGATATTTTAGTTGCTTCCAAGATTTGGTAATTATAAATAAAGTCAGTATAAATATCCATATACCGATTTTTGTGGGGACATGCTTCAAACTCCTTTGAGTAACTGACAAGGAGTATGATTGCTGGATCATATAAGAGTATGTATATTTTGAAAACCACACTAAACTGTCTTTCAAAGTGGGTGAACCAGTTTGCATTCTCATAGCAATGAAAGAGATTTGCTCTTGCTCTCCATCTCTTGCCAGCATTGGTTGTCAGTGTTGGGGATTTTGGCAATCCTAATAGATGTGTAATGGTATTTCATTGTTTTAAATTACATTTCCCTGATGATGTATGATGTGGCGTATCTTTTCATATGCTTATTTGCCATCTGTATATCTTCTTTGTTGAGGTGTCTGTTAAGGTCTTTGGCCCATTTTTTAATCTGGTTGTTTGATTTCTCATTATTGAGTTCTAAGAGTTCTCTGTGCATTTTGGGTAACAGTTCTTTATCAGAAATATCTTTTGCAAGTATTTTCTGTCTGAGGCTTGTCTTCTCTTTCACTTGAGAGTCTTTTGCAGAGCAGAAAATTTTACTTTATTTTATTTTTTAGAAAATTTAAATTTCAATAAAGTCTAGCTTATCAGTTCTTTCTTTCATGGATCATGCTTTTGGTGTTGTATCTAAAAAGTCATTGCCAAACCCAAGGTTATTTAGATTTTCTCGTATGTTATTTTCTAGGAATTTCATAGTTTTACATTCTACATTTATGTTTGTGATCCATTTTGGGTTAATTTTTATGAAGGATATAAGGTGTTTATTTAATTCCATTTTTTTTTTTTTTTTGCATATGAACATCCAATTGTTCCAGCACCTTTTGTTGAAGAGACTGTCTTTGCTCTGTTGTATTACCTTTGCTTCTTTGTCAATGATCAGTTGCCTATATTAATATGGTTCTATTTCCGGGCTCTTTATTTTGTTGCTTTGATCTATTTATTGATTTTTTTCACCAATACCACACTTTCTTCACCACAGCTTCTTACTGTAGTTTTATAGTAAGTCTTGAAGTCAGGTGGTGTCAGTTCTCTGACTTTGTTCTCCTTCAATATTGTGTTACTGTTCAGGATATTTTATCTGTTCATATAAACTATTTACAGGGAGAAGCAGTAATAGTGGGTTTCCCCTAGCAAATCTTATCATAATAGCTCTTACTTCATAGGTCATGGAGCCAATAAGGGGATTCTTCTAGTTATGAATATGTATATTGCCTTCTAGAAGTGAGGAAATAATCACAGATGCATTTAGAAACTCACTGACCCTATCATGAGATGGACCTAAGCCAAAACTTCATTAATAAACAGAATCCACTGGCTCCTACTTGGAATGGCAAACCAAAATGGCATTTTGGGTTCCAAAGGATTAATGTCAGTTCCCAAGTCCAGTAATTTCTGAAAAGTCCAGGAATTTTCCTTTCCCTAATGCATAGTCATCCTCCTTTGACTCCCTCTTGTGGCGATTCAAGTCCTCAGTTTGTAAAAACAAAACAAAACAAAACAAATGCCCCTATAAAGGTTTTTTGTCATTTACAATTTAAGTAAAATGTTAGTATCTGTCTGCACCCTAGGGTTATCAACCATTGAATACTGCTCTTACCCTTCTGCTCATTACAATGCCCACAACTATCTTTTCTGATTTGTCTTCATGTATGAGCCAAACCTGGCAGAATTTCCATCTAATTTCACCAGGACCTCTTCACATGGAAGGTTCTAGACTCTAATCCTTATCTTAACTTGATGAGACTACTAAATTCTCTGCTTTGCTTTCCAGAGGCTATTTAGTTATTTATTTTCACACTCCATGTACCTCTCCTTTTCAGCAAATATTGAGGGGAAAACAGGCTTAGCGATGGCTCAACTCTTATTACTTCCTTCACATTAGGCTAAATTCTCATTCAACTCTGTCACCTCTCAAGACTTTTTAGCCTTCTGAGTGACAAAACACTCTATTCCATTTCTGCTTCCGAACAGTGAGCCCTGCCCAGGCAAAATCCAGATTTTCGAAGAGTTGCCTGGTGTCCAGAGCCAGAAAATACCCCAAGGGAAAAAGGTTACAGAATCTCAGTTCATCTTTCATAAATCTTCTCTGTGGGAGATTTTGTCTCCTCTATTCCAGGTTGATTCATTAGGTCTCCAGTGCCTATTAAGATATGCACTTGAATATTTTCCCATTATAGTTGCTCTCAAAAGGAGCACTGGATGCACAAATTGCTCCAGTATACCTGAAAGCAAATGTTACACTTACTATTTGAAAACAAATAAAATAGTTGTTATTAGTTGATTAAATCTTAACTGGAGTGTTTTTTAAAGAGAGAGAGAGAGATTGAGAGGGTGTGCGTGGAAGGGGGGGAAGGGGCAGAGGGAGAGAGAGAGAGAGAGAGAGAGAGAGAGAATCTTAAGCAGCCTCCACACACAGCGTGAGCTTGACTCAGGGCTCAATTTCATGACCCTGAGTCCATGACCTGAGCCAAAATTAGGAGTTGGACACTCAACCAACTGAGGCACCCCATGGAGTGTTTTAGATTAGCAACTGCTGTCTACGACCATACCACCCTGAACACACCCGATCTCGTCAGATTAGCAACTGCTATGCCCCAAATTTCTTTCCCTATGGCTTTTTTTTTTTTAGATTTTTTAAATTTATTTATTTGACAGAGAGAGAGACACAGTGAGAGAGGGAACACAAGCAGGGGTAGTAGGAGAGGAAGAAGCAGGCTCCCCGTGGAGCAGGGAGCCTGATGTGGGGCTCGATCCCAGTACCCTGGGATCATGACCCGAGCTGAAGGCAGACGCTTAACGACTGAGCCACCCAGGTGTCCCTCCCTATGGCTTTATAAAAAGTAATTTTACGCATAAAAATAAGAGTATCCTGATTTATTTTCTAGTTAGATGCTTGCAGATTTTGTTTTCATCTTTGTAATTCACAAATTTTTAGTTTTTATTTCTTAACGGTCTTCAGCAATCACTAACCCTCTTAATACAACACATTCAGGTCTCTAGTGTCAGATGTTTTAGAAGCTTTTACTTTTGCTTTTCTATCACTTTTTTTCCTGGCTTCTTATTTTTAGACAGAATTGTTTAATATTTATTTTCCCTTATTTGTCTCCTGTATATATCTTCTACTTTTTAAAAAATCATTCCCATTTCTCTGTTCCTTCACTTTGAATTTTGAAAAAAATTTCTCAATTTTTCTTCCCTGCCAGTAACATACTTTATAAAAGGTGAATTCTGCAGTTGGGATTTAATTTTCTTAAAACATTTTTCAATTTGAAATACTTATTTGCCATACATATGCATATTTAATCCTTAGCTCACTTTTTGCTATGATCCTGATTATCCTTCATGAACCTCATGTTGTCTCCATGTTAAGAATTTAAAAAGAGTTTTTGAAAAGTTCTTTTTTTAAGTCACTGTTTTTTCTCAGTTAAGATCTTCCTTTGAGACATTAGGGGGCCATTCCATTTTTCATGCCCTTTAGCAAGTTTTCAACAATGAAATAATTTTTTTTGCTCTTCTACTTAATTATTCTCTATTGAAAATAGATTTATTCAGACCAGGGGTTTGCCTATAGACAGGTGATTTGCCTTGTTTATTTTCCATTTTTAATTTAGATAAAAATCCTTATCACAGCTCGAATTAGAGTGTAGAGTGGTATTTCAATGTTCTATCCAATGTCCCATGCCTAGCAGGCATTCGGCTGGTATAGCTTACCAGAGCTGAAGTGGGCTATTCCTTAACCTTCATTTTAGATTCTAGGACACTAACCTGGAAGGACGTACAAAAGTGACAGTTGTTAGCATGAATGCTGCCAAGGCTCTTCCTGTTTTTGTCCTATATTGAGTGCTTAATTTATGTGAACTAAAAATGCCTCATATAATAAGCTAGTAATAGTAATTCCCCTTCTCCCCAGTTCCCCCCACCCACCTACACACATACTTAGCATACAGTTCAGTTATTTTCCAGGAATATTAGTTTAAAAATGTCTATAGAAGGGGTCATATTGATGACTCACCTCAAAAACCATTCTTACATAAAATGCACATGCTTCGGTTTACTGTCTAGCTTTTTGGTTGTTATATAAATGGTTCTCTGAACAAAGGTGCAAACAGCAGAGAAAGGAAGAAAAATGTCTTCCATTTCTTTTATCTGGCAGATAACATTTTAGATTGAAGAGTATGTCAGCAATTAGATTGTAATTTTTCATTCTATTCCATTGTTCTTGCTGTTATGATTTCCTCCAGCTATGATTCTCAGTATATTTTTAAATTTCTTCTATATCTTGACAACTATGTTATTTGGAACTTGATACAAGAAATACTAGATATGATTTTAAATGAGAAGATATTTCTACAATTTTAAGTTATAAAAATTGTGCACACATTTTTATTCTTAATATTATACTCGTAGAAAGCCTATTTCAGAATTTTATATAGCCAGAATAACCATTTGAGAAGTAAATGTCTTATTTTTTGTAGCTCTAGACTCATTACAGGGGAAGGAAAAACACTGCCAACCCCCATGTTACCCATTTATTTACTTATTGATTACATATCTTCCTTTACTAGAATAAACTCATTGAGTAAACACTTTTTTGGTTCAACATTATATTTACAATGTCTAAAACAGTTCTTGACACCTGTCAACACACAAAAAGAAATTTGTTGAATGAATTATAATCTTTCTTTCCTCATTCAAGTCCATAATCTGAGACCATGGGATGGAGAGTTGCCATTTAAGAATAAAGCTATAAATTCCATTAGTATAGTTGGGCATCAAGGAGACTTCTTTTATGTGTCTAAAATCACTGAGGAGACTAAATCTATTTTTTCCTAGGGAGAATGGGAATAGCCAAGTGCTTTGAGATTTAGAAGGAGGGAGAGTGTCCTGTTTACTCACAGGTTCCTTGAATTCCAATACTATCTGTGAGAGAGGTAATAGTAATATGGACAAGATAAGAATTGTAGATTCCATCTTTAGTTAATTAATACAGATTCTCATTCCTCTTGGAAGCTTTACTCAAGGTCCTGAGAATCAAGTTTTATAAAGAGGCAAAGTGGAACTAATGGAGAGGATAACAACCACTTGAGAACCTATGGGCATAGGGAAGGAACAACAGCAGCTTCACTCACTAAGGATTAAGGGTTAGAGTCTCTCTTTTGTTCCTGGTTGACATGAGCTTTGTGGTTCTTATGTTGTCAAAAAGAAGAAAACACTTCTATTCCTTTAGCAATTCCCCAGCTGTTTGACAATTAGGGCTTTATGCTTTTTAATTATTCACTTTTATGAATTGAGCATCTCTGTGCATTAAATTTTGAAGGGATGATTATATTTATTTTCTTAGGCTAGTAGTTCCTACAGGATAAAAGGAACAAATGGTATTAAGGCTCTTCATTCACAGTTCCAAATAGCTTCCTCCAAAATTGTTCAATTTTCACTACCATAAACTATATCTAACAAATATTTAAACATGACATTTATGTTTCGTCATTGAAGTGTCAAAATAGGTCATTTATGAATATTAATTTTGTTATTTGCTTAAAGGTCAGGTTGACAAATTTAATATATAAACCAGCTTTAAAACTAATTGATTTCATCTTTTGTGTCATGTTTCTTTATCTCATTTGCACATGTGTGTATATTGGGAAATTAGCACTTCTTAATGATTTATGGGAGAATTTTATTTATGGACTATTTTATCCCTTTGCCTTAGACAGTTCTTGTAAATATTACTTTTTTAAGAAAAAATTATTATTGGTTAGCCTTTGAATGCATATTTATTGCTCCCTATTTTGCTTGTTTGTTTAGAGTATTAGTTACCCTTAATTTTTTCTTCATAATATTGAAAATGTTGGACATTTTCCTGTTAAATTTGATCCTAGTTTTTAATAGAAGAGAAAAATACAAAATATGTTAAGCAAATATTCAGAAAATTTGAAGCTTATAATAAGCTTGTTTTGGCTATTGAGTGTTGTATTCAAGTAAAGAACAGCCATTTTAACTTATTACAGGAAAAAAAAACTATTCATCCTTATTTCACATTAAGGAGAATGATTATAAAGTATCTGGGAATTTTTAGATAATGTATGACTTAAAAACGGTGTGACCACATTTAGCTTTAAATATTGCAAGATATATCTTCTAAATTAAAATATGCTAACTCAAAGGAATAGCAGATAAAGTTTTTTCTACTTGTAGTTTCAGATGATTTCTATGTTAAATTTATTTATGAAACGGAAAATAAAATGATGCAACAGATATGTGTATACATCTATGCATGTGTGTGTATAAAATTAAATATGTAACATGAGACACATGATTAAAAGGATCATGAGAAAGGCAACATTTCTAGATTTTGTAGCTGATTTAGCAATTTTTTTCTATTTTGCCATGGTACAATAAATTTATAAAGCTTTCTAAAAATAAGTATTTCTAATATATGATTTATTTGACTCTCCATATCTCCACTAAATATTTAAAAGAACTTTTTTTGGTTGTTTTAACTCTATGGACAGGATGCTGTGTCAAATTGTAGTTGATTCTATAATAAGTGAACATAATGTTTTGTTTCTCCCTTGCCTGCTCAAATGAGTGTTTGTGGCATAAATTAGTCCACATGTAGTTACGTATCATTATTCCACAGTACCTCCATATAACATATACTTTAAAAAAATCACTTTGAAACAAAAGCTAAGCCATGAGATACCAGATGGGAACTAAATTTTTAAATATATTCTGCTATTTCTTTATAGAAATTTGGTTAATGGTTTTATTTCAAAAAAACTTTATAAAAATGCTCAGACATTTAATTCTTTTTTTTTTTTTTTTTTTTTTTAGATTGAGAGAGAGAGAGAGTGTATGCTAGTGGGGGGTAGGGGTAGAGGGAGAGAGTGAATCTTAAGCAGGTCCCAGGCCCAGCATGGAGCCCAACCCTGGGCTCAATCTCAAAACCCTGAGTTTATGACCTGAGCTGAAAATAAGAGACGCTTAACCAACTGAGCCACCCAGGCGCCCCTACATTTAATTTTTTTTTAATTGAAGTATAGTTGGTGCACCCCTGATACATAAATTTTAGGTGTACAACATAGTGATTCAAATTCTCAGTACATTGTGCTACATTCACCATGAGAGTAGCTTCCATCTGTCACCATTCAATACTGTATATGATCATTGACCATATTCCCTATGCTATACCTTTTATCCCCATGACTTACTCACTCCATAACTGGAAGCCTATAGCTCCCACTCTCCTTCATTCATTTTGCCCGTCCCCCCACCCTCCTTCCCTCTGACAGCCATCAGTTTGTTCTCTGTATTTATGGGTCACAAATTTAAATTTTGAAAAGACAGAGACATAAATAGCTAACAATTTTAAGTGCTCTTTTTTCAACTTGCAACACAAATTCCTAATTAAATGATTTCTATTTAACATTGGCATTAAAGGCTTATTTGGATATACTGCAGGTTCAGTTCCACACCAGTGCAATAAAGTGAATATCACAATAAAATACATCAAATATTTTAGTTTCCCAGTGTATATAAAACTTATGTTTACATTATAATGCAGTCTATTAAGTGTACAAGATCATTAACTCTAAAAAATAACGTACATACCTTAATTTAAAAATACTTTATTGCTGGGGCACCTGAGTGGCTGAGTTCGTTAAGTGTCCGACTCTTGGTTTTGGCTCAGGTCATGATCTCAGGTCGTGAGATTAAGCCCAGTGTAGTGCTCTGCACTCAGTGGGGAGTCTGCTTGAGATTCTCTTTCTCTTCCTCTTCCTCTGCCCCTCCCCAACTCATGTGCATGCTCTCTCTCTCTCTCAAATAAATAAATAAATCTTAAAAAAATACTGTATTGCTAAAATTTGCTATCATATGAGCTTTCAATGAGTTTTAACCTTTTGGATGGCAGAGGGTCTTGCCTCAATGTTGGTGTCTGCTGACTAATTAGGGTGGTAGTTGCTGAAGGTTGGGGTGACTGTGGCATTTTTTGTTCTAGAGAGAGCTTGAGTGGGGCAGGGCAGAGGGAGAGGGAGAGAGAGAATCTTAAACAGGCTCCACGCTCAGCACAGAGCCCAATGCAGGGCTTGGTCTCACGACCTGAGCCAAAATCAAGAGTTGGACACTTAACTGACTGAGCTACCCAGTCACCCCTGGCTGTGGCATTTTTAAAAAACAAGACAAAAACAACATTTGCCCCCATCCATGGGCTCTTCTTTTCACAAATGGTTTCTCAGTAGTACGCAATGCTGTTTAATCATTTTTTACCTTCAGTAGAACTTCTTTCAAAATTGGAGTTAATTCAGTCAAACCCTGCCACTGCTTTATTAACTAGTTTATGGAATATTCTACTTCCTTTTATGTCATTTCCACCATCTTCACAGCATCTTCATCAGGAAGAGATTCCATCTCAAGAAATCACTTTCTTTGTTCACCCATAAAAATCATCTCCTCATCCATTCAAGGTTTACCATGAGATTGTAGCAATTTAGTTATATCTTCATGCTCCACTTCTAATTCTATTTCTATTTCTACCACATCTGCAGTTCTTTCACTGAAGCCTTGAATCCTCAAAGTCATCCATGAGGGCTGAAATGAACTTCTTCCAAACTCTTTTAATGTTGATATTTTGACCTATCTCTATTAAATACAAATATTCTTAATGGCATTGGTGAATCTTTTCCAGAAATTTTTCAACTTACTTTGCCCAGATCCATCACAGGAATCACTATGGCAGCTATAGCCTTACAAGATGTATTTCTTAAATAATAAGACTTAAAAGTCAAAATGACTCCTTGACCTATGGACTGCAGAATTTGTTAGCAGGCCTGAAAATAACACTAGTCTCATTGTACATTTCCAACAGAGCACTTGAGTGACAGGGTGCATTGTCAATTAGCAGTAATATTTTGAAAGGAATCTTTTTTTTCAGAGGAGTAGGTCTCAACATTGGGCTTAAAATATTCAATAAACCATGTTGTGAACAGATGTGCTGTCATCCAGGCTTTGTTATTCCATTTATAGAGCATAGGCAGAGTAGATTTACTATAATTTTTAAGGATTTTAGAATGATTTATAGAATGATCAATGAGCATTGGCTTCAAATTAAAGTCACCAGCTGCATTAACCTCTAATAAGACAGTCAGCCTGTCCTTTGAAGCTTTGAAGCCAAGTATCGACTTTTCAGCTATGAAAGTCCTAGATGACATCTTCCAATAGAAGGCTGTTTGTCTATGTTGGAAGTCTGTTGTTTTATGCAACCACCTTCATTAATATTCTTTGCTAGATCTTCTAGAAAATTTGTTGTAGCTTCTGCATCAGCACTTACTGTGTCACCTTGCAGTTTTATATGATGGAGATGGCTTCCTTTCTTAAACCTCATGAACCAACCTCTGCTAGCTTCAAACTTTTCTTCTGCACCTTCCTCACCTCTTTCAGGGCCTTGCTCTGGATCAGCCTTTGGCTTAAGGGAATGTTGTAACTGGTTTGATCTGTCCAGACCACTAAAACTTTCTCCATATCAGCAACAAGGCTATTTCACTTATCACTCATGTGTTCACTGGAGTAGCACTTTTAATTTCCTTCAAGAACCTTTCCTTTGGATTCACAACTTGGCTAAATGTTTGGCTCAAGAGACCTAGCTTTCAGCCTGTCTTGGCTTTGAACATACCTTCTTCACTGAGCTTAATCATTTCTAGCTTTTGATTTAAAATGAGAGACGTGTGACTGTTCTTCATTTGCCCACTTAGAGGCCATTGTAGGGTTATTAACTGGCCTCAGTTCAATTCTGTTATTTTTCAGGCATAGAAAGGCCCAAGAGGAGGGAGAAAGATGGGGGAACAGCCAGCCAATGGAGTTGTCAGAACATATACAACATTTATGGATTAGGTTCACCATCTTATATGGGTGAGATTTGTGGCACCCCAAAACAATTACAATAGTAACAACAAAGATTACTGATCAGCACAACAAATATAATAATGATGACGAAAAAGTTTGAAATATTGCACAAATTGCCAAAATGTGACAAAGAAACACAAAGTCAGCAAATGCTGATGGAAAGATGGTACTATTAGAATTGCTCCATGCAAGGTTGCCACAAACCTTCAATTAAAGCAAAGTGCAATAAAACATGGTATGCCTGTATATAGAATTAATTTTCTCCTCCAGTTTTTTATTGGTTACCTTATTTAGTAGTGCTGTAGACTATTGAATAGTCTCATATTTATTATTTTAAATGTTTTTTGATCCTCCTATTCTCTCACTACCAAAACTTATAATGTATTATAGCATGATGATCTTTATTATCTTAGAAATTTGGTTAATTTTGAAATTAAGTGTATCTTTACTTGATCTTCTGTGTAATGCCATATAGTTGAGTTAGCCATTTTATCACATAAACTGTGAACTAAAACCATTCCATTTGCATATTTAAAATCATAGAATATAATATCTGAGATTGGAACCTTGTTTATGAGTCTTAGTGAGAGGTAAATGCTATAGATCATATTCACCCACGGCCTTGCTGACCAAGTTAATGGAAGTGAAGTCATGTCTCAAAGAATTGATCATATTTTGACCATATTAGCATCATTCCATTTCACAAAGGGAAATACTGTACCTCTTCCCTAACCTGGTTTCATGCATCAACTCTAAAAAACCAAATCATTTTATTCTCAATGCAGCCATAGTTATAACAACAGTTGAAAGAAATAATGTAATTTTAACAGCTTCTTCTTTAACCCAATCTATTCATGAGAGATAATCCTCTTATAAGCATCAAAGTCTTTGGGATATGAAAAGCAGATGATTAAAATGATCTGAAAGTATCTCTTAGCCATCTGTGAGTGTGCAGATTGGTAAAGCCTCCACTGACTTAATGATGAAAGAAACTCCTTAAAGATACTTTGATTTGACAGAAAGGGCAGGGGGTAGTTCCAGATGCATTAGGTAAAGAAGAGGGGGGAGAATGGCAGGAAGAAGATGGGGGAGAATACCGACCAATGACAGGGACCAGGAACCAAGCGAGGACCTAAGACTAAGAATGATATAGAAAGAAAAGTTAAAATTTTAAAAATTTTGAATTAAAAAAATTTAAAAATTAAAAAAAATTTTGAATGTCACAGAAAATACAGGAAGCTGTTCTTGGTACAAAGAACCTATAATTTTTAATCATGGCATTGAGCTTATACCTTAGGTTCATTAAATTTATTCCCCAGAAATAGTAGCTAGGCTAAGAGAAGTCACTTTATTTTTTTTAATTTTAAATTTTTTTTTAATTTTTAAAAAGATTTCATTTATTTATTTGAGAGAGAGAGAGAGGGAGAGAGCATGAGCAGTGGAGGGCAAAGGGAGAGAGAGAAGCAGACTCCCCACTGAGTGAGAACCCTAAGTAGGGCTGGATCCCAGGACCCTGAGATCTTGACCTGAGCCGAAGTCAGACGCTTAACCGACTAAGCCACTGAGGTGCCCTGAGAAGTCAGTTTAAAACAATCAAGATAATGATTTTGGTCCTGCTATTTCATTGACACCTGTTGGTCATCAGAATTGAAAAAAGCCAAGTGTAACTCTAATTGACGAATAAGACATTTGATACACAACATACTGTCAGAACCAAGATTGTGAAGTGTTGAGTCAGGATTAATGGCTAGGGATTTAAAAAAAAAAAATCACTTGTGGTGAAAATCCAATCAGGAAAATATTTAAGGGTGATTAGGATGATTGAGATTTGAAGTTCAAAACAACCGGATTCAAATCATGTTTTCCAGCCTTATTAGCTGTATGACCTTAGTTAAATTACTTATTCTCTGAAACTTGGCTCCCTCATATAAAATGAGCATAATATATACATCATAGGCTTATAAGGGTTAAATGAGATAAAGCATCCAAAGTACTTGGCATGGTTACTGCCACATAGAGGACACAGTATATTTTATATATTTTATATATTTTATATATTTTATATATTTTGTATATATATATACTTTTAGTTATTATTGTCATAATTATTATCAACATAATAATTATGATGATATCAGTTATAGGTGACAGCTTCCAGATCTTGGAAATAAAGGGACTGTAGTTTTCAGAGTCAAGCAAACAGCAATACACAGAAACCCAATACATCAATCAACCTATATCAGGAAATGTGGCTGTAGCTAAAAGTAAACAATAGTGGAGATTGAAGTTTGAGACTAAGTAAAACATGACAAAACCATGGTCTTTAATAAGATGTGACATCAGGGATTCTCAGCTTGACTTGGGTATTTTGAGGATAGAGAAGGGGAGGTAAAGTAAAATCTAGACAAAGGCTTTTTTGAATGCAGTATAACTCAGGGGTGTTAAAAAAAAAAAGCAAGCTGTTATAATGAAGGTAAAGTAGGATCAGAAATATTCTAATGTAGTTGCCCAAGTGTCATCTAGGGCTTCTTAAGTGTCTCTTGACTGGAGATATGATTGACTAAAACCTTGATGCCTGTGATTCACAATCACTAACTGTTGACAGATTTTCAAATTGCAGGCCTGTTATCAGAGGAAGCTATGCAGATTACCATATTGTGGGGCAGAATTTTGGAAGAGTTTTATAATAGGTTTCCTTATCTCTCCTGAAAATGCTGGTATTGGCTTTAGCCTCCTCCAAAAAGTGATCATGTCTTTTGAAGTGGCTTACCTACCACCTTACTGACAGTGGTGTTTTTTTGGTTTTTTTTTTCCATTTAAATTTTTGCTAGTACAGGCAAGGTCCATGTAGATTGGTTTATCTTTCAACCTTCCTATGAACTTTTGAAGAAGTGTCAAGAGACAATAATACCTAATATGTGATAAAATTTAGATTCAGTTTTGAAATTCCGAAAGTGGTAAGAAATTATACAACCGAGACAAGGCATAAGCTGCTGTTTTAAATAAATTTAAATGCTGGGGCTGTAGGTCTGGAAGAGGGAACCTCATACACTGCATGAGGATAGGGAGATGTTAGTGCCACATATGTAAAATGAATGTAGAAGTGAGATTATGGAAGGAGTGACCAAGACCAAATAAAGTTCCAAGACCATGACTGTAAGAACATTTTGGGTATATTAACTTTTGTCAAGTTCTCCTGTTCATTGTGTTGCCCTTCCTGTTTGTTTCCTTGTAGTAGTAACTGGCAAAGTTATTAAAATGCAAAGGATTCATATGTTTATATTCAGTTTTACCAAAGAAAAGAGGAGGTTAGAAAGCATGTGTCCCATTTTGTGTTCAGTCTTTAAAAAACATCTGTAAGGAATGGAATAGGCAGTGCTAGCTACATAGTGGGCAAGCTGCCCAAATCATCCATGCATACGATAGAAAAAAGAGAATAATGAAAAGAAATGATTTGATTTCAAGAAAATTCCCAAGATCTCATCCTTTAATCTTTTCTTTTTCCGAACAAGAGCAGAAGATAAATTGAAAATTTATGATATAGTAGAATAAGAATGTGACTGCCTGGCAAGACAGTATCCTGGGCCAACATGAAATGCTTAATGATATCTCACATAAAAAAGGAACATAATGGGTCATGGTTTCGGATTTAAGTAAGAGACAAAACCCAGAAGTCTGGTCCATTAGCCTTTATAAGAAAATGTGGCTATAGCTACAAAGCGAACAAAAGGAAAAAAACCAGATAAATCCTTATATGCATAAAAATGGAGGGATTTTTATATGAGTGCTTTATGCACAAATAAATACCGTGCTGGTTAAGGATGGTGTGAGGAGAAGATTAGTATATAATATCTTACAGCAGGGAACTAGTAACGTAAGATATGACTGAACAATCAAATAAGATATGATTTTGAATCTATTCAAAGTGGGGCTAGAATAGAAGTTTTCATAAATCAAGAAGCTTGAAAAACTATTGAACTTATGAAAAGAAGTTGAAAATCCTTGCCCACTTGTTCAGGTATATCATAAAGTTGGCTGTCTTCTTCCTTGAAATTTGGGTGGAAAGAAAAATAAAAATCACTTGTAAAAAATAAAAAAAATGTAAGCCCCTGTCATCTACATGTATACAGTTCCTATTTATATTGTTCATGTGCCATAGGAATATTAAACTGAGAAAGTAAAGAGCAACTGGTCTAAGACCTTGTAGTCTGCTGGAACCCTGGAAAAATCGATTGTAACGCTTTCCAAGAGAGAGATTTTCACAGCTAAGAGCACATGGGTTTCCTTAAGAAAATATGTATATATTTATCCCATGCTGAAGATAAGCTCAAAAAGAGAATTATAACGTATAAAAAGAAATAAATCACTAAGAAAAAAGTCCCTTGTCACAACAAACAAAATAATTAGGAATACAGATAACAAAACCACCTAAAAGACACTTTAGAGAGCCCATAAAAAAAGAACATGTATTTGGAATCCAATTTCAGTTTCACAAGTTCAAAGTAACTCTCTGCTTTAAAGTCATTTTTTCTTGAGAAAGAAGGATTAGACTTAATGATGACATCTAATGTGCGTCTAAGAATTTAAAAATGATGGACATTTTAGATATGGATAGTCTATGTGATGACCTTATAGATGTAAAAGGACCTGATTGGTAAACACCTGGCCCACCAAGATGAGTCTTGTAGATCCAAAGTGTGTGGACATTTTTGAAGAGCTAGGAACTAATTTCTACAAATCTAAAAATTTGCTGTTGCTAGAAAGTAAAATCCTAAATGCCCTATGCCCAAACCTTTATTGAGAAGATATTGAGTTCAATGTCATTACATTGACTGACATCAAGAATCAGTATGGAATGGGCTTGATTAAAGGCAGAATTGCAAGTAAATTTTACATTTGGCTGCGGCAGTTTTACAACTATATAAAAGAAATGAAGGATTTCCTAAAGGTTGCAAGCAGAGAACTATGACTGAATTAGGAAACAGAAATACTAAAATATGCTATTGTGTCATGGAACAGAAAGAAATCTGCCATTTCTATTTTTTATAATAGTGATAAATGCTTATAAAGAGTAGTTCATAAACAGTTTATAAATAATTTATAATAGTAATTTATATATTTTGAAAAGAACAATATGTTAAGAAAAAACAGTTAAATGAGAAAAATGGCAGAATTTCTGGAGAAAATAAACATTTAAATGAATGTTCAGAATACTAGACATTGTTTAAGAGAAAATTAGTTATTTAAAATATCTGAAACAGAGACAAAGGGATGAGATATCCTCAAGAAAGATTAAGGCGTATGGAAGATACAATGAGTATCAACATATGTCTGATTGGAAGGGCTTGACTGCACTTTCTCTAAGAAATTAAACACAGAGAAAGACAGAGAGAGGGGACAAAACTAAGCACAAAAGCATTATGTATTTAAGTTAAAACAAGATAGATGGGATAAGTGTTCTTTATTAGTACTTATAAATTACCATAAATATTTTCAGAAGCACAAAGGAACTTTATAGATCTACAGTAATTAAATTGTACCATTGGTAAAGAAATGAACCCTCCAAAATGCTTACAGATAAAAAATACCAAAATCCTAGAGAACACAAAACCTCTTTCATATAGATATTATTCCAGAGAGTAGAAGAAAACATGAAAGCCCAGGATGGATCATCTCATCCATGTGAGCAAAATTATAGTACTTGAGTGTTATATTTGAGATTTTTCAGGCCAGATATGTTTTAGGATCTACCATTTGCTTTATTTTTAGAGAGGTAAGGAATATATATTTGCATATTATAAAATATTATCAATAATGTCTAAACACCACTCTATTAATAAAAAACCTGTTTATACGAATAAACATTAGTATTTCCCCAACAAAATGTGTGACTATTAATATTAAGTTAAAAAGACTATTATATGTGTTATATTCATTCATGTTTTATATTTTGCTAAATTGATAAATAATGGGATAAATGTAAACCTCAAATACTAGAACACTTTTAAGAAATATCTTCAGGGGCGCCTGGGTGGCTCAGTTGGTTAAGCGACTGCCTTCGGCTCAGGTCATGATCCTGGAGTCCCTGGATCGAGTCCCACATCGGGCTCCCTGCTCGGCAGGGAGTCTGCTTCTCCCTCTGACCCTCCCCCCTCTCATGTGCTCTCTCTCATTCTCTCTCCCTCAAATAAATAAATAAAATCTTTAGAAAAAAAAAAAGAAATATCTTCAGTACAATTTTTAATATACATAGATCCAAATCACATTATATCTGTACATATTAATGCAGTATGCATTTACTACAATTGTTTAAAGATATTGGAGATGAAGCATTATTATTATTGTCATCAAACTGGATTTGGACATCTCATGATAATGATGGAACAGGATTCTTAGGGATAAAATAGCATACAATAATGGTTTAAAAAACATTGTCTTTTGGCCTAGTAACATAGTTTTCCAAGTAATCTCTCTCTAGCTGAATAAATAGCAATGAATCTCTTACTGATAAATTCAGGCTGTTCAAAAAGAGCTGCTAATAGAATACACATTTTCCCTATATCTCCAATAATGATCTCATCCCCTTCATTTACAGTACCATCATTACCATCTTCACTAGGACCTGATGCTTATGTGCATTTCACCACAGTAGAATTATTTCCCCATCATACAAAGAAAACACAATAGACATGTCATTATGAATGTTTATCATTTTTTTCTGTTAACTTCTGACTTATTTATACTTTTGTCTGACAAACGTTTGGAATCTGTAATGTGGTTTAATATTCATTCTCATTAATGAGTTTCCATTTCAGTTTCCATTTCAGACATCATTATAGGATAAATTTTTCACTAAGCATGTGTTCATATTGGTTTATTACCATTAGCATTTATTTATTATAAGTTTATTATACATGAGTATCTTTATACTAAATGATTTCAGGAAATAATGATTCCTCATGTTTATTAACTTCAGGGAATATGTGGGGTAAAAGAGTATTAATAATACTTTTTCATAGGGATTTTTGGCATTGCTACTGTCTTATATTTTACTTAGACATGTTATAAACTCCATTAGGTGTTAATATTTCTGTTTAGCAATTTTATTTTTAAAAGACTTAATTAATAACAAAGTTATCCTATAAATTTACTCATATAGTTATCCTTTTTTGTGCTTTTATTTCATTGTGGAGATCTCATACTTCAATCTGCTCTCACTTACTTCATTCTGCCTGAAAGACTAGCATTTTCTGTAATGTCAGTTGGTAGATGATGAACTCTTTCAACTTTCGTATGTCTGAAAGAGTCTACTTTGCCTCAATTTTTGAAAGTTATTTTCTCTGGATACGGAATCCCAAATTTCTTTTTTTTTTTTTTTTTAAGATTTTATTTATTTATTTGAAAGAGAGAGAGAAAGAGCATGAGTGGGGTGGCAGGGCAGAGGGTGGGAGAGAAGCAGACTCTCCGCTGAGCAGGGAGTTTGATATGGGGATGCGGGGATGAGGGGCTCATTCCCAGGACCCTGAGATCATGACCTGAGCCGAAGGCAGACGCTTAATGACTGAGCCACCCAGGCATCCCCCATTGTTTCCAATAAGAAATCTGCTGTCATCCATATCTTTATTCCTTTGTAAATAATGTGTCTGTCTCTTGCTGCTTTATAACTTTTCTTGCTGTAAATGGCTTGAGCAATTTGACTATGATTCATGTGTCTCATGATTGATTTTTGTTTAGCTTGGGTATACACTTTTCATCAAATTTGGACACCTTTCAGCCTTTATTTCTCTAAATATTTTGCTCCCTATTTCATGTATTAGGATACTTAAAATTGATCCACAATTCACTAATGCTTATTTCACTTTTTAATTCTCTTGGCATTTAGTTTTTGCTAGTTTGTATTCCCGATTTTAAGGCTACTAATCTTTTATTCAGTAATGTCTAATTGTAATTAATCCCATCCAGTATATTCTTTATTTCAGACATTGTATTTTCAACTCTAGAAGGTTGATTTGAGTCTTTTGTATATGTCTTTACATAACTTTTTGTACATATGGAATTTAGTTCTAATAACCTTTTAAATGTCCTTGTTTTATAAATTTAGTATTTGTGTCAATTCTCATCAATGTCATCAATTGATTTGCTCCTCACTTTGGGATATATTGTTCAAATCTTTGATTTGATCCAGACATTGTGAATTTTACATTGTTGTAGGCTAGTTGCTTTTGCATTCCTATAAGCATTCTTGGGCTTTATTCTGGGACACAATTTAGTATTTGTAAACAGTGTGATAGTTTTATTTAGTTATTTGTAAACAGCTGTAATGTTCTTAAAATTTGTCAGGCAGTACCAGAGGAGCATTTAGTCTAAGGTTAAACATTCATCACCACTGACCCTTCTCAGTACTCTATACAACACTGTAAATTTTTAGATTTCCTACACTGGCTGGGGGTAATAGATATTATTCTTGTCCCTGTTTGATCTCTGAGTTCTGTTTTCACTGATCCTTTTGGATAATTCTCTCCCTGGCTTCAAGTAATTTCTTCACATTCATGTACTGATCAATGCTGAGTCATCAAGAGATCCCCTCTGCAGATATCAGATTCTGTGTGCAGTTCTCTCATCTCCAATGCTCTATCTTATCATTCTGGCTACCTTGGTCTATGAAGACTCTAACGTCCATCTCCTCAACTTAAAGAGTGAGCTGGGCTCCACCTTGGTTTCCTTTCTCTGTGCCAGGACCTGTAAACTTTTCAAGTTAGGAAGCTGGGCCATTCTTAGGGCTAACCCATTTGTTCTTTGTCTCAATGATCACTGTCCTTTGTTGCCTGCTATCCAATGTCTTGAAAACCATTGTGTGATATACTTAGTTTTTTGTTTGTTTGTTTGTTTCAGATACATGTCTAATATTCTCCTTCAATAAAAAATATATTTTTACTAAATAAAAGATAATTGAGTTTAATAGGATGCTGCATTAAGAACAAAATATTGAGATTATAAATTGATTTCAAGCAATTAGATGCTCAGAATTAACCAAACAGCTGCAACAAATCTATGTTATAGAGAGACAAAATGAAATATGCAATATGAGAAAGTTTGTGAGTTACTAATATAAGATGACAACACTTAAATTGTCAGCTCCAGAAACTATTAAAATTATCCCATCAACCCCACTGTGATCAAAATTACCTATTTTTACACTTAGATTATATCACTGTATTTCACATTACTGTAGGTTCATTCTTCAAACTAAGCCAGAAATTCCAAAGAATTTACTTAGGCACTGAGAAATGGAATTGCCCAAGAACTGAAATAACACAATAATTTCTTTTCTATTATGGAGATCAGTTCAAATTCAGAGAGAGAGAGAGGGATAGGAGGAGAGAGAGAGAGTCCTAGAAAAATTTGCCCTTTATATTATCTTCATTTTTAGGCATTTTAGATTTTATATATTTTTAGTTTAAGTGGGTGGCTCAGTCGTTAAGTGTCTGCCTTCGGCTCAGGTCATGATCCTAGGGTCCTGGGATCGAGCCCTGCGTGGGGCTCCCTGCTTTGCGGGAAGCCTGCTTCTCCCTCTCCCACTCCCCCTGCTTGTGTTCCCTCTCTCACTGTGTCTCTCTCTGTCAAATAAATGGATAAAATCTTAAAAAAAAATTAAAAAAATAAAAATACCATTTTAATAGCATCCAATATACAAAGTACCTAGGAATTAATTTAAAGAAAATGTGTAAGAAAAAAGTAAATTGAGGGAGATAAAGAAGACCAAAATAAATAGATACAGCATGTTGATATAGTAGAATTTTTAATCTCCCAAAATTCCATTTTTCCATAATTTAATTCCAGATTTATAAGAGCACTGTTCACAATCCCAACACATTTTTGTGGAATTGTCTAGCCGATTCTAAAATTCATATGGAAATGCAATGGACAAAAAATGTCAAGTCAGCCATAAAGAAGAACAGAGTACTTCCATTATCAGATATAGACACTAAAGATATAGCTACGGTAATGAAGCCACCATAGTTTTGTTTGAGGATAGACACAGATGAGAGCTTATAATAGCTCAGAAACAGATCCACACATACATGGACAATGGAAATATGATGAGGTGCTACTGTAAACCAGTGGGGCCAAGATAGCATTTTAATTAAAAAAATGGATCTAAGTGGATATCCATACAGAAAAAAAATGAAATTGCACCCCTACCTCATGCAAAGTAAGTTTCTTCTAGCTAGATCAAAGACTTGAATATAATATCCAAAACTGTACATATTTCTAGCACGTACTATAGAAAGTCATCTCCAATATTTTATGACAAAGAAAGACTTGTGAAAGAAGGCGTAAAAAGCACTAAATGCAAATTAAAATAATAATAAGATGTAATAAAAATGTGAAATGCCAAAAGATACTTACGAAAAGAAAAGACAAGATTCCAAGTGGAAAAAATATTTATTACATACACAATAGACAATGAACTAGTCCCTAGAATGGATAAGAAATGCTTCCATCAATGAGAAAAAGAGAGGTAAACAGCATTAGAATCAGTACTTCACATGTGAGGAAATGCAAACATGATAAACACATGAAAAGATTTTTAATACTTGATAATGAAGAAAATGCAAGTTAAAAAGACAACATGTTACCACTACTCACCAATCATAAAAGTGTGATGATAACTATTGGCTTGGTTGTAGGTATAGGATCTTCATATTCTATTACTAAGAATGTATATTGTTCCAACAACTTAGAATGGTTAAGCGTTAATTAACAAATTTTAAGATGCACATGTTCTGTCACTTAGCAATTTTGCTCCTAAGCATATAGGCAAATTTTCTGTACATGCTTCTCAAGATATGTGAAGAAGAATTTTCTTTGCATATTTGTTTTTAATCAAATTTGATAATAACTCACATATATTTCATCATTAAAATGGATAAATACAATATGGTATATTCATTCAATGCAAAGTAAGCACAAAAAGTTAATAAGCAATGCAGGCTGAAGTATAGTTGAATTTCAGAAACTTAACAATTCTTGAAGAAAAAAGACACAAAAGAATTCATATGATTATATTCATCTAAACTTACAAGTAGGATAGAATAAATGCATAAGATAAAAGAATGTGCATAATCTGATGTGCTTCTTGATTTCCTATTACTACATCAATCTCTCTTCACATTAACAGCTAGGACAGACAGGAATCCAAGTTCATGGAAGGTTTGAGAAACCAGGCTATAGAAAACTCTAGAAAACATTCAGCCTGGTTAACCTGTTAGAAGCAAAATATTGATTATAGAAGCAAAGTCAGAATTAATAAGAATAATTTGTGCTATTCATCATTAACTGTTACCAGTCAAAATAAATAGGCAAGGTATTTATTTTAAAATTTCAATTAGAGGGGCGCCTGGGTGGCTCAGTCGTTAAGCGTCTGCCTTCAGCTCAGGTCATGATTCCAGAGTCCTGGGATCGAGCCGGGCATCGGGCTCCCTGCTCGGTGGGAAGCCTGCTTCTCTCTCTCCCACTCCCCCTGCTTGTGTTCCCTCTCTTGCTGTGTCTCTCTCTGTCAAATAAATAAATAAAATCTTTAAAAAAATAAAAAAAATAAAAATAAGAAAAATAAAATTTCAGTTAGAGAGAAACAAGTAAAATTGTTTATTTAAATCTATGGGAAATAATTCTACTTAATAGTCCCTTGATTTAATCCAAATAATGAGAATATAAATATAATTTATCTTATAACCAAACTTAAAATTTTTAGAAAAAATTCAAAATAGAAATTCCAACAAACTTCTGGTATCATGCATTGTACTTAACTTTAGTAAAGCATATTCCATGCACATTTAAAAAGATTGAACAGTTGTAATTGTTTTTTTATTTTTTTCTTTGCTTTATTATTCTTTCCTCTCTATATTATTTTTTTCACACTGCTATACTATTTTCTATCCTTGGAATAAAGCCAACAATAAATAACCTGTCAGGATCAATTCCAAGTTGTATAATATATGGGCTATTAACAAAGAGAGCACAGCTGGTTTGTGTGTATCTTTAGTTTTATTTCATGGAAACGATAGATAATTATGGGAAAATAGAGAAATTCATGATTTTAATATTAATTATTGGCAGTCGGGTTAGATTGAGAAAGTAGGATACACATATTTTAAAATATCAGGTATCTATTTTTAAGAATGTTATAAGATTTATTTCCTTGTACCTATTTCTTTTTTTAAACATACAGAAGAGGGATAAAAGGTAAGATCTGGTTGAGCAAATTCAAAATTCAAGGTCTCTTTTTTTCCTTTAATTATCTTGTAAAGCCTAAAGCCATTGTTTTCTTTCCCTGATACATGTTTTTCTTTCTTATTCATATGTATACTTAGGAGATAACCTTCATTTTTTTTTTTTTTTTAGATTTTATTTATTTATTTGACAGAGAGAAAGAGCACAAGCAGGGGGGAGTGGCAGAGGGAGTGAGAGAAGCAGGCTCCCACTGAGCAGGGACCCCAATGTGGGGCTCCATCTCAGGACCCTGGAATCATGCATGACCTGAACCAAAGGCAGATGCTTGACTGACTGAGCCACCCAGGCTCTGTTAACCCTCATTTTTTTTATTTTCTTCTTTCCTTCCCCTTCCCTCCCACTAAATTATCTCCTCATATAACATATAATATTTTACATATATCTCCTTGAATAACATATAACATGTAAACTTGGGATGCAGTTTAAATATGAACAAAAATTCATTACTAGATCTTGATTATTTTAAAACTTGAATATAAAAACATATTTAAAAAATATATCTTAGTGCAATATACTAAATTATAACTTTGTCCCCTTCGGTGAATGTCTTCTTGTGGCTAAATGTTGTTTTCTCTTTCTTTCTTTTTTTTTTTTTTTTTTTGATTTATGAAAACTATTACAATATATTGCCAATAGGTTGGGAAAATTCTCATATGTCTGTCTTTCAGGCAATTATTCTTTCAGATGATGTTTAAATGAATGATGGTTGTGAAAATTAAGACCTGTATATATTCAGAAATTTTTTGTATAACACTTGGCCTATCCAGGTTTTAATTTTTGTTGCAATTAATTTGAACACTTAAAAAATATTTTTAAAACAAATTAAGAATTCTAACATTTGCTTTTATGACAACTTTCATGATGTCATGTCTACTTCAGTGGTTTTTCTTACACATGTACACTGAAAAGCTTTGAAACCTTTGGTCTTAGGCATTACTAACAGTAGGATGGAAAATTCCTAGAGTCTACTTGATTGTGCATTCACTGAGGTAGATGAGAGAAATTAAGAAAAAACGCACCAAAACCATTGCCCTAAGTCACTACAGAATTGTGTGTATTTGTGTATTCTCATATATCTCATTTTCTAGCATGGCTGACTTCTGCATTAGAACAAGATATGGAGAACTGTATTTAAGTTAGTCAAGAAGTTAGAACATTCTGGTTGTAAGAAAATCCCCTATAAAGCAGAATGTGACATTTCATCTCAAATAGAAAATCTCTGCTAACAATCCTCAGTTCCTGTCTCTCAGGCTATTGACAACTCTGAAAAATCTGCTGATTAATTGCTATAAAATCTCCCTGAAAAAGGAAAAACAAATTTAACATATATAATTCAAACTTATTTTTCTAGTATTCTCTTCTCATGAATTTCCTTAGGATTCCAAGACGAAAATATTCTACATTTCCTTGGTGACAAGGCTCAAAAAAAATCACAACTAATTCTGCTACAAATGGCCCAAATTTTAGATTGAATTGTTTCTTAATACCCATTACAGTTTTGAATATTAACGACTTCTCTTACTGAGAACTGCCTATTTCCATCTGCCCTGAGCTCCAAGAGCTCCAACTGCAGCTCTCAGTTCCTGACAAATATGACAAAGAGGTTGCTCTGAGCTGTTCATATGTTCATTTTCAATATGTGATTTTTTTTTTTTATATTAGCCATCAAAATGGCTGTTTTTTCTAAAAGAAGTGTCAGTATAAGCTACTGAAATGGGTAAGACTGTCTCTAGCACAATGTGGTTATGATGCTATTATGGAAAATATGTTACATACATGAACAAATGAGAACTAGAGGAAGTACATTTAAAATCTTATTTAAGAAGACAAGAATACACAGATGGTTGCAACATTTGTTATTTTTTATAGGATCTCTTTTCATATATTGGTGACCACCATTTGAAGCAAGGTAGGGCGAGCTGAAGATGGGCTAGTCACTGCCACACCTTCTCTAGAATTAGATAAATGAAGTGTGGAAGAATCTGTTCTTAGATGTCTTTTGTTAATAATGCTGATAGCATCAGTCTTTAATTTATTAAATAATAGCCTTTTTAATATTACTTGCACTTAGCATTTTACATCTCCCATCATACTTGGACACTTCAATTTGCATAGATTTGAGTGATTGTTTAATTTTGAGAAATTAAGCTATCGCTTTTAACTTTCAGCTCACATAAATCACTTTTATGGCTAAATTTTGAAAAGGACAAATGTAATAAATGCTTGAAGAAGGCAGGAGTATCTTCTGTTCTTACAAGTTGCTGTTTGACAAAATATCAGTAATGGAGGCAGGTGTTTTAAGAATAAAGAAATCACTGTTTCAGTAATTTCTAAAATACATACATATATAATAAAGAATTTTAGAGCCCATATTTAAAAAGAAAGGCTTCCATATGGTTCAGATTGGTAGCTGAAATTAGGTGAATTAATATCATTCTAAAGGGATAGGAATTACAATAATGTTAGCTACAATTTATTGAACATTTACTAGTGGCAAGGTCTGTGCTAGGCACTTGATATGAATTATTCCTAATACTAACAGGAATCATGCAAGATGATGGATTTAGCTTCATTTAAATTGTGGGAATTTAAACTTGGAATTTAAGTAAATTACCCAAGGGACACAGCAAAGCTGAATTTAAACTCAAGTCATCATTCTTAAAAGCCCATGTTTTACCATTGCATAATCTCAGATGACCTTAAAACTTAATTACACAGAATTGTCACTCCTTTATCTTCCTTTCTCCCCTGTTTTCCTCATCTTGATCAACTTAGGAAAATGAGTGCTGAGGCTAAGATGAATCAAGTCTTTTCCAGTATGAGTATTTGGGTTTTAGCCAGAAACGGGGACAGAGTTCTCAGGGCAACATTTCAATATCCAGATGTTCCAAACTCCCTAGGTTATACTGATTTATGACTTCTATCCTTGATGAGATGTCTTTCAAGGGAAATTAAAGGTGTTAGTTACAGGGTGGGGAGTAGAAGGTGATTGTGGTGGTAGTGATGAGGCTCCCAGAAGGATCTACCTGGACTTCAATGGTCTGATCTTATATGGGACCTAAGTATTAAGTATTGGTTGCTATTTTAATTCAACCAAAAACCAAGACAAGAAAAGTTAATCTTTTATCTAACTCATCAGATTATGTGTTAGTTTCAGGAAACAAATCATGATTCTAAGGGCTGTAAGATGCTAAGATAAGTAGCAAATGGAAATAATGGGTGTGCCTTAATTTGCTTTTTAATTTTCAGAACAAAAGTGGGCAGCTATCTTTTCCTTCAATAACTTTTAAGTGCAGTCCTCTTTCAAAACAAAGGTGCATATTAGCAACCCCTTTTAGCCTTATTCTTAACATTTTCTACTGTGTTTTTCCTTTTATTTCTTGATGAATAAAACATGATGAAGAAAACATGGAAAGGTGAGTAGACGATGTGCATAGTGATACGGATTTGCAAATATGGAAGCTCCTACTTTAATTTCCCATCAAGTTATTTAATTTACTCATTTAATTTCTGTAGAATTTTAGAGATATAAAATGCTGTGAATATGTGTTTTACATATGGAGTTTAACAGATGAGAATATATTCTGATTAAGCCTGTACAAATTACAATCTCACT
Organism: Phoca vitulina; assembly: GCF_004348235.1. Classification (NCBI taxonomy): domain Eukaryota; kingdom Metazoa; phylum Chordata; class Mammalia; order Carnivora; family Phocidae; genus Phoca; species Phoca vitulina. The sequence goes on from NW_022589710.1 coordinate 22,333,769, forward strand.
TTATTATCACAGAGTGATATGATTAGAGTGTGAACCAGTGTGGAAACGCTCACCAACAAATCAGACACCCTTGTTGAACAAATAGCAAATGGAGCCCAGTCGACACAAACACCTATTTCTTGTTTTAGTTCTATGAGTAAGACAGAAAAGCAGTCTAAGCCTATATTAGTCATGAACATGACTCCTTTGATTCAAACATTTCTGTTCACTTGGTTTCAGCTGACAATGTGGTTGCTGACAACCTTCCTGTCATTCCTGTCACCAATTTCATAACCCAGCCAGTTGAAAAGATCAGTGTGGATCCCTGAGAAGTCCCCAGTTGTGCTTCTCAATAAAACTTTAGAGCTAAAAGCTTGTGGAACCCATGAGGGGAAATAAGGAAACTCGAGGCTGTAGCACTGGACAAATGAAAAAAAAAAAAAAAAAAAAAATCCTTTCAAAAAATAATCCTGTGGCTTCCATGAATTCTCAGCTCCTCACTCCTTTGGGGTGTTGGTGAGGCCCAGTTATCTGGTTACTTTCATTATTTATTGAAAAGCACCATGGGGAGCAATGTGTTGCTCCCCACAGTGTTATTCAATGGATAATGAATTAATGAACAGAGGAGCAAAGAGATTTGAGCTTTAAAAAGAAAGAAAAAGATATTTGTGTGCACCAAAGAGGTTGGGAGAAAAAATAGAAAAAGTTTCTATTGAATATAAAAAGGGGTGCTCTTGTCCCAATACCTTGCTTCCTTCTTTTACAAAACTGAAATAATAAGGAAACAAAACAAAATTTATTAATCCTAATATCAAAGAGGCCAAATATGTAAGGATAAATTGTCACTTTTGGGTTTGAACGCTGATCTAATAAACATATGTCAAAAAATTTTTAAAAACCCACAACAATCTACACAATAGTTTTAGTTAAAAAAAGAAAAGAAATGACTCAGAAACATGTCTAGTCATTAATGTGAAAACCAATATTGTTGCTCCATGATAAGCAGAGAGGTCAATCCAGAGACTTAATGGCATTCAAAAACTCCAAATTTTCATTTGTTCAGCTCTGGACTCCCTAGCTCTGGACTCCCTATGAGGTTTTATTGTTCTCGTGTGAACCTCTGGTTCCCTAGATTTCTTTTCTTCTAGGAGAAGATGTATGAGATGTTAAGATTGCTGGATACTCTCTTTCTCAGAACTTTCTTGTGGTTTCCTTGGACATAGACCTACAGACCTGTTAATAAATAATCATATTTTTTGATATTTCCACTGTGGGCTAATAGATAAAACTTCTTCACTTGGGGTCTAAAACAAATCCATCTCTAATGAAAAGTGCCATGTCATATTTCTAATGTGTGGTCACTGTTATAATTAATATAATAAGTCTCTTTATAATTTTTTTAATAAATGTTTCCTAAATGGAATTCCATTCTAAATATTTCTTATAATGAAGCCAAATAAGAATAGTACTCCCATATGCTACATTTTTCTTCCTCAGAATAGGAAGAGTTGTTTCTCCTCACCAACTAATTTGAAATGGTTTTAGAAATACAGGAGCAGGTGGTTGCCCTATGCATGTGCATAAACCTGAATAGGGGCCCTCTGTCTCTTAAGTATATTAAACATGGGGCACCTGGGTAGCTCAGTCAGTTAAGCGTCCACCTTTGGCTCAGGGCATGATTCCAGGATCCTGGGATTGAGTCCTGCATTGGACTCCTTGCCCAGCAGGGAATCTGCTTCTCCCTCTGCCTGCCATTCCCCCCTTCTTGTGTGCTCTCTCTCTCTCACAAATAAACAACATCTTCAAAAAAAAATAAAATAAAATACAAAATATCAAAATTCTCACTAACTATTTTGGATTAAAACTTAATTCTTTTTTTTTTTTTAAAGATTTTATTTATTTATTTGAGAGAGAGAATGAGAGAGAGAGCATGAGAGGGGGGGGGGTCAGAGGGAGAAGCAGACTCCCTGCAGAGCAGGGAGCCTGATGCGGGACTCGATCCTGGGACTCCAGGATCATGACCTGAGCCGAAGGCAGTCGCCTAACCAACTGAGCCACCCAGGCACCCTTAAAACTTAATTCTTAATTCTTCCTTTGGGTACGGTTGTGTATATATTTTTAATTCTTTCAGCTTTTAATTTTTGTCCATTGATTTTGTTTTTGTTTGTATTTTATTTTACAGTATTTTTCACTATAAATGCTTTTGAACTTAATGTTTCTTATTAAAATTTACACAAATCTTGTCAGCAGAGATTTAGGAGCAACAGGTTTAGGGATCGTTAATTTTAAAGGCCTACCTGCCCCATCCCATCTAATTTATGCAGCTCAATGTCTAGGGCTCTGCAATAAACCTCTTGTGTAAGCCAGCAAACAAAAAAATAAAGAAATATGTCCCTGGATTGCATAGAAAATTTGCTAGTTACTTCAAGATCTTTTCTGGAGATTCATGATACACGCATGGATAATTTACTTGAATGGCTCCAGTGTTTTGACATCATCTACCATCCAGTATCTTTATGGGTAGCTCTGTGCCTTGAAATCCATCTAATATAAAAAGCCTGTGGATTTTGAGCATGTTATAAACAGTGTCTTCCCTCCTTCTAAAGCATATTTGGAATCTGGAGGAGAAAAAGTGGGAAAAAAAGTGCTTTTCCAGATGATTCCCATAATTACCAGACTCCACTGGAATTCCACAACTAACGGAGAAGTGGTCTCCACTTTACCCTTTGACCACAGGTCCATAACTATGAGAGGGCTCTCAAAATGTAGCTAACAGCAGAACCCAGCCTTTGTTTCTTGCCCTACAAGGAAATAGCTTAACATCTGTCTTATTATTTTATAATCATACCAATATCTTCCTCCTATATCTTAATTGTGAAATTTCCCATAGCTCGGCTATAGCTGAGGGTCTGGTTCTTTAGACATTTTCTAAACAATCTTTCTTACCATTTTTACTGTGGTCTCTGGTGGCCTGAGAGAAAGTTCTGATAAATTGTCTTCCATATACCCTGACTTTAATTCAGTTCCCTTTTATGCTGAATGTTAAGTTCTGACTTAGTATTTATGAAATGTCTTCTGCGATACCACATAACTTTTAGTTTACATAATTCACTCTGTTTAAAATAAAAAAAAAATTTCTCCCAGATTCCCAAAAGGTTTGCTTTTTGTGTAAGTATTTAGTTTCAGTTTGGAAGCACTTGATAGACAGGATTTTAGACATTTCTCTCTCTCTTTTAAAACATACACAATCAGAATAAAAATGGAAAAAAATAAGCAAGTTAAGAGTTTAAAAATATTTGAAATAACGCTAGAAAAAATAATAAATACAGATAAGAGAAATAATTGAATGTATACACCAAACACTACATGTAGAGATTGTGAATGATCGGTGTTTATCATTTCAGATTAATTTTCATGTAAGGCAAAACATTACTTAATGACATTAGTTCATTAATATAACAGTTTCATGTATTATACGGAAAGCTAAGGTTCTTATATTGGAGTCTTTTACCTTTTGCCTTTGTCCTGAGTTTTCTGTTGGTCATGTTGCATTATTTGCTTTTAGTATTTAAGTGCTTAAATTCTAACTACTGGATGTTTACATTCTCTTGAAGAAATGTCTACTATTCTCTCTATTTTTAAAAATATATTCCACATGTCAACCAGGGATACAATTAATATTTCAGTTTATACCTCCTGTTGCACAAATTTTTACAAGGAGGAAAATCAGAGGTGACTCTGTGCATTATTATTTACTTCAAGCTTATATATGATATACAAGCCTTGGCTAATGTGTCTGTAGATATTTGTGGAATTTTGAAAGGAAACTGGCCATGTTTTATACTTTTTGATGCCCTTAAAACATTCTGGTATAAAGATCATTAATGTCATGCTTGGTCTCTATTTTTCTAAAAGAAATTGAATCTACTTCCAACATTCAAAAATCGGTAGACTTAACAGAAGTATGGCCTTCTGGGTTTTCCCACAAAATTTAGAGTTTTTACAATACTAGCAACATTTTCTCATGAGCTGTGACTGCCACATTAAGGAGGGCATGAGCTCCTCAGCTCACCACAGCCTCCACTACTACCTATTGTAGACCTAAAGCAACTGGCTTTGATCTTTTATGATTGATAACCACTTGGCCTCTGTATGTATTTAAAGTGGTAACCCCAGGTTTGTTGCTCTTTCCTATCTTTTACCGGAAACATCCTCCCTGTGAGGCTGTGGATTATCTGGATCATATTAATCATAATCATATTAACTCCCTAAGGCTTACCATATTTTGCCACACCTAGTTAAACAGGTTGCTTAACTGTAATATGTTCAATGTATCAGGGTTACAAATGCATTGGTAACAAATCTGATTTTCTTTGTAAAGATGCAGGAGTGTCTTTATTTCCTAATTAGAAGCAATGATGAACTATGATTGTGAGTATCATGGTGTAGATACCTGAAATATATTAGTTTATTGGTTGCATTAAATTATGCTCCTCCTTCTTCTATGGTTTAGAATAGTAAGATAATAGTGAGTGTCTAGCTTTGGTCTATGTTCCTAATGTTCCATCAAATGCAAAAAGCAAGGACAAGCCTTAGCGATCACTGTGTACACTGCTTAACCTTGAAGCTGGCTTTGTGACAGCAGGGGTTAATGAGAAATGGCAGCTTTCCACTTACATGAGGATCACCCTGGCCATCAGAACCCAACAATGCCGAAAATAAAGCCAAACAGTGACAAGGGTTGAACTGATGCCAGCAAAAGTCTGGGGAAATTAATAATTCAGGAAAAGCTAGAATGAGAAAAATATAATATGTAGGAAGGAGCAATTTTTGTAAAATACTGTAAGAAGTAAAATGCTAGGTAAAATATTAAATATAGACGTACTAGTGACTCTGGGGCAGTAAAATGTGGGTTTAAAACCTGGCACTTTTGATATTTAGCTGTTTAATGGGTCGCTATTGGCCTAGGGAAACTGTTAACCTCTCTGACAGTTTCCTTATCTTTACAGTGGCGGCTATATATGCTTCAAGAAAAATGTTTGAGATACACATATATTTATGTTTGTGTGTGTGTTTATATATTTACGCAGACAGACACACAGTAGTCACACAATAAATAATGTCAGGAGGTGTTCCTGCTGCAGCTGAAGCTACTATTTCCATCCTACCCCTACTGATCCCCTCGCTGTGTACTGTGGTCTCATACCTGTCAGTTTCTATCACACTTCACAAGGGTTGTGAAGGGGACTGTCTCCTCCATGTGCTATAAGGAGACTACCTTCCGCATTCTAGAATTTATGATCCACTAATGACCTGTTATATTTAATTACAACTACTTGAAGAGTCTGTACTCAATAAACAAACAAACAAGAATGCTGTCTCCTAACTCCTGCTAAGATCTTAAGAAAGAGGCCCCAGACTTTTATTAGATTTATACTCCATCACTCACCACTTGACCATGTGGACTAATTTTTTTTTTTCAGTATGTCAACGTGGACAAAAATAATTCCAATTGCTTCTCCAGCAAGGCATTTGCTGAAAAAGGAATGCTATGTATGACAAAAAAGAAACAAAACCTCTGTTTCTATAGACTTCAGTCTCAAACACCTCTCTTCATAGCTTCCCTAACATCGAAGGTTCTACATCCTGGCTCTTAAGTTCAGGAAAGAAATGGAATTTAGGAGCTGGTGTTTGGCTAGTGAATTACAATCCAGATCTGCAACCCCTGACCAGGGGCTTTCTGTCCTTTCTTTTTTCAATTGGATTCAGAAATTTATCTCTTAAGATGGCCCTTGTCACTTATTCATTGGTCATTTTAAGGAATAATCAGTAAGGAAATGACATATTGGCCATATTCCACCCTGAGAAAAATTATTTAGGTGTTCTTTTTGTCCTATAGGGGATGTTAAAAGTAGGAATAAGGTTGGTTATAATGTGGATCAAAGTAGTATTCGTCATTATAAGCAGTATATATTTACTTTACTTTTTAGAAATCATCTCTGTAATAACATAATTGTGGGGACTGAAAATTATCTTTTCTCTAATTACACGTACCAACTTAATAGCAAGTGGACAGACATTCAAGAAAAATTCTCATGCTAAAGATTTATGTTTATATGGGTAAATTTATGATAACAAATAAATATCTGTGATTTATTACAACTAAATGTCATTTATGTCAAAATTAATATAACTTCTATTGAAAATTATAGTTTTATACATATATATATTTTTCCTACTTCTTTTAGAACTGACAGGCAAACTTTGTGCAGAAAAACCTTCCTATCAGTGCCATCATGAAAAATCTCAACCAGAAAATAGTTTTAAGACACCAGAGAATTTCTAAGGCAATGAGATATTGTAAGGCCATGATCCTTTAGAGAAGGGAAAGTAAATGTCTCTCTTGAGAGATATGAGCTAAATAGAGTTTTTCCCCCTTTGAGGTATTTGTTGATTTGAAAAGTGGAAGGAGAGGCAGAGAAGAATTGGAGGCTAAACAGCAGAATAGATCTGCTGGCAATTTTATGGGACCAGGAGAAAATAGTATGGAATTCTCGGGATCTACTGAAGAGTAGGATCTGTGTGGCTAATACCCCAGGGTTTTATTAGGGACCTCCGAAAAAGGTATAGGCCTATATCCTAGGCACAAGAGAAACAGAAAATGAGCTTCTAGAGGACTGAAGCAGAGCTAATTTCTCTGAGTTCTTTGACAAAATTAAGGTCTGTCTGTTTGTTTTTGTTTGTGTTTTTGTTTTGTGAGCAAAAGTAAAAGAAAATCTTCTTTGGAGGAATATAATATCAAATAGAGGCACAAATTGTCTCTATGACTTTTCATTCAATATGTATTGCAATCAATCAAAATTTCCAGAACTGCCAAGAGACAAAATGTCATGACATAAGCCATAATAAAAATGGATAATAAAACAGACACTCAGGATATACAGGTTCGAATTTACCAAACAACAATTTATACATGACTGAGAGTAATAAGTTCAAGAAATCAGATAACACCAGAGACAATTGCAGTTGGAAAATATAAAAAAAATATCCAGTGGAAATCCTAGCATTGAAACATACCATGAATGAAATTAAGAATTGAAACTTTATTTTGTAACAGTGTAGAAAAATCTAAAGAAAAAGAAATTAACTAGAACAGAAAACAGAAGAAAATCCCACTTATAGTACTGAGAGAGAAAAGAGTGCAAAGTACAGATAGAGTGTAAGAAATATATAAAATACAGTGAAAGTTTCTGACATAGATATGTTGGAAATCCAGAGAAGAAAGAGAATTTGACAGAAGTAATATTTGAAGAGATAATTGATGAAAAATTTTCAAAATTATATTAAGCCACAGCTTCAGAATAAATGCAAAATATATAAAACTATATCAAACATATATCTTGCAAAAACCAAAAGCAATAAAAACATTAAAGGCAGACAGAGAAAAAAACATGTTCACAGAGCAACTCTAAAGCTGACTTTGGCCTTCTCACTAGACAAGAAGGCAGAGGGAAATGAAATGTCTCGTCAAAGGTGGGAAACAAAATAACCACAGATCTAGAATTCTATATCCAGCAAAATTCTTCTATACAAATTGGTGTTAAATCAGGAAATTTTGATATAAAAATGCGATAATCAATTAAAAAAAATTTTAAAAATGAGATAATCAGCAACATAAAAGTAATAAGAAAATACTAAACACTTTTGTTATCAAAAGGAAAATAATTCCAGATTGAAGCAAGAACATGAAGAAAGGAATGAAAGGGGTAAATATGATAAATAAAGAATAATTATGACATGCTACAGGGTATGATTATGTATTCTTATGCATAAATGGAGAGAGAATTACTACATGGTAAAATTGCATAAAATTTGGGAGACTGTGTAGGAATTAAAAAATTTTAAAGTCCTTATATTGACTGGGATTAGTAAAGTAAAATTTTCATTATGCTTTAAGAAATCAATAATATATGTTGTAATAGATATGGAACTAGTTGTGTATTTATTTATATATATTCAAGTTTAGTACAAATACAGAAAAGTATAAAAATCAGAAACATACAGTTTAATTATCAAAAATGGACACAACTGTGTTACCAACTTACAGACAGTTTCATATATATATATGTAATTGTATATATATGTATGTGGTTTTCTTGGTGGACACAACTATGTTACCAACTTATAGACAATTTCATATATGTAATTATATATGTATATGGTTTTCTTTGTGGACACAATTGTGTTACCAACTTATAGACAATTTCATATATATATGTAGTTATATATATATGGTTTTCTTTCTTTTCTTTTTTCTTTTCTTTTCTTTTCTTTTCTTTTCTTTTCTTTTCTTTTCTTTTCTTTTCTTTTCTTTTCCTTTTCTTCTTTTCTTTTGACTCCACACCCAATGTGGGGCTTGACTCACAACCTTGAGATCAAGAGTTGCATGCTCTACTGACTGAGCCAGTCAGAAATCCCTATACATGTATATGTTTATTATATACGTGCTGTTTTTCTCTAAAATGATGTTTTCTGTTTACTGTGTTTAGACTGGGCATGTTATATAAAAATATAATAGGATATATCTCAAAAAAAATTCATTTATGTTCTCCCACTTTTTATGCAATTTTACCATGCAGTAATTTCATTTTATACATAAAACTAATTATTATACCTGTAGTGTATCATAAATAATTATTTTTATTTTACCTTTTCATTCCTTTTCATTTCGTCCTTCATATTTTGTGCTTCTATCTGGGATTATTTTCCTTCTGATGGCAAAACTGTTTAGTACTCTATATATGTATATATATGTTCAAGAGAAACACTAAAACCGACTTTGGCCTTCTCAGTAGACAATAAAAGACAAAAGGAAATGAATGTATGCATTATATCCATGTATGGATGTTCTCCAAAAGCATGGGGAAGATATTCAAGTTATTCATAGTACTGATAGTCACAACAGCCCCAAACTTTAAACAGTTCAAATATCTTTTAATAGTAGAATGAAAAAAAATTGTGGTAGATGTAGATATATAAAATAGGATATTGTACATAAGTTAAAATCAGAAAATATAGCTCCATGCATGGATTAACCTCACCAACACGGTGCTGGTACATGAAGTTTTGTTTTTTTTTGTAAAGAAAATATTCCATTTAAATAAAGTTCAAAATCAGGTCAAAAATAATCTATAGTGTTACAAGTTAGAGTGTTTTCCTGTGAGGAACAGATTAGGGGTAATACATGAAGTGATTTGAAAGGGGCTACTGGTATGCTGGTAATGTTCTATATCTTGATCTATGGTAGTAACACAGTGGTGTACCTTTTCTGATCATATAAGCCACATGCTTATGAAGTTTATACTTTATGTGTATTAAAGTTGCATAAGAGTTAAACTTAAAAAGTATACATGCTGGGGGCACCTGGGTGGCTCAGTCGGTTAAGCGTCTGCCTTTGGCTCAGGTCATGATCCTAGGGTCCTGGGATTGAGCCCCGCATCGGGCTCCCTGCTCAGCAGGGAGCCTGCTTCTCCCTCTCCCACTCCCCCTGCTTGTGTTCCTGCTCTCGCTGTCTCTCTCTCTGTCAAATAAATAAAATCTTTTAAAAAAAAAAGTATACATGCTGTTTTCCTGGGCACCTTACATAAAAAATAAAATGGGATATCTCAATAAAAATTCATAGCGTGGGCGGCACAGATAAAATCAGCAACAGGATGGTACATCGGAGAGGTTTCTAAATTGAAAAGGTAATATTTTGTTTCATAATCTTTGCTCTATCACTAATTAACAGGAAGACTTGGCATGTCACAGATTCATGAATTAGCAAGTTCTATGTGCCTAAAGTGAAGTGGGTTGGAGGTTGGAGGGAAGTGGAAGGAAAAGTAGAAAGTTCTGATTTATGAGGCTGGGCACTGGATCATGTCACACTTAATGAGAAATGTTTAGGAACTTGTAATTTATCTAAAAAGTCATAAGAAGCAGTAAAGATACATACTTTTTGTTTTTTTTATTTGAGTATAACAATTAAAATATTTTTTTAAATCTGATGTTATCAGTAACATAATTTAAAAGATTTTCCTACCAGACTGTCAAAGATAGTTAAGATTCTATGTGATGACAAAATACTCAATATGCTAAGGCAGAAAGCCAAGCAAGAAATAGACTAAGTCAGTAGTAGTAGAAACAATGCAGGAAATGGTAGATATCTGAGGAATATTAAGAGATTTAAACTACTGGATTCAATGGTTAAATGGAGGAAGATAAGCAATAGAGAAAATGAGATCAGATTCATAGATTTTTTATTTTTGTGGGCTGAATGATTTTGTAATTCACTGAGTTGGAAAATACAAGAGGAAAGCAATGACTCGGAAACAGAGCTTTTCCCTTAATTACTTAACAAACTAGGAATTCCAGTTTGAGGTCTTATTTTTTTTTTTCTGAAATGTTCTGATATTTATTACATTGGTCCAATAGAGCCAATCAATTCAGATCTGTAAGGGACTTGTGATGTATTAATGCTTTACAGAAATCTCCATGAATGGAGGAGAGAGCTTCTTAGGAGAATTGAGTGGTTTAAACTAAATACACTAATTTCACAGCTGATGACTTGAATAATCTAACCAGGTTCTGTATGACAGCCTCTTGTTTAACATTTCAAGGGGATCCTATAACTAAAATAAATTTTCTAGAGGCAAGCCATCAATCTTTCAGTTTTTCTTGGCTCTAATCTGTAGAGGGAATCTGATAACCAGAAACATAGGATTGAAAATGATGCATGAAATAAAATGTTCAAAATATATTGAAAAGTGAAAGGGATGATGAGATTGGATGTGCTTCCTAGTTACCAATTTGCTTCCCTTTCTAAAGAATTGCATTCTGTTAGAGGTCTTTCAGTTTCTTCTACTGTACCTATACTGTCCACCCTAATACATGCACCCAAAACAAAAGCAATTTTGATTGTTCCAACTCTATTTATGAAAAAAGTTCCATCTTAACTAATTTTTAGTTTTCTTTGTGTCTCTTGCTCTGCACATTTCATGTATACCTGGATGAGGGGACTCTAATGTAGTAAATGTCTGTAAAGAAAGTGTGAGCTTAATTGAGGGAGGCAATTCATCATGATGGAAAGAGTATGGAATTCGGCATTAGACACATCTGGGTTCAGATCTACACTTTGGATCTTTGTGGCTGTGTGATGATAATCCTATATTGACCTTAGTTTCCTCATGTGTAAAATGGAACTAACATTAAATAACTGTCAGAATTAGTGGGTTGTTGAAATTAAACATATACCCTAAATTTAATGATATTAAAATGAAAATAATCTAATTAGAACATTATTAAATGATTGGTCTAACACAAATGCTAAGTCAATGTTTTGAAAATTGTATTGTTTATCAAAATGTTAATACCATTAAGCACTTTTACTTAATTCATACTTTTTTTTAATATAGCATAACTTTATTAGTTTAAAATCTTACCTTAAATGACATAGAATAATTACAGAGTAAAAAAGTTAAAGGGAAGTTGTTAAAGAAAGTATCAATAATTTAGAACAAAAATCATTCTAAATCTTAAATGGCAAACAATTAAAATTACTTTTAACTTTCTTTTTAAGAATAACTATCTAGGTTTAATACATAAGTAAGTTTTGATGTGTATTTTATTTAGAAGTATTGAATAAAAAGTAGAAAATTTCTTAAAAATTGGAGTTATACTCAAGTTTCTTTTGCTTTCTTTCAAATAGCATGCCATCTATACAATATACCTTCTATAGAAAACTGATTTGAATTTATGTGTATTCATCTATGTGTGTTCATGTCTATATATATGGGAATGAATTCTCTTTTCCCCCAAAATATATATGCATTTTCCATTTCCACTTGAAAAATACAAAGATTTGAAAACATATTAGTAATATATCTTAAGTTTGGAGTGTTTCATGCTGCTGTCAAACATTGTTTTTGAAAATTATTATTTTGATGCCATCATCATCTATTTTTTTAGTACTGCTGCCCATTAAATAGATACTAAAGAAAATATGACAGGAGAAAAAATAGTTAAAAAGGAATACAATCACAATTTGACAGGAATTAAAAGATTCATATATCTAGATGTCAAAATGTCAGTAGTGATGCTTCACAGTAAACCATGTTTTTTTGCCTTATCTATATTTTAAACATTAACAGGAAAATAGATTACAAGTAGTAAAAATTCCACATATTAAATAATTTTAAAAATATTGGTGGTTAGATTTTCCATTAAGGTCATAAAAGTCATTGTCAAATGAATTTACCCCCACCCCCCACAGTACAGATTAGTAGAACTAAAAGCTCACACTGAAATAAGTACTTATTAGCTAAACAAGATGATAGGAAGTAGCAGGCTTAATACTATCAGTATCCAAAGTGCTACTGAAGGCTAAAATATAAACTGGAAAACACTGAAGTTAATTCACAAGTTAGTTTTTACACAAAGCTGAGGATGCTTGAAAATTATTAAACCATGTGAATTTCCTGGGTAAAATTAATCATTGATTGAAAACAGGATACCCTTAATTGATGTATTTATATGGTCGGACAGATACATTTTTCTAATAGTTAATTTTATCACCTCATCACAAATACAAGCATAACTCAGAGATCCAGGAGATTTGGTTCCAGACCACTGCAATAAAGCAAATACTGCAATAAAGCAAATCAAATGAATTTTTTGACTTTCTAATGCATATAAAAGTTATGTTAACACTCTAGTATCTATTAAGTGTGTAATAACATTATATCTAAAAAATGTAAATATCTTTTTTTTTTTTTTTTAAAGATTTTATTTATTTATTTGACAGAGAGAGACACAGTGAGAGAGAGAGCACAAGCAGGGGGAGTGGGAGAGGGAGAAGCAGGCTTCCCGGTGGAGCAGGGAGCCCATGCGGGGCTCGATCCCAGGACCCTGGGATCATGACCTGAGCTGAAGGCAGACGCTTAACGACTGAGCCACCCAGGCGCCCCTAAAAAATGTAAATATCTTAATTAAAAGTACTTTATTGTTAAAAAATGCTCATCATCATCTGAGCTTTCACTGAGTCATTTTTTTTTTTTTTTTTTTTTTGGTGGAGGGTCTTACCTCAATGTTGATGGCTGCTGACTGATTAGGGCAGTGGTTGCTGAAGGTTGGGGTGTCTGTGGCAATGTCTTAAAATAAGGCAACAATGATGTTTGCCTCATCTGTTGATTCTCTTCCTTTCGCAGACAATTTCTCTGTGGCATGCCATACCATTTGATAGTGTTTTACCCACAGTATAACTTCTTTCAAAATTGGAGTCAGTCCTCTCAAACCCTGTTCCTGTTTTATCAACTAAGTCTATGTCATCTTCTAAATCATTCGTTGTCAGTTTCCACAATCTTCACAGCATCTTTAACAGGAGGTTTCATCAAGCAAAAAGACCACTTTCTTTGCTCATCTGTAAGAAGCAACTTCGCACCTGTTCAATTTTCATCATGTGTTTGTTTGCTGTAATTTAGCTATATCTTCAGACTCCACTTCTAGTTCTCTTGCTATTTCCACCACATCTGCAGTTACATCCTCCACTGAAGTTTTGAACCCCTCAAAGTCAACCATGAGGGCTGGAAAAACTTCTTCTAAACTCTTGTTAATGTTGATATTCTGACCTTTTCTCATGAATCACAAATGTTTTTACTGTGCATCTAGAATGGTGACTCCTAGACGGTTTTCAGTTTACTTTGTCCAGACCCATCAGAGGAATCACTATCTATGGCAGCTACAGTCTTACAAAATGTATTTATTGAATGATAAGGCTTGAAAGTGAAAATGACTTCTTGATCCATGGACTGCAAAATGAATGTTGTGTCAGCAGGCATGAAAACAGCAGTGTCTTCATTGTCCATCTCCATCAGAGCTCTTGAGTGACACGGTGCATTGCCAATGAGCAGTCGTATTTCAATGGAATCTTTCTTTCTGAATAGTAGATATTAGCAGTGGGCTTAAAATATTTAGTAAACCATGTTGTAAACACATGTGCTGTCATCCAGGCTTTGTTGTTTTATTTATAGAGCACGGCCAGAGTAGCTATGTTCTTCAGAGCCCTAGAATTTTCAGAATGGTCAGTGTATATTGGCTTTGGCTTAAGGTAACATTGTGGCTGGCTTGATCTTCTGTCCAGACCACTAAAACTTTTCCGTATCATAAATAAGTCTGTTTCACTTTCTTATCATTTGCATGTTCACCGGAGTAGCACTTTTAATTTCCTTCAAGAACTTTTCCTTTGCATTCACAACTTGGCTAACTGTTTGGCAGGAGAGGTCCAGCTTTTGGCTTATCTTGGATTTTGGCATGCCTTCCTCACAATCTTAATAATTTCTAGCTTTTGATTTAAAGTGAGACATGTGACCCTTCCTATCACTTGAACACTTAGAGGCTATAGCAGAGTTATTAATTGGCCTAATTTCAATATTGTGTCTCATGGAATACGGAGGCCCAAGGAGAAGGAGAGAGATGGCAAAGGGGTTGGTCAGTGCAGCAGTCAGGATACACACATTTATCAATTGATAAGCCAACCTATATGGGTACAATTTGTGGTACCCCAAAACAATTACAATAACGACATCAAAGATCACTGATAACAGATCACCCGAACAAATATAACAATAATGAAAAAGTTTGAAGTATTCCGGAGAATTACCAAAATGTGCCATATAGATACAAAGTGAACAAGTTCTGTTGGAAAAGTGATGCCAACAGACTTGTTTGATTCAGGGTTGTCACAAACCTTCAATGTGTAACAAATGCAGTATCTGTGAAGTGCAATAAAACAAGGCATCCCTGTATTGTGGAAAGGGAAATCAACCTTAAGGTTTGCCATAATATTGAATATTTAAATAATAGTGTGTTTAATAATAGTTTAGTGTGTTAGTCACTAAAGATAAAAAAGAAAGAAACAGCCCTGTTTCTCAAGGGTCACATATTCAGACATTATAATGGGGACAGATGTGCAAGTATATATTACTTCTTTGCTTTTATTCATGGCTTCACTAATAACATGGGTCTACAGATACTAAAATGTGAATGAAAGCCCCAAATTACCTTTTACCTAGTGTCATCTGGAAGGGAAGAATAATCTGAGTCACTAGCAATTTGGATCCACTGAAGGGAGAGTCTTGGGCTGGATTTTATCTAAGACTCATCCAATTCTTGATCCTAAACCTTGATTTATCTTTAGTCTTAAAGGAAAAGGCAAGCAAAGAGGGTATAAATAAATTTTGCTGATATAAATGATAAGAGAATGGTATGTTAAGAGCTGTCCTCTCTTCTGAACAGAATTTTCTCATAGAATCAAGTAAGGAAACATATTTCAGGGAAATGGGAGAATTCACATACAGAATGAATTTTGGTTAAACCTGAGATGGGTACATGTAGTGAAATGTAGCCAGACTGGAAAAAAAAAATGGCTTTGCCAGGAGATATGATGGAAAATGATAAGAAAAAAAAAAAAGAAAAGTGAAGCAGATTCATTTCTCTGATATTTTTTGAGAGACGTTAAATTTCAGCAAGTTGTTTTGTTTTCAAAACATCTGCCTGATTTTGTTCTCCTGTGATTCTTACAATCATTTTTGTAGTTAGCAATGCTTCTGGGTTTGCGTATATGCAACTGATTATTTGTCACAGTAGGAGTGGGTACATTTAAATTTCTTCCTGGCTGTGGAGAAAAAAATGTGCTGCTTTATGACAGTACAAAGGGGGGTCAAAGAGATCCAGATATTAGAGAGAATCATTTCCAAACACATAGGGCTAGCTATTTCTTAAATAGCAGGGTGACATTTATTTTAATGCTATTTAAATGCATCTAGATTCTATTACACTATTCTGCATGCATGTATTTATGAGAAAGTCTACATTTTGTGCATAATGCATGGAATTTTGAGCTATTCATGTTCCATTTTTACATAGTTCTTAAATAGAAAAATATGTTTTCATTAATCATCTGGCATTTAATTAATGTAAAATATCCATTTGATTAAATCTCAATTAGATGTCTATTCAAAACAGTGACATTTCATGTGTTATTGGACAACCTTACTGCCCACACAGATGGCATGCAATAAAAACATTAGCCAAATATTTTACCATGACTGGTTGAACAAACTAAAGCACATCCATCTTAATAAAATACATTATAGACCAGGCCTCTGCAATACAGCCAACAATGAAATTATTACCATAACAGATTGGTGTTCACTCTAACATATGCTGCCAATCGAACATATTTTGCAATTGTGAGTGTAAACAAGCAGATGCAGATATGTAATGTTCTGACTTTGATCTTGAGCACATTTTACTTAGTGTTAAGTAATAAACACCAAAACAGATGGGTTATGGTGTTATGAATTTGAGCATATCTGATGACCACTTGGGTCATCAGAGTAGCATCTAATAGCATCAGAAGTATTTTATCAGAATTATTTAAATGAATTTTAATCATATGGCTATTAATCAATAGAAGGATTATATCTTTACTTTTTTATTAATAGTTAGACATTTGGACAAAAATATATCCAAAACAGACCACAATAATTCTTATTAATAGTTAAAGTAAACATTATTTATTAGACTACACAGGTATTATTCTAAGAGTTTTACCTAGATTATGTGATTAAATACTTCAGACAAGCTGAAGAAATATTAATGTTACACCCATATTTTACTAATAGAGAAAAATAAGTGTAAAGATATGAATTAATCTCCCCCAATATTCAACTAAATTTAGGTGATTATGCTGGTGGGATTCAGATCTAGTAGTTTGGCTTTAAAACCCATAAATTTAAACAATCTGCTGTATTTTCTCCTCAAATACATTCATTCAGAGTCATAACATCAGTATTGTTCACTGAACTTTGGTGCCACAGGGAACTACTTTATAGAATAGAATGTGAGATAATCAAGTAAAGGGATAATTCTTGTTGATTTCTGTAGTCTAGAGATCTAACCTAGTGCTTAAAATAAGAGTGGACATTCAATATGCTTAAATGGTTAAATGATTAAACCAATGATCTATTGATTGTTGAGTAGCTGATATGTATGATGATATATATGATGATGTATGTATCCTGAGAAACACTAGCATTTTTTTCTATTTAATTTTTTAAATTAAGACTTTTTTAGAGCAGTTTAAGGTTTATAGCAAAATTGAAAAGAAGGTACAGAGATTTCCCATATACCCTCTGACCCCACACATGTGTAGCCTTTCTCATTATCACTGTGCTCCACTAGAGCACATTTGTTACGTTGATGAACCTACACTGACATATCATAATTACCCAAAGTCCAGAGTTCACATCAATGATTCACTCTTGGTGTTGTAAACATTGACTTTTTAAGACGTATTTGTTAATCAGATCCTCATGCAAATGTGTTGTTTAGATGGGTTGAGACATGATTAGAAGACTTCTCAGAATCACACATATAAAAATGTATGCACCTACACAAATATTCATGTACATGTATACATATATGTATATGTACATATAGATGAAAATATATTTGCTTAGAGGCATTTTACACAGTGTTGCAATGATCAAAAAGCTAGATTATACTGTCTACTTTTTGCAAAGTACTCCTGTTTCCTTGGTGAAAGGAAAAACTCTGCTTTAGAATATAAGTTGAACCTGGGTGCACTTTGGGGAATGAGTGAGGGCAGTAATAGCTGACTCATCCACCTTCTTTGTGACAGGAATCTCTTTCATCCATTAGCTGGCATGACAGTATTTGTTTTTCATTTTTCCTTTAATGATGCAGCCCGATTTTCCTATTTTAGATACTAAGGGTGAGCTGGTTAACATTCATGTAATCATATCATTGTTTTGGCAATGAAAAATTACACAGTACAGTGGGAGATCATATACTAACACTCCATGCATTGTTTTTTAAACACTCAAAATTATCATAAACCTTAAAATTAATTTCCATTTAATTTCCACTTTTTTTTTTAATTAGTGGAAAATATCAGGCACAATGTGTCTGTTTTCAAGGCAATGGGCTAGGATGTCCACCAAAGCACATTATTCACTGTAGCATTTCTCTAAAATATGATTTGGAAAAATTATAATTTTCTTAATTCTTTGTCATTCAGTGAGTTGTTAGGTCAAACAGTTCCTTCATAAACAGAAGCATTTATTTGGTAGGTATTATTAGTCTTTCTGATTCCATTTTCCTCCAGCCCTCTCTTCTAATTCATTTTCCATATCACCTCTAGATTGACTTGGTTTATTAAATATCTCATTAAGGAACTCTTCATCTTTCAAAACTCTCATTATTTCATTGCTATCAGAATTAAGTTATTTCTCAAGGAAAGAAATATTTGACAAAGTTGGATTCCCTTTCCCACCATTCTACTTCCTATCCATTTCTTACGTTTGTTCACTCTGACTGCAATGTTCTTCCCTATCAAAGATTGGTGTCTGAGACAAAAAGACCAGTTTAAGGGGCTTCACCTTCATTTGTGACTTGGAAGTTCACAGGGGATAAATTCAGATATGGAGTAGCTTCCCAAAGTAAAATCAAGAGTGTATTTCTGAAACAAAGACATAAGGCTATATTCAAGAGATCTGTGTTCAGAATCAGAAGACAGTTAAGTACAGAGGTTGGAAGGAGGGCAAACAGCAGAATAAGCAGTGAGTTCAGTGCTTTGGAAATATAAGAGCATAGGAACAAGGGCAAGGTATGAATCCTATTGAGCAATTTGAGTCATTCATCCAGTAGAGATATATCATAGGATAGCTTTTTATATCATGTCCATGCACTGGATTTCAATATAGATAGGTCAGTACAATATTTAAACACTGAGTTGGAGTGAGCCATGGAAGGCTGTAGCACATTCCAAAATCCTTTAAGAATGCAACGTGAGCTCTCCATGATGATGACATCTGTAGTAACACGAGGCAAAAACCACCTATATGGAGCACTAGTTCTTTCTTATTTTTTATCTTTATTATCAAGACAAGACTGTCAAAACAGAGAATTAGAAAATCTGGGTTCAGAAGAGATTAGTGAAATAAAAATGAATGTACTTGAAGGTAACTATGAGTTCTGAAATTGGAATTGCTGGTATAAGATACTTGGAATGGACTAAAGTGGCATGGTCCAACACTGGGATGGGCTCCTTAGCAAATGATTATTTCACAGAAAGTTCTGGTAGCAGGTTTGGCCCCCTGGAAAGGGACTTTAGAGTTTTATAAACCTAGAGTTGCTGGCTGTCAGAAACTTTTACCATCATTTAACATTTTAGGACTGTTGGGATAATAATTTCCATAGAGGTGATTTGCAATTTATGAGGGGATTTTCACAGGCAGACTTGATCATGGGGAGAGGGTTACGTGATTATTTTGTTGGGAGAAGACATCAATTAAGGACCTTGCTCAAAATCTTAATAGCATCTTTTATCTGGATTTTGATTTGGAAGTTTTAGAGAGACTTGAAGAGGACTATTGGTTGAGAAAAATGTCTAAGAATACAAGAATACTACAAAAGATCCATTTATATTTTAAATATTATATTTTTAATTATTCTTGAAGATGTCTTATGTATTTTAAGTTATATTTTTTTCTAGAAATTTATTCTTATGTTTTAAAATGTACTGGCACAAAGATTTTTGTACTATTGTCCCAACTTGGCTTATCTGTGCCTTCAATCATTCAGCAATAACACCAGATACTGGATTAGTCTTTAAGAAAACAACCTGTATATATTTTGATCATCTCTATTGTAACATTATCGTTTGTTCATTACTTTCTGTTCCATTATTTTTTTCTACTCAAAGTCATACTTAACATTTCTTTAAGCACATAATAGTTCAATTGTTTCCTTATATCTTTGTATACTCAGCTATTTGATTATTAGGATTTTTCTTTTCTAATATAAGGATATAATTTCTCTCAAAATATCTCTTACTCGGAATTTGTACTTCTAATGTATAATATTTTAATTTTTATTCAGCTCAAAATATTTAGCCTGTTAGCTATTTAATAATTATTAAGTTTCCAAAACTATGGTTAACAATTTTTTGCCGTTCAATCATTGATATTAAATTTGGTGTCATTGTAGTCACAGAACAGTGTGTGACTCATTTAAAAATTTTGTTGAGATTTTTCTTACGATTCTTTTTGGTTTTTTTGTTGTGTTTTTTCTTATAGATTCAAGTTTTTATTTAAATTCCAGTTACTTAAAATATAGTGTAATATTAATTTCAGGAGTAGATTTAGTGACTCATCACTTACATACAACACCCAGTGCTCATCACACGTGCCCTCCTTAATACCCATCACCCATTTAGCCCATCCCCCAACCCACCTGTTTCATGTGGTTTGGACAAAGTTATATTATCTAATTTTTGAATGCAAGGCTTTATAAATGCTCATTAAATGAGATTGCTAAGGCCATCCATTTCATGAATTCAATTTTATAGTTGTATTGACCCGATGAATCATGCTTTTTAATCATTTTGTACATATGATATTATTCATACTAAATTCAAAGAAAAGAAGAGAAAATGTACACATATGATTCAATGGTTATATGTTTTTGAAAAATGCATGCATATTCAAAGACTTTAACACTTAGAGTGGATGTAAATGGGAAGAGTAGAAATTAACAGTGAAAAACATTTAACTAAAAAAAAGTAAATAAAGTGGGAATGGTACCTCACCCAAACTGATAAATTACCATAAACTGAGAGGTAAGATTGTCTTTCAGAACTATGTGGCTCAAGAGATAAAAAGAGAGAGAGAAAGGATTATTCTCAGAGAGAATGGTTAAAGCCTGTGACCCTTTAGCAAAGTTAAATTCTTGCGGAAATTCTTGAACATTCTGAGCATTTGTTTAGAAATTTGAAAAGGATATTGAAGTGCCAAACCAAACACAAATAATAATGCGCCATAAAATATTTTATTTTGAAATTAGAAAAAGCAATTAGCCAAAAATAAAAAGAAAGTAGGAAATCCCTTTGTTAATTTTGGAAAGCAAAGCACACACTATTCCTCTCCACCCAAAGGAAAGATAACATAGAGAATTCCTTTATGTTAAGCATACTTTCCACGCTTGTAAATAATTACCTATGCATTCAATTACCAATTTATTGATAAATATTTTCTTCAACATAAACAAAATAATGAAACTATACAAAATTTTGCATACATCTAAGAGGAAGATAGTGGTCTTTATTACCAACAGATATTATAAATTATTTTTGGAATAGCTTTCTCATTATGAAAATAATACATGTTCATTTTATAAAAAATTAAAAGATACTCATAGATAATTTGAAACAGTGAAAAACATCTTTAATTCCCAGGGCAGAGATAATCACAGTTGGTATATATAGTTACAGATTATCCTTGTGTGTGTGAAGAGACAGGTCATGTCTTTCCATGTCAATGAATATTAATGACCAAAATAATTTTTATTAGGTAAAAAGTATCCCACAGTCAAGTGATTTATTTAATCTGGGCATTTCTGTTGTTTTTTATTCATTACATGATTACCATTACCATCCTACATTATTTTGGGGGGATTCATTTTCAGAAATGGTATTACTGGAGTGAAGGAAATGAATATTGTTAAGGATTTTTAAAACGATTTGCTAAGGTTGGACTAAATCACACTTCCAAAAGCAGTTTAAGAAAACTGTTTCTCTGTGCTCTTATCAACATTGAGTTTTTTTTCTTGAAATTGAAATTCTAAGAATTACATGTAAATAGATGGATAGATAAATAGATTTCTTTTTTATTATTGCACAATTACCTACTTGAATGAAGGTTTTTGTTGTTGAATAAAATATCTTTTTATTGCAATTTAAGAAATTATTAGTCATAGATGGCAGAATGCTACTGTCATCCCTCTAAAGTATGTTTTTCCCTCTGAAATATCTTTTACATATTTGATTCACAAGTAGGTTTTTCGGTCATAAATATATGAAAGAGTTCTTTGATTTTTTTTTGTTAAGTAATTTTTATTTTAACTTTATGAATCTAAGAATTATTGGTTTCGCAGCAATGAATAAATCAGAGTTTACTGAATGATGGTTAAAATAAAGAAATATACTGTAAGCAAGAAGATTGAAAATGTTTCTTATTTTTCAGGATTTGAATTAAGGCAAATCAAATAACATTTCATTTAATTTAAGAAAAAATCTGTTTTTTTTTCTAGGAATATTATAATAAGATGGAGTAAACTTTAGAACTGTATCAAAATTTTAAAATATTTTCCCTTATTAAAATATTATTACAGTTCAAACATAAAGATCACTAAAAATTAGCTTTTATTTATTTATTTATTTATTTATTTTAAAGATTTTATTTATTTATTTAAGACAGAAAGAATGAGAGAGAGAGAGCACATGAGAGGGGGGAGGGTCAGAGGGTGAAGCAGGCTCCCTGCCGAGCAGGGAGCCCGATGCGGGACTCGATCCAGGGACTCCAGGATCATGACCTGAGCCGAAGGCAGTCGCTTAACCAACTGAGCCACCCAGGCGCCCTAAAAATTAGCTTTTAGATATCAAATTTGACATTGTTATTAATCATATTGTTTGTAATACTACATTCATTTGAGATTCATAGAAAATATCCCATTTAATATGGAAATTAGTAATTTTATATTTCATATTTCTGATTTCAAACCCTTTAATTTTCTAAGGATAGAGATTAAGGGGCTTGTTGGAACTGCAGTCTGGTGCTTGCTGTAGTTAATCTTGGCACAACAGTTTTATCTTCATGATATTGCTAAGTAATTTTATTAGGCTTGATATTCTCTACTCCTGGGGACAATCATCTCTTCCGAACTACCCCAGCTAAATGAAGTCAACTAACCTTTCTCCCACTTGTGTTTTGCTTGTTCATCTTTTATAGGAATTATCACTATTGTAACCACTGATTTATCTTTTACCCGTGAATAACTCACTAAACTCTCCAAGGCCAAAGGCATATCTATTTTGTTCACTCTAGAATTTAGTGCAAATGACATACTCTTGTTGTTTAGACTGAGGAACCACTAGAACCATGCTTACCTTTATTTAAAATCATTTCAAACTTCTGCAAAAATGAGACCGGAAGTCAAGCTTTCTTTCAAAAACAGTACTGGAAATCATTCTGTCATTTTGATAACTTAAGTGGGACAAAGAACCTAGCGTTTTTGTAGGGAAAAACAAACACATTATTGAAAGTTTATTTTAATTACATCTAAAGTCATCAGCTATATAGGTGATTGCCCAGGAAGGAATCAGCCAATGAGTCTTGACTGAACATTTTTGAAGTCATTATTTTAAATTGTGGGAGTAGAAGAAAAGGTGGGAAGGCAAATTTCTTTTCATATCTGCTAGCATGGGCACTGCTGAAAGTAGTTGGAGAAGGTGTAGCCCACTTTCAAAACACTAGAATATACTACTCACATTAAGAGGTATAAATGTGGCAATAAAATGGATCTTTAAGATCTCTGACTGCTTTCATGCTTTTATCTTTACAGCTCTTTTGCCCTTGCAATATTTTCTTTTTAATGCTTATGTTGGGGTTATTGTTTAAAGATTTTCTGCTTTGAAATCCATACTTATAATACACCTTGAAAAAATGTAGATACTATCTTGCATATTCATTAATTTAGATATTATGTATCATCAGTATCATGAATACCTACTGAGGTCCTAGTTTTTTCAGTGATGTGATTTGATTAATATTTTTCTTAGTAAAACTTTAGTTATTCATGTTAGTTTTCTTTAGTAATTACAGAACACAGATGGACTGTAATACTTCATTTAGGATTACCGTTTTCTGTAATTTATTTAATACTAGTATATACACAATTAATATCTTTAAATATATGAAAGCCTAAGATAGATATGAGGTAATTTTGTTAAAAGCAGTCTTTTTTCTTTTTCCTTTCTCTCTCCTCTCCTTCTATTTTCCCTTCACCCACATCAAATTACCTATGTTAATCATCTAGTATGTACCCTAATGTATTTTTCTGCTTGCTCATATAATCTTATTAAGCATTTTATAAACGCAGTGGATTTGGGGGTCAGTGCTTAACAAAAATGAGTTAATTATATGAGTTGTTCTACATTTTGTTTCTCTCATTCAGAACATATCAAGCCTTGTAAAACTCAATTATTTTTCGTGTAGTGTCTCACTGTCTTCCAGAGATTGTTTTATTATTTTTGTACATCATGTGAGTGATGGACCCAACTTTTCCCCAAGATGAGTTGTCAATTATACCAACACTACTTATTGAGTCAGGTGTGGCTGATGACTTGAAATGACGGGAACCCATTGGCAGGCTACTATTCCTCCATGGAGGCATCTGGAGGAAGTCCTACTGCCGCTCAGTCTTCTAGGACTTTCCCAGCCTTCCTGGGGTTCTTGGTGGCCCATGTGACCAGACTTATTCATGTTGAGCAGTGCCAACTTTACCCACAAAGGGTGATGGTCTTATAGGCCAAACCCTTTCCCAAATCCCCAGCATTCCAATCTTTACATCAGGCTTCCTTAATAATGGAATGTTTTCTTTTTCTTTTAAAGATTTTATTTATTTGTCAGAGAGAGAGCACAAGCAGGGGGAGTGGCAGGCAGAGGAAGAAGCAGGCTCCCTGCTGAGCAAGGAGCCCAAACTGGGATTTGATCCCAGGATCCTGGGATCATAACCTGAGCCGAAGGCAGATGCGTAACCGACTGAGCCACCCAGGCGTCCCAATGGAATGTTTTCTAAGCAATTATTTGCTAACCCAGAGGGAAGAAAGTGCTACGTATTTTTTCCCACTGGGATTTCTGTAGAGTCCTAGACCTTATTATCGAACAATAGCCAGCAGTCAGGCCCAATAATTTATTTGCTCTGGAGAGGAATACAAATTAAGGAGGGAGGGGAATGAGAAAAACTCAAGCTTGCCATTGTTGCAAGGATTCTCACCCATGATTCCACTAATTAGAAAGAAAAATATGAGACAGGAAAAAACTATGTGTTATAATCAAATAATATTTAAAAAAATAATAACATTTTACTTAAAGTTGGGAAATGTGCCTTTTTCCTTTTTGGGGACTGTATAAATAAGGTGGTGTTATTTCAAAGTATGCATATGTATACACACAGACATAATCCATATTTACATACTACATAAGTATGTGTACCAGTATATATGTATATATATATATATATATATATATATATGTGTGTGTATATATATATATGTATATATATATACTGGTACACATCTTATTTTGGTTGTAATGGTTACCATGCCTCTTATAGCCATCAGTCCCAGTGTACTAATGGAATGTAACAAAAAAACCTGTACTTGTGTTTGAAATTATTGCCCCATAAACACAGTTGTATGTTCTCTAGAAATAAACCTTTTTTTTATTGATTCTTTCAGATGTTTTCTACTGCAAGTTATCAGAAACATTTTTACTAGGCATCTGCATCAAAATTCATGTGCAACTAGTCTGCCTAGTCAAGCATTGTATTCTTTACTTTGTATTCAAGACAGTTGAATGATTCTACTTAGTTTGAGTGGCACTCTGCCACACGTATATTACAGCACGAGGAGAAGTCGGAAGAATCACTGAAGCTAACCATACATTACATGCATGGTGCACACCAGATGTCTCTTCTTACATTGTCATGGCTTCATAAGCTACACTGACATTGTCATTAAGTTCAGAAATTTGATTCTGCTTACTTTGCCATCCTTAAAATAGATGACTCTGAAGGTTGTTGCTTTAACAATAGAATTTGTACACAAAGAGAGTTCTTTCACCAACATGTAAATAATTATGTTATTCCCTTTATTCATAGGAAGTGATGAAACAGTCACTTCAGAACTAAGAAATCATACCAACCAAGAACATGATGAAATCCTAAAAATTCTATCACTGAGTTTTCTCCCCTACAGTATACTAATATAAAATAAAACTTCCCTATCTCTTACTCACTTTTGGAGCCATTTGTTTTTTATGGTGTGTACTAACATATATGACTGAGTCTGTAAAGAGCCACAGATTGGATAAGAATGAAACATTCTCCTCATTAAAGTTTATGTAGCTTGGTTATATAGCTGAATTTGGCTTTGTGGTAAAAGCTAAAAATGCTGATCTTCCCTTAATTATGCCATTGATGGCTTTCAGACATGTGGACGTAATGTCTGAGCCTGCCCATATAATGTCTGCAGCATAGGGAAATGCTCCTGTGCTTAGAGCATTGCTTTTCTATCAGGCTATAAATGCTGCAGATATTTCAACTAGTGGCATTTTACAGTAATAAAAAATTCACTTTAGATGAAAACTTTGCTGTTTTTAGAAAGAAGCATTGTATAGAAAGGTTGTGTGTTGGGATAATTAAAGGGTTCATATATATTTTTTTCATTTATGTGTTTCTGAATAAATTCAGTTTTGGCTTAAATTACTTAATAGTTTCTATATTTATTCCCAATGCTCTGATAACTTTTTTCAAGTAAATTGTGATTTAAAACATACAAATATTACTTAAATGTGTTTCACTCTAATTGAGTTACTGCTAGTGTCGCTTATTTAATTTTGCTCTCCTGTACATATTTTTAGAGATAAGCATCCCAGAGAGTGGTTCTTTATTACTAGCCACTAACAATTCTCTTTTTCCCTTCAATATATATTTCTCTGGCATTGGGAGGCATTTGAATGATGATTTTTCTTCATGACCAGATTAATGATTGAGTCCCATAGAGAACGGATAAGTTTGTTTGTTTCTATTACTATGCTTTGGTAAATTGCCAATCCTAATTTTTATAGAGAATAATTTTATGTGATCTAATATTGGTCTCAATCACTTCTATTTTTTTAAAAGATTTATTTATTTACTTGAGATAGATAGAGAGAGCACATGAGTGGGGATGAGGGGCAGAGGGAGAGGGAGACTCCCCACTGAGTGCAGAGCCTGACAATGTGGGGCTGGACCACAGGACCCTGAGATCATGACCTGAGCTGAAATCAAGAGTCTGAACTTAACCAACTGAGCCACCCAGGTGCCCCTCAATCACTTCTATTTCTTTTTTGTATTAACTTGCTTCAGTTTGCTTTTCCTGCTCCTTCCTAACCTTTAGAAGTCACAAATATTTAAAATGTTTAGGATAGGTTGACTAACACATTTTCCACTTATTTTAATTATCTTTTGAAAATGCTAAAGAAAACCTCTTATTCTTTATCACGATTAATTATTGTATTTCAACTGTACTCACTATTATCAAATAATAGTATCATATGTAAAAAAGGATACCTAAAACTTTTGATAAGAATTTCAAATCCTCTATAGATGGCCAAATTGATATTATATTCATATGATGAGGTATAAATTTTTAAGATTTTTTTCTACTACTATCCAATTTTAATATTTTTCTCATATAGATAACATGCAAGATGAAATAATGTAGTCATCTTATTTTTTTGTCTCTGACTTCCCTTTTATTTTATTTTGAGTAAACAGTTCTTTCTCTGCGCAAAGTCCATGATGCCTTAAGAATCACTGTTCAGTAATAAAGAGTTGCACTTCATTTTGACTCAGAAAAAAAAGTTCAGTTCAATAATTAAAATGTCTACTCATATATATTAATCAAAAGTTCCTTTTTGGGGCACCTGGGGGGCTCAGTCGGTTAAGTGTCTGACTCTTGGTTTTGGCTCAGGTTGTGATCTCAGGGTGGTGAGATCAAGCCTGCGCATCTGCTCTGTGCTCAGTGGGGAGTCTCTTGAAGATTAGCTCCCTCTACCCTTCCCCTGCAATGTACACATGCGAGCTCTCTCTCTTTTTCTCTCTCTCTGGATCTGTAAAATAAATAAATAAATCTTTAGGTTTTTTTTTTTTTTTTTAAAGATTTTATTTATTTATTTGACAGAGAGAGGCACAGCGAGAGAGGGAACACAAGTAGTAGGAGTGGGAGAGGGAGAAGCAGGCTTCCCTCTGAGCAGGGAGCCCGATATGGGGCTCGATCCCAGGACCCTGAGATCATGACCTGAGCCAAAGGCAGACGCTTAACGACTGAGCCACCCAGGCGCCCCCAATAAATAAATCTTTAGAAAAAACAAAAATCAAAGTAAAATAAAACAAAAAAAAACAAAAATTCCTTCTCGATTTAAAATGGTTTAAAATGGAGGTCTCTCTCATCCCTCAGCGTAGAATGTTGCAGGTCAGAAGACTGTAGCTAGAGCGAAATAAGTCAATCAGAGAAAGACATGTATCATATGACCTCACTGATATGAGGAATTCTTAATCTCAGGAAACAAACTGAGAGTTGCTGGAGTGGGAGGGGGTGGGAGGGATGGGGTGGCTGGGTGATAGACATTGGGGAGGGTATGTGCTATGGTGAGCGCTGTGAATTGCGCAAGACTGTTGAATCACAGATCTGTGCCTCTGAAACAAATAATGCAGTATACGTTAAGAAAAAAAAAAAAGAAGAAGATAGCAGGAGGGGAAGAATGAAGGGGGGGAAATCAGAGGGGGAGACGAACCATGAGAGACAATGGACTCTGAAAAACAAACTGAGGGTTCTAGAGGGGAGGGGGTGGGGGGATGTGTTAGCCTGGTGATGGGTATTAAAGAGGGCACGTTCTGCATGGAGCACTGGGTGTTATATGCAAACAATGAATCATGGAACACTACATCAAAAACTAATGATGTAATGTATGGTGATTAACATAACAATAAAAAATTAAAAGAAAAAAAGAAGGCTAGCTAAAGGCAGGACATGGTTGAATTTTGCTTCTCTAGTGTTTAGACTTATGTTACTTGATGAAGGAAGGATTGGGGGGAGGAGGGATGGGAGAAGAACAGTTCTTTCCTGACGAATGTCAAGGTGAGCTGGTATTAGTGCCCTCTGAACTTAGCAGATGCTTAAGGATGACATTTTAGGTACTACCTGTTGTCTTCTGATTGCCAAACACTCACTTTTCATCCCTTCTAAACCAGTTTTTGGGTGGAAGTAGGAGGTCATCTAAAGATTAACAACCTTTTTTCTACTACCTTCTTTTTGAATATATATATGGAGGGCTCTGATATCCCTGTTTGTAACCTGGTATCTATTATGTTAATGACTCAGCAGGAACTGGAGCAGAAAGCATCCACTTTTGACATCCTGTTCCATAAATATTTGACTACACCTCTAACTTGTTAGTGTTGTTGCATTTGTTTTATTTCTCCCCTTGAGGGTAGACTTAGAAAGCGTCACTGCCTTAGACAACAATGGATATTTTAAAACTCACAAGATAAATTAGAAGATAATTTTTCAGAAAGTTGAGTCAATTTATAATCCACTAACCATGCTCGAAAGTGCACCTATTAGTAAATCCTAGCCTCCAACAATTCATTATTATTCTTTTGATGATTCCATGAGTGAAAAAAAATGGATTGTCTGGATGTTTTAATTTACATGAGTTTAATTATTGGCAAGCTTGATCCTCTGTGCGTATGTTTACCAGATGTCTGTCTTCTCTCAGATTTTATCTACCCATGTCACTTGTCCATTTGCTGAGATAGCAATTTCACTCAATGCTTTAAATACATACGTGCAATATAATGTATAGTACAGTATAACTAACAGTCATAATGTCAAATATAATTAGTAACTAATCTAGCCATGACTTAACATTAAGAACTAAAGCGTGATCTACACATTTGGAGCCCATCTGGTGTGAACCTTCTGCTCTAACAAGACAATTTTTATTACAATATTTTTATAAGTATTCTAAGTTGTTGCTTTTATTAAGTATTTTTATGTATACTTTTTTAATTATTAAGTTGAAAAAATTAATATATATTGAGCATGTTGTGTGCAAATGAGTTGGAAATATAATTTATATTAATAATAATTTATATCTTTGTAATTTCAATCTTACCATCCAGAGCATCTTTACATTTATTTAAATGTTCTGTAATATCTTTCTGTAGTTTTTCTTTGTTCATTCAGGTCCTCGATTTTTACTTAAGTTTGTATATAAAGAATGTATCATTTATTGTTATAATAACTAAGAGTTTTATTATATTTTTTAGCTGTTTTGTTCTGGTGTATTTGAAAGCAATTGATCTTTCCAACTATATTTAGTGATTGTCCAGCTAATTAAAATTTGTTTCATTTCTCAGTGATATGACTTTGTCTTATATTTTACAATAGCTATTCATTTTATTATTGTGTCTTGTCATATTATAATGGGTATGCTTTATTTTGATAATATAATCTTATGCCCATAATTTGAATGAAATAGTTTGTATTCCCTATTAATATTGTTTGTATTATTTAAGGTGTATTATTTTCAAAAAGCATCTTTCTTCTTTTATTATTGAGAATTTTATTATTTTGGTTTTTATCAGAAATGGATGTTTATTTTTTAATGAATATATTTTCCATCTTTCTGCCAATCATTTATCTGCCATTCATGTAAAATGGTGCTGCTATATAAACACTGTTACTTACTTTCTCGATAGATTGACTTCCTAAGGAATTACAAAAAACCTTTGACAAGTCTTATTTTGTTTCCAGATTCTGGCTCACACAAAGGTGGACCCAGGATAGAGGACCACTCATCCATCTTCTGGAAGATAGACATTCAATATCTAATCTGACAGACACTGTAGAAGGTAGGAAGAGATTTTCTTTTTATTTTCAAGCATGTTTTTTTCTGTTTTATAGCACATAGGGATCTATAATTCTATTTTTTCTTCCACTATTATTGGCTTTGGAATTAATAAAAATTCCCTTAGATTATGGAAAAGGACTAATGTTATTCTGAATATACAAATGGACTTTTCCCAACGGGACTTGAGTACTCTCCCAGAATAATTTTGATTATTGTTTTCTTTTGGAATTAATTTTCCCATTATCAAATTATATTTTTTCTTTTTTTTATTATTTTAATCGCCATACATTACATCATTAGTTTTTGATGTGGTGTTCCATGATTCATTGTTTGCGTATAACACCCCATGCTCCATGCAGAACGTGCCCTCTTTAATACCCATCACCAGGCTAACCCATGCCCCCACCCCCCTCCCCTCTAGAACCCTCAGTTTGTTTCTCAGAGTCCATCGTCTCTCATGGTTCATCTCCCCTTCCGATTTCCCCCCCTTCATTTTTCCCTTCCTGCTATCTTCTTCTTTTTTTTTTTTTAACATATAATGTATTATTTGTTTCAGAGGTACAGGTCTGTTATTCAACAGTCTTACACAATTCACAGCGCTCACCATAGCACATACCCTCCCCAATGTCTATCACCGAGCCACCCCATTCCTCCCACCCCCCACCACTCCAGCAACCCTCAGTTTGCTTCCTGAGATTAAGAATTCCTCATATCAGTGAGGTCATATGATACATGTCTTTCTCTGATTGACTTATTTTGCTCAGCATAATACCTCAAATTATATTTTTGAGTAGAGTAGGAACAATGAGGGTATTTCATTCTAAGTGTTTTATGAATTCACGCTATTTCTCAATAAGTAAATTTATAGGAAAATGAATTATTGTAATCACTATATAATACTCAAGAGGGACAAAAATAACTCTACAATATGATGCCAGAAATGAACCAATGATTTTTACCCATTAGGATGTTTGTGATTGTGAATAAAAGAAAACCCAAAGTTTCTTAAATAATAATATGATGTAGTGTTTCATATAAAATGTAGAATGGGCTTCTTGATTGATTGATCTAGTGACTCAAAAATAGTATTAAGGGCTCAGATTCTGTCAGTCTCTCTGTCTGTTGTCCATATTGTAAATTTCCTTAGCTTATTTCAATATCTATTTATAGAAAGATTGTCACTTGCCAGGGATTACAGGTTGCCTAGTTCACCTCTGACAGAAGAGAAATCGAGAACTCTTCATTCCCATTCCTTTCCTTTGGTCTAATTATGCCAGCCAGTCTCACATGCCCTACCAGAACAATAACCAGTACTCGGAGAAATCTTTGCACTGATTCTGTGTACTGTGCTAGCCCTGGATTCCTGGACTAGCAGTGAATTTGGGATTGCTCGTGATTTTCACTAAGCAAGACCCACATCAAGCCCCACTGCTGCCAGAATAAAGGGAGAAACACAGAGTATGTTGGGATGTTGCATGTTGTGTGCTTCCCTAAACTTTATCATTCATTATCTTATATTGAAAGTATCTTTGTGTGTATGCCTGTCTTCTCTTCCAGTGGAAACAAAGCTTTTTAAAAGTAGGAACCATTTCTTATCTGTTAGTGTCCTTTTAGGACTTAAAGTGTTTTAGAATAGCTATTTCATGAACATTTGCTAAATGAAGGGCATAGTTTACTACTTCCCATTTTAATTTATTTTTTTAGTATTTGGGAAATAGACCAAACATTGCTCCTGGCTTTTTTGGGGGGTCATAATCATAGTTTCATTATTTTTTGCTTTGAAATCTGCTTATTCATGGACCACATTTTTCCATATGATTTTCCTAAACATGGTTCTATAGGTAAGTGCCCTACTTATATTCATTTCTGTAGTAATAATAGGCAAATATAGTGTCTTTAATTTTATAAAACTTGCCCTGATATGCTCTGTTACTTTCAAATGCCTTGCTACCACTGGAAATATAATGTTTCTATATTTCTAAAATATTTGGTGTTTATGAGAGTCTGTACTGCTCATATAAAATCCTTAAAACAGAGTTTGTGTTTTCTTTGGACTTGAAGTCATTTTCTCATGATGAAAATAAAAAATACAATTTTTAAAATTTCCATGTGATGCAGGGTGCCTAGGTGACTCAGTCAGTTAAGCATCCAAATCTTGATTTCAGCTCAGGTCATGATCTCAGGGTCATGAGATCGAGCCCTAAGTCAGGTTCTGTGCTGGGTGTGGAGCCTACATAAGATCTCCCCCCACAAAAAAAATATTCTCTCTTTCCCTCTCCCTCTGTCCCTCTACCCTGCTTTTTCAAATAATAAATAAATAAATAATAAATAAATAAATAAATAAATAAATAAATAAATAAATAAATAAAAATTTATATGTGATGTTAAACTGATTTGTAATAACTTAGGTACTTCATAAAATTATATTTGTGAAGAAATATCCATTTTGTTTTCTATCTATTGTGGAAATTGATGATCTACTTGTCTAAGGCTAGGGTTTATAGGATTCAATTAGAAATGGCTTATACTTATCAGCATGTTGGTACCTATATATCCTGTGAGGTAGGGCATGGCAGAATTAATTAGGCATATACATTGCTATAGAATTTGTAAGTCATCATGTT
This sequence comes from Phoca vitulina, assembly GCF_004348235.1. NCBI lineage: Eukaryota > Metazoa > Chordata > Mammalia > Carnivora > Phocidae > Phoca > Phoca vitulina. The sequence goes on from NW_022589710.1 coordinate 22,367,010, forward strand.
TAACTTTATTATTATAAAATAAATGAACATCATCTAATAAATTCTCTTCAGTTTAATTCTTATTAATTTAATTTATAACAGAGATATGTGAACTATAAGAAATTTTTTATCAGATATCAATTTACTCAATACTTCTTAAGCATCAGCAACAAATGCCCCACATACCAAGCACCATGTCAAGCACTGGGGATAAAAGATGAATGAAACAGTCTCCATATTGAAGGAGATCAAAGTCTACTAATGCAAATGAAAATAATGAGATAATCTCATATACTAGAGTCATTGCAAAGCTCTAATGATGTGGAAAACCTTACTGAAACACTGAGAAATCTTTGTACAATTCTGGGGGAGTTAGGAAAGCTTTCCAGATGATAAAACCTAAGTTGAAACTTAAATATGTCTGTTTTTTCTTTATACTTTATATTCACTTCTTAAACTAAACAGAGTTTGAAACCACATGGCTATTCTGCAGGAGAAATAGTATAAAGTATGCTGGTGAAATCTTGTCACAATTAGACTACAGAGCAGGAGATGGGTTAATAGATTTCATTTTGTGCAAGAACTCAGAAGCAAAATTATTTCCTCATTTTCAAATTTGTTTGATATTTAGATAAAAAGTCAGACTACTTAATAAATATATATGAAATGTTAGAATCAGCCAGAAACAGAAACAACATGAAAGTTCACAAATTCAAGGTGAAAAAACAAAGTGTTATAAAAAAAAAGACTTTTAGAGTGGAAGAAAATTTCCTTTGAGGAGGAAAGGACCCCTAAAATGAAGACAGAGCTGAACAAGAAAAGGCCAATAAATATAAAATAAGTAATTTTAAAATACCATTGGTTCAAGAAATAAAATATCTAAATTGCTACAAAAATCGTTCATATGTTACAAACACTGCATGCCAACTTTGTTTCCCTGGTCTCATTAACTATTCCATGCTTGATCCGGAAAAGTTATTTCTATCTTTTGAGGTCAGTTCCCCTATGCTATATTACTATTCATCTAAATGTTATTTTGCATCTGTTTTCCTCAAGTCTGCTCAACTTTATTTTTAAAAATCTTTTTAAAAACATTTATCTATTTTGGAGAGAGAGAGAAAGAGAGAGCGCGTGTGCACGAGTGGGGGGAGAGGCAGAGGAAGAGGGAGACAACCTCAAGCAGATTCCCTGACCAGCTCAGAGCCTGACCTGGAGCTCCAGGGGGAGTTGGAGGTGGAGCTCGATTCCATGACCCTGGGATTGTGACCTGAGCCAAAATCAAGAGTCAGCCACTTAACCAACTGAGCCACCCAGGTGCCCCAGATCTGCTCAACTTTAAAGGCAGCAGGTTTGTTGACGTCCTGTAAAATATTTCATGTAGTGATATCACAGCTCTCAATACGTTCTACATTTAAGTACTTGCTTATTATTGCTGTTATCTTTGATAATCACTGTCTTTTATATTTTGCAGAGTACTTTGACTTATCATTTCTAATTTTACCCCTAAAACATATTCAGAAATTATTAGAACAGTTTCAAATAAATGTAGTGATCAGTTCACTACATTACACTGCCTCTTATATAGATGATACAAGCAACTTTTCACTTCTGGAACTTTAATTATATTATTATTTATAACCATGTTATCAAGTAACCACACTTATCACATAACTACCATATGTTTATTAACTTTCTTCAGCCACGTAGTTCATATAACTCCACAATATAACTTCTTTTGGGGCTGAGTCTGGAAAGACCTAAGAAAATGGGATGGGTGGGATCAAGCTGAACTAAATACTGGTAGGAAAGGAGTAAAAGAAAAGAACAGTGAAAATTATATTCTTAGTTTAAAGTAGAAGATTCATTTTTGTTTAACTAAAATTAATTTGAAAGCTCTGGTGATAATTCCAAAAGAGCACTTCTGAATGTTTTAAAATTTGGCAACATGGTTTGAATACAGGATTTCTACTTTTTCGAGTAATTCTCAACACTCAGTTAGATGGGTACAATTTGATATTATTATTAAAAGAGAAACTCTAATATTTAAATTTCTTATTACAAAGAAAAAATTGTGTCATAGAAATGATTGAGATACTTTATTAAAAATATCCACATATAAGTATTCTTAATATATTTTAAATATACCTCTGGTTGAGATGGAAACATCTGATTTATTTTTTGTCAAAATGGCAGTTTATAATTTTAAATTATTTAGCCAGCATTAGAAACAAATATGAGATGTTTCAACAATAAAATAAGCAACTTTACACAGGATCAGATAAACAGACCTTTAGGGGAAGTAAAGATTTTCAAGGATTTTAACAACAGGTGAACTCTTATCCTTTACCATTGTAAAATCCCAAGAAGGAGAAACATGTTCTATTCTGTGCCAGTCATTACAGTGGTCAATAAATTAAACTCTATTGCCTGTACTATCATAGGAGAAATTCACAAAATAAAAAAAGAGATCAACAGAAATCTATGAAACTGTTTCTTTCTCTCTTTTTTTGACATCTTTATTTTATTTTTCAAGTTTTTATTTAAATTCTAGTTAGTTAACATATAGTGTAATATTGGTTTCAGGAGTAGAATTTAGTGATTTATCACTTACATATAATACCCAGGGCTCAACACAAGTATGCTCCTTAATACCCATTCATGACACTGTTTCTAAGTAGCTAACCATTAACCCACCTTGTTTTTTCAAATATCCTGGAAGAGAACAGTTAATGTAAAGAGTTAGTTCCTTTAAATACAGGACAAATTATAGCACCTATAGCATGCAGTTTTGTGAAGATTAAATGGGATAACCCTCTATATCTCAAAGAGCTTAGCATATTTCCTGGCAAATAACTAGGTGTTACTATTATTATTCCAAAATATTTACCATATGTGCGTGTGCATGTATGAGTATGTGTATTTATAAACATAGAAATGCTGGGGTGCCTGGGTGGCTAAGTTGGTTAAGCGTCTGCCTTCAGCTCAGGTCATGATCCCAATGTCCTGGGATTGAGCCCCACAGGGAGCCTGCTCATCAGGGAGTCTGCTTCTCCTTCCCTCTCCTCTTGTGCTCTTTCTCTCCCTCTCAAATAAATAAATAAAATCTTAAAAAAAAAAAAACACATAGAAATGCTACTGCCTTGTTTTGACATGTATATTTATAGGCATATTTAAATGGAAAAAAACTTAAATTTGGGGTGCATAGGCTGGGTGTAAAACTGTTCAGCTTGATTAAACCAAAGGCTCACTTAGTGCCATCAGGGTATATTGAAAGAATCATGGGCTAAGGCTTCTGAAATAGCAGCATTGTTTACAAAGCTAATCGGGATCAATGCATACAATAGGTTGTTTTGCAATGAACAACGATAAGTAAATTTTAATTTTGTAATGAAAAACAGTTATTGATAACATAGTGGTTTTACAACACTTAGGTGATAGTAATCTCAAAATAATTAGATTTAAAATCAAAAGATGGAGATGAAAAATGTTAGTAAGATAAAAATGCAAATGGTAGAAAGTTCAATGTTTTTGTATTAAAGAAACTATAAAGGTTAATTGGGAGCAAGAACTGAAGAAAAACTATTAATGAGAATTTGGAAATATTCAGAACATTGCTGGAAAACATAGAATTTGAGTCAAGTACCTAAGTCTACTAAAATTCACATGTGGATCTCTTCCCTAATAATAAACTTTGTGAATATTTCAGAAGCATTTATAATATGCATGTTTTATGGAGAAAGTTAAGAATTTAATAACAGACAATTGAAAATTTAAAGCACAAAAAAGCATTTTGAATGAGTAAGCGTTTGATGAGAATTGACCATAGATACCTATCTTTGGTAAGATTAGATTACATTCCCAATATATATTTATCCAAAACTATACAAAGAATTATTTATAAACATTGGGCTCTCACACATCTATATGAGAGGAGAAAGCCCTGTCAGGCCTTAGCCCTTCCAGAACAATGTATCTGATATTAGCTTTCTAGCTCTCCAGACAAAATGAGATAAAGAGTAAGGACTAAAATATGCCTTTTACTTATTTTTCTCAGATTCTTAAATACACTCTTGTTTGAAAAACTAAAAAATTGTTTTAGTGAAATAGTATACTCTGATAAGAAAAGATCTGTATTTCATTGATTCACTTACCTGAAGTGTGACTCTATGCATCTTATTATTTATCAAATCAGTCACAAGTAAAATATTCTTATTTTTTCCCTGTAATTTTATAAGCTTTGTGGTTTTCAATAGAAGATGTCAAAAATGAACCAGCTGTTATAATCCTCTATTAGCCTTATTTTTTCTTTAGTGGTAAATAAGTGATAGGAATTTTTTCCTACACTATAAAATTCATTATTTTGTTGTTCTAATACACTACCAACAGGATATATGACTATGAAGATAAAGGAACTTATTTGATGGTTGAATTCTAATTTTCTGAAACAATGTACATCCATATTTAGGTTAAAAAAACTTGATTTAAATGAATTATAACTGGCTAAGTAGCCACTCTGAATTTTTAGATAAATTTTAATTTTCCTTGTGTCGTCATGATGTTTTCATTCATTTGAATAATTTATTGATTAAAGAGGAATTGAACTAAATTTTGCTATTGGATTTCTATTAAAAGCCCCAAGCCCTATCTTTGACAGTTGCTAGTCAGGTGACTTAGAAAGCCACTTTCTAAATCATCATTAAAATTTCCAACATACTGACACCCTGACATAAATTTCTGGCTCAGTTTTGAAATTATAAAAGATTATTTTTCTTTAATTTTCCTTTTAAAAATTTTTAATTGTGATATTTTACGCCAAGTTAAAAATATGAATACCCTAAGACCCACTGATTTTATTCTTAGGTAATATTGTACAGCAGGATACAAGTACAAGAGTGTTGGTAACAGTGCTACTTGTAAGTGACCCATATTGGATACTATTCATATGCAATCAATAGTAGAACAGATAAAGGTATTGATGCATGCTTCTTCAATTCTAGACAACAATAAGAATCACCAAAGTGGAGATAAGTAGGATAACATGTATAAATCTCTAACAATATTTTAATGCAGTTTTTCATCTATAAAATAAATAATAATATTGCACAAATACAATAATATGACACTTTTACAAAATCACAGAGCACTTGATTACAAGAAAACAAAGTGATTTCCAATGAGATTAATATGTGTATTTAGAAAGACTGTATACCTAAGATGTGTCCATTGAATGTCCTTTTATAAAGATTTTAGAACTATTAGAAATAGTTGAAAATCCTATGGTTATACAAAAGGAAATAGAAACTTAGTCTTCTTAGATGCAGTTGGAAAAATTGGAACTGTTGATTTTACAAACATGCTTTCCTTTCTGGTCTTTGAACAGGTATTGCCTGTACCTGGTATGCTCTGACATTCTCTCTGATTTAGTTCAAATGCTTTTTCATGGGATTCTTTATTTATTAAAAGTCAGTTGCACATCACAATTATACTTTGTTAAAATAAGGCTTACCACTGGTCTGTTAGATAAACCTGCATCCATAGGACTTAACGTACTGTCTATTTTGAAATTTCTTCATTGAATCTCATCACATTTCTAGTAGCAGAACCACAGTTCTTTTAAGATGCTGAATTTGAATTGATCATCAGATTAATAGGAGAGAAAAGAATTCTTAAAATATGAAATTCCTAATTGTTATACATTTCTAGCATGTGAAAGATAGGACTAAAAAATCCTAGTTTTATTTAGTTCCAGAATTTTCCAGGTGAGTATAAAGACGTATTTCCAAAATCAGGGATTTGTTTTGCAGAAGGCAATTTTTCTCCCCCCAAAATAATTTATGGAGAGGTACACTGTAGTTTCCCAGAATTTACAAGTATCCTGAGGTTTAACTAGTAGATCTTTCCTGTAGAAGTTGAAGCAATTCATGAGATGACCAAATAGTCAGCAGTCTAAGTCTTAAATCACAGACAGGGTCAAATCACATTTACATGTGCATTATCTGCCCTCATACATTATTTTAGAGCCTGGAGGCTACAGGCAGAAGACCTTGAATCTTGGATGGCAATTCATAATATTCCCCACTAATCTTGACATTTCTCAGGCCATATGCAAGCTTTTCTTCTGTCTTCATGATGGAGCAATGTGTTAGAATAATTCTAAACTGGACACTCCTTCATCCTAGTCCCTCTTCAGGGTACTCATCTCTTCCTTTTAAGCCTATTCCTCTAATGATCTGTCACAATAAACTGGAAAGTCCATCAAGAGCTTTAGAAAATACAAAAGTACAACCTATTCAGGCTGTGAAAAGGGACTCAGTCATCATAAACTCAGGGACAGACTGTCCCTCCCTGCAAATATGCAGAAATCACTATATAACTTCTTTTTGATTCAATCCTCCATCACCCACCTTCCATTGCCTACTTATCACACCTCTCTTCCAGATTAGTTGTTGACAATGTCAGCAAGAGGAGAGAAAAATTCTCATTCCCCCAGCTGCTAATTAAGCTTTGGAGGGGCAACCGCCTATAAACTCTCTCAGTGTTATTAAGTGATTCTTTGTAATATCATTTAAAAATTATTTACTTTTGCATGACTACTCCATAATTCAAACAAACTACATCATAAAGTTGGTTCTATAAGGTTGAGATTATTAAAAATATAAATAATGAAATAGATAATAAAAACCAAAAGGACATCTTTTAACAATATTAATTTTTTATTTTTTTAAATGTTAAACCCTAGAATTGTGGATAATAGATAAACTACAAAAAACAGATAAATATGAAACAAATATCTATGTATCCAAACAGAATTAACAAACAGTAATAGTTTTACAGTTTTCCTTATAATTATTTCTTTGATTTATTTTATGTGATAGAAATAAAACATCACAGATAAAGTCAAAGACCTAATTTTTACCTTCCCTCCCTCCCCAAGGCATTCACTTCCCTTTTTCTATAGAGGAAACCACTATCATATATTTGCTATATATTTTTCAGTCCTTTCTATAAATTTTACTTTATATAAATGGGTCCGTGAAAAATATAGTAGTTCTGTGTGTTTAATTTACCTAAATGCCACTATACTGTGAATTGTGTGAGTTTTCTTTTTTTATATTTGTCATTTAACAGGATATTTTCAAGATCTATCCAAGTTGGCAAATATAAATCTAACTTCTATATATTATTTTATTGTTTGACTAAATCATAATTTATTAATCTATTTTCCTAATATAGACCTTTGGATTATTCTCATTTTGCCCTATTATAAACAATTCTGCATTGATCTCAGTTGTATTTGTGTCCTCATGAGGACACATCTTAGAGGACCCCAGGCTCCTTTAAGATTTATACCTAAGAGCAGTTATTACCCAGTCCTTCACCATGTCAAGGCTATTAGATGACGTCAAATTATTTTTCAAAGTGGAAATTCCAATTTACTTTCCACAAGTTGATTAAGAAAGTTTTTGTCTCCCATATTCTAGCAGATGTTTTCTGTTAAGAAAATTTTGACTTTTGTCTGCAAATGTGGTTTCTTTGATGATTATCTTCATAGCAACCTATTTCTTTCAAAGTATATTTGCACTGATTTAATATTTTCTAAAAATAGCTCATTAAAACTGTCCAGTGTTGTTGACATAAAATTTGCTACTCTTTCAACAGATATGTATGAAGTGCCTGTCCCATACTGGGCAGTATACAGAAAGGATAAGCAACTGTTCATAGCCCTGTTTGCAAATATTTCCTCAGGGTTTTTGTTTTTGTTTTGTTTTGTTTTGTTTTGTTTTGTTTTTGATGGCTCTTTTCTTGGCCTCAGGTATTTTCTTCACATGCATGTACTGATCACAGTATTCAACAAAGTAGTTTATTATCAGAAAATTAATAAACTGCAGCTACACATAATAAAATAGATTAATTTCACAAACATTAAGTGAAATAAACAATAAAGAAAATAATATATGTTACAAGACACAAATTTATTAATTTCAGAATCAGATCTAAGTAATATTTGTGGTTAAAAATTGTAATATTATTTACATAAGAAGAGTTAATGATGGGATGGGGGTATAATCAAGACTTCTGAGTTGGGAGATATATTCTGGTTATTGGCCAGCATCATAGTTCCCAGGTGTATTTATTTTGTGAAAATCCATTTACATATACCCTTATGATTTATGAATTATTTCTTATTTGTGATACATTTTACACTGTGATTATATTTTATATTGGTTAATAAACCAACAGAAACATTGCAACATGAAGTTGAGAAATAAGTTTTAAAAAATGGATGAAGTAGAAAAGAAGAAAACAAAGAGATTCAAGGAATCAATCCAGGAGGTAAAAAATCAGATTAATTGAAATTCTAAAAAAAGTACAAAAAAACTTGAGAAAATAAAATTTTCAAAGATATTAGAAAAAGGGAAATTTCCAGAGCTGAAGGAAATAAGTCTTCGAATTAAGAGTCAAACCAGAGCCTTGTGTAATGAGTGTGCATTTTGTGAGGTTAAAATTTAAAAAGTTAAAGAGACCACATGAAAGGGTCTGAAATGAAACTTAAAATACTAAAAATAAGTAAACTAAAACATAAACAAAATAAAAATATTTAAATACAAATGACTAGAATAAGAATAATATCAGATATCTCATCAATAGCACTGGATATTAGAGAACAATGGATTGATGCTTTTAATTTTCAGCAAGAAAACAATTTTCTGCCTAGATTCTGTCCAAAATGAAACAATTAATTGTAAAGGAAGAATAAAAGCATTTTTAGTCATGTAATATTCACTAAGCTTACCTTCCCTGCACCTTTACTTAGGATTTGATTGGAAGATTTATTCACAACAAAATAAGACACTAAACCAAGAAAGAAGATATGAGAACAAACTTTGGATCCAACCTAGAAAAAAAATAAAGAAATGCTCTAAAACCTCATATATAAACAGCAGCTTTTGAAAAGGAATGATAGGATGAGAATTTAGAAAAACCTAAACTTATGATAAAGACAATTAATAGATGATGAAAATGGAAATTTACTTGAACTTGATGCAATGCATACTCTCTGTTGAATAATATGGGAGTTCAGAATTAGGGTCACAGTAAAACACAATATGATTATATTTTGGAACTATGTTGGAACTACCTTGGAACTTATCTTGGAACTACCTTCAAAAATCTTATTTTTGTGGTGAAAATTATCTCTATAATATTATTAGTTTTAAGCTTTTATAAGCAGTCTCAGAAAACTATGTTTACAAAAAGAAGATATGAAAGTAAAGGTATTGGTGACAACTTAGGAGATGAAAAAATGTGAGAAGTAGAGGAAATGAAGAAGGTGCTAATGTTCTCATCTAATAATGTAGAGAGTCAAAAGATAGTGTTTGTGGTTTATAGAACAAGAAATGTTTGAAGTTACTTGAAGTGGTAGAGGTAATTAGAAGAGGGACTATGGATACCTGGATACCAGTATAACTATTAGGGGAGGTAGGAGTAGAGAGAGTTTAAATCCTGTCTTTTGTCATCAACATCTGCATCACAACTCATATGCACAGAAAAATATGTATCTTTATGACTTCTTAAAATATTGCTTTTGCTATAGTTTTACAAATTTTTTTTTTTTTTTACAAAAACCATTGTTTTTACTCCTGAGCCTCCACCTAGCTTCTGATGGTTGTTCTGCCCTTGGCAGGATTCAACAGCCATTGAAATGTAGAGTCTGCTTTTTCCATCTCAGCTTGTTCAGAGTCTGGTACTTCTTCCTGGTTGATATAAATTCAGTTTGGGTCCCTCTGGCTGAAACCTCTGAGACACAGCTTCATTATGTATGTTTCCAGCTAACTTGGCATACTCTGCCTAGACTGTGATGTGGATTAGCTAATTTTGGAGTCCTTATGGCAGCAGGTCCATTACATCTCTATTTATCAGTGGGCTTGGAAAGCCTAACTTCAGACTCCCATCTGCCTGAACAAGATGGTGCAATGTTAAGATAATATGGTGAGGGGGTGGCCTATAGTCACTTGGGAGGGTTCTGGAGAGATCTGTGTTAGTATCCTATTGCTGCTATAACAAATTGCTGCATACTTAGTGGTTTAAAACAACGTAGTTATGATCTTAAAATTCTCAAGGTCAGATGTCTGAAATATGTTTCACTTTATTAAAATCAGGGTGTCAGTATGTATACATTTGTTCTGGAGGCTTGCAGAAGAATCTATTTTGTTACCTTTTCTACATTTTCTGGATTATTTAGCTCTTGGATCCTTCCTCTGTCTTCAAAACCAACAGAATAACATTTCACATCTCTTGCTTTCTTCTCTCTGCCTCCACTTATAAGGACCCTTGTCATTACATTGGGTTCACAAAGATCATCCAGGATAATCTCCCATCTCAAAATTTAGCCATGTCTGCAAAGTCCCTTTTACCATGTAGGGTAACATCTTCACAGATTCGAGGGATTAGGGTATGGACATCTTTGGGAGACCATTTTCCCTGCTAAGGAGCCAAGGCTAAAAGTCCAATCTGTACTAATTGTCTCTACATTTTTCCCTGCTAAGGAGTCAAGGCTAAAAGTCTATTCTGTACTAATTGTCTGTACATTTCTAATGTAACTCCTTCCCAGGAAGCATAGTTATCAGACAGCCTTGCTTTCCTGCCACCTCCTCAATGTCCCCCTTCTTTAATTCCCAGAATCTAAAAGGGAGATTTCCCAAATGTCCTTTGCTCCTTCTTCCTGTCTTCGCCATTACTGTTGAATGATTATGATGAATAGGCATTCTTTCTTTATGCATTTGGAGAACTCTATATTGTCATGTTAAAGAATGCAAAGGTAAGACAAGAAAGATGTTAAATTTAGAATGTTTTTAGAGACAATGGCATGGATCTCAAGATGATAGTCTTTTTAGATAATCCTATTTGGCAGATAGGGAGCTGATTTTTACCTTAGTCTTTGCTATTTTTTTCTGCAAGAAATCCTCATCTTCTCTATGTTGGATAGATGTCTCTCACTTAATAGGGAGAAGGTTAGATACTCACGAGGCAGCAAAAAAATGTACAAAAATATCCAAATAGTAATGTTAAAAAGTCATTTTCATCTATTATATAATGAGTAGTGGCAAATGTGAAAAAAATATTATTGATATGATGTTACTTATTAGAAGTGTCAAAAAAACCCACAAAAAACAAAAAACACAAAACCACACAGTGATTTAAATTCTCCAGAATTGTAGGGATAGGGAAGAGAACTTCTGTATTGTTTGATTCTTTATCTATGTATGTATATGATTTAAATAGGAAACAAAAAGTTGAAAAAAATCTTAATAAAGTTCTGGGTGAATTTTTAAGAAAACTGATTTGGAGAAAAGTGGAAGTTAAACTCTCTTAGTTACAAATACTCAATTAAGGGAATATTTGTACAAAGCAGAAAATGGTACTCCCTCTGTGTAAATGCAGCACTATGGGATATACCTTAAGAAAACAGATATCTTTATGCTAATTCATAAAATGTGCTACTTTTAGGACACCTGGGTGGCTCAGTCCCTTGAGCGTTGGAGCGTCCTTAGCTTGGTTTCAGCTCAGGTCATGATCTCAGGGTCCTGGGGTCAAGCCCTGTGTCTGGCTCTGCCCTCAGTGGGGAGTCTACTGGAGATTCTCTTCCTCTCCCTCTGCCCCTCCCCCCCCACTCTTTCTCTTTCTCTAAAATAAATAAATCTTTTAAAAAATGTGCTATTTTCTCTGGGCAGATGCAGTCATATGCATGAGCTCATAGCTCACCAAGCAAAATGTCGGCTAGATTTTATCCTTCACAGGCCGCTGGATACCCTCCTAAAGTCTATAGTCAGCAAAACCATATGAGGCATTCCTGCATGGATAATTCAATTGTCCAATATTCCTAGTTATATTACTGCAAATTGGAGGAAAAATGCAATATATGGAGCCTCAGAATGCAAATTGTTGGTGCTTATATTTGCTGTAGTTGAGTTTTGATATTAAAAACATCTATAATTTCAATGGCATTTTTGCTGTTTTCAAAAGTTTCCCTGTTGTATAGCCAATAGCAGTATTGCATTTTTTTTTCTTACTTCATATAAGTTTTGCGCCAACAGCAAGGCAGTCAGAGTAGCATATCTTGATGCAAAGAGATGGTCCCTTGTCTGTGGAGAATTTGAGAATAGTCAAATCAACTATAAGTCACTTTGCTTTTTATTATGACCATAAACTGGAATTTTTTTTTTTTTTTTAGGAACTGGAAGTTCTAAATAACATCCATGAGAAAATACTGCTCCCTGAAAAAAATAATTTTTTAGTTCAAATTATAAAGACAATTGCTAGTTACTATTGAATTTTAGTGGTATATATACAATATCAAAGTACTTTGTTAAATTCTTAAAACAATTTTATTATCAATTTATTATTGTTTTATATTTCATTTATTTTTTTATAATTACTTTCACATGTTACCTACTAAGAAACACTGTATCCTATGTGAAAGGTAATATGGAGAATTCGTAGTTATACATATATTCAGTCCCTGACATGCACAGATTCAGCTACTTGCATTCATTTCCAGAGCATGTTTGGAATTATTCCAGCTTGATTCTAATATACTTTATATCTTCAATTGCTGTAGTACTACATTTCACTGAATTTAATTAGTAGTTTTGGAATTAAAAAAAAAATGACCTTCAAGACAGAAAGAAACTGATACAGCAATTCTATCACTCAGTACCATCACTCAGAGATTTTATGTGTTTAAAATTTAAAACAATGAAACAGAATAAAAGCTGTAAGATGTAATATTTTGTTTCATATAAACAAATTTTAGGTTATATGAAAACTTTTACTGAATTTGTGCCTAAACTGTGGTCATTAAAGCAAGAGGGAAGCCTGATACATCAGGCAGGCTAAGAGTGTAGGTTTATACAGTTCTATGTGTAGGAAGGAATTAGTGCCTTTCTGGAAAAGAACTAATTAAAAGGGAAGAACGAGTTGAGGTGTATAACTTGGGATCAAGGTGAGCTGGCAGGAAATAGTAATTTGGATCCAACATTATTAGTGCCTATCATTTAAATTATTGGTTTGTTTTATTCCAGAAGCCCACAGTTGTGTGCTGTAGCAAGGATTTCACAATTGGAATGTATGGACAAACTGAAACATTTATGGGATGAGCTAAAGTACTTATCTACAATTGCACATGATGTTTAAAAAAAAGGTAGTATGCGGGATGTATAGTAGTGTTGTCAGTTGCACTGATTATAATGCCAGTGGAAAGCTTGATCTTGGCACTGAACACTGGTACCCTTGGCCTGTGTCTCTGGCCCTGGGGATCGATCTCCTCAGCCTATAGCTCTACAGCCATTATCTCAAATAGTATCTCAAATAGTACTGCTTTGTTACTAACAGAAACTGTAGATTTCATGTGAGTGAACCAGAGTGGGAAGAAAGAAGTGAAAGTCAGATGCTATGGTGTCAACTAGTTTCCTTTACTCAGGTAAGGTTCTTCCAGGTAACTATTTACGTAGAAGTTGAGAAGGAAGGAGAATACCCAGGTGAAGATAGGGATGGAGAAAATCAGATATTTGAATCCTTATTTTTCTCTTTTGTGCATTTATAGTGATAGGAAACATGTTTTCAGAAAGTTTTATCTCTTTTGATTATTTTAATCATGGGGTAGTTTCCTCTATGTAATAACTACTATATTCTTTAAGGCAATTAAGAGATGTGAATTAATGCTTTAGCACTGTCTGCTTTGTGAGATCCATTACAACAAAGAGTTCTATTTACCCATACCACATTTTTTTCTACTGATTAATGGTTAATTTTATAATTAATGAATCTGAAAGAGAACTTTGAATATTATTTAAACATTATAAAAATGTAACTAGTCTAAGGTACTTTTAATCAAAGTGAGCTCATTAAGATTCCAGTGTTCGACCCATTTTTTTTTCTTAAAGAGAAATGAAAACAGACAAGGTTAGTATCCTGTGATACTACAGGTTAAGAAAAAGCAAATAAACATAGCACTGTACCCCTGTTTTTTTAGGACAGCTGGGGCTGGAAGCCTCACAATGCTTGCAAGAAGAAAATGGTCATGAATTGTTTAGAAGGTCAGCTTAAGTGAATTACAACAGAAGCAATATTTAATCTAAGAAATGTATGCACATTAAAGTTTCAGCAAAATCAAGTTTATTCCAAAATTCATCATAAAAATGGACCTTCCAGGGGTGCCTGGGTGGCTCAGTCAGTTGGACATCAGACTCTTGATTTAAGCTCAGGTCTCAGGCTCACGGTTGTGGGTTCAGGCTCTGCATTGGGCTCGTGCTGGGCACTGAGCCTAGTTAAAAAAAAATGGGCCTTCCTTTTTCTTTTTAACCATACATTCTCCAAATATATGTTTTGATTTTTTAATTTAAATATAGTTGACATACAATGTTATATTAATTTCACGTGTACAACATAGTGATTTGATAATTCTATACATCATGCAATGCACCACAACATCTAGTTACCATTTGTCACCATACAACATTATTATAATCTTATTGACTATATTCCCTATACTGTACATATATTCTGATTATTAATATATTATTGATATTATAGTGCAATATGAAAACTCAATTTTTACAATATATTCCTACCCTCACATTTAGGTCCCTTGGACCTTAATTTAATATTTTGATTAAAATAATATCAAGTATAGACAGGAAATATACACAAAGCTTGCATCTAGAATTCTGGGATGCAATATTAAGTTCAATCCTGACCTAATACACAAGTTTTGTTAGCTTTATCATTATCTTTTTTTCCAATGCGTACTTCTTGCTAGTCATCTGTTTGGCACCCTCTGTCTCTCTAAGTTTGGGGTCTCTGTTAGTCAGTATAGACTAATTTATGCTGTGGAAAAAAAAAAACAAATAAAAATATCAATGGCTCAACACTATGGAAGTTCGCTCTACCATGCTACAGGTTCCACATGGGTGAGGTGGTGCTTAGGTCAACAGAACACTCAGATCCCCAAGAAGTTAGCAGCACCACCACCTTATAGACAGGTGATTATGGAATAAGCAGCTTTCTCTGGCATGCAGACATGGAAAAATAAACCTGGAAAACCATGCACAGAGTTTTCAATGCCTTACTTAGCTAGGAAGTGTCAAATCACTTTTCCTCATGTGTCATTGGCCAGAACTGTCTACATGACCCCAATCTAATTGCCAGAAAGGCTAAGAGAAGTGAGGGAGGAAATGAGACGTTTGGTGAACACCATTGTCACAGTGCTCTTCCTTATTCTTGTCGGCAACTGAATTTTTGTCTTTCAATATGAGCGCAGTGTCTTGGAAGCTGCTCTCTCATTTCTCTCCATTCTTGTTTGGATTTCCAAACATTGTCTGCATCTGTATTCTCTAACTCAAAGTTTTGAATGCTCTCTTGATAACCATGAATGGATGTAGGAATTCCTTATTGCCTGTTTTTACAAAATGGCTATATTCATTGAGCATCCCTAGGCTTTTTGAAATGAGGACAAATCTCAGAATAGGCATTAAAATCAATTTTTAAAATGTGACTCCATTCTAAAATTTTGTCAACTCCCTATTACCAACTACTGCCTCTTGTCTCTATGCCCTAAAGGCTCGGAAGATTTTGAAGTCCTCTACTAATAGACACTAGAGAAATGAATGGGTAGAAAAAGACTGAGTTATCTCCCTTTCCCTACTTTTTTCCCCACCCAATTTTCCTATTCACAGACCTTCCTACCTGCCCAGAACATTGCTTCTCTATTTATACAAAATTTTAAAGTGCATTGAGGAAAAAGACGAATGAAATAAGGCAACATACAGGTAGAGGAATGTAGAAAATTTGGTTTGTTGGTTGGTTGGTTGTCCTTAAGGAGATTTGCTCCTGGGATTTGTGTAATACATCATGTAATGAAAACTCAGGAAAAATATAAGACAGAGAGATATCCTTTTAAACCTTACATCATGGAGGATTTAGGAATATGGGTATGCTCCAAAGATAAGCTATTAGGAAAAGAATAAGAAAAAAGAGGTTTGAGTCCCAGCACCTAAACTTATCAATGAAATAATGACCCCTCAAGCATTGAGGAAAAGACTGAGCTGGAGAGAATGGCAAGGAATTCTATCCTGATGGAGAACCCTCCATATGAAAAATATGAAAGTAGAAATAATATTCCTTACTTTTTCTATTTTTAGTCGTTTACAGTTAGCCATTAAGTCTGTGATTAACTGCGGATATAGTTTATACCTCCTAAGATCTTCCTTCCTTCAAGAAGCCAATCTCCTTCAACAGCCATAGCCTCTTGTATGTATTATGTAAGAAAAATAGCAGAAGGCTTAGAATTTTACCTCAGGATATGCTGAATGACCTAAATAGTAAGAGATTAAATTAAATTCAAGAATACCCTGCCCATAGGCAAAATGGATTCCTTCTTTTGTTTTCTGTCTCAAGTATGACCAGAAAACTTTTTTCACCAAGATGGGGTGAGAAGAACTGGATTTACCTTGCCTGAAACAACAACAGCAACAACAACAAAATAGCAAAAGAATAGAAAAAAAATGAAATAATTATTTTTAAAATACTGGACATTAAACAATGAAGAAAAGGGAAATGTGAAACAAATAAGGTAAACCCTATCATTGCCCAACTCACTGTACTGAAAGAGTTTCCAGATCACAGTGCAGGGAGTGGAAACTGAGGTTGAGCCCAGCATATTCCTAAGGTTGAAGAGACAGAGCTGAGGGTCTGGAGAGATCAAGGATACTAGAATTCACAGGACAGAGCAACAGAGAGGAGAGACAATCATGGAGGGAGAATCCAAGAGACTTGCAGGGAGTTCTCCTAAAGTATTAAGAAAGCATTTAGTCAGCACATGCATGTGAGGAAAATCCCTACAGGAAAATAATGATCTAATGATAACGAAATAGGAGAACAGTGCCTGATGTTCAAACAAGGCTATGAATAGTGTCCTTTCCTACCAACTAAACTGGAAAAAAATCATTAAATGATGGAATATCAAACAGAGTATGAGGGAAGGTCTTGATTCAGATGTGGGTAATAAGCCCTAGACTGACCACTGCTCCAGACTCACATAACAAATCATAAAAGCAAAACACAAAAGAACAAACTATTTCCAAGTAAATTAACTACATCTCAGAACAGAGCTTAAGAAGAATTTTAGGAATAAAAAATTATCCAGTATGAAACAAAATAAAATTCACAATGTCAGGAATCCTTCAAAGATTACCAGGAATGCAAAGAGGTAGGAAAAGACAACCCAAAATGAGGAGAAAAATCAATCAATCAAGACTCAGAAGTGATACAGATGTCTGAATTATCAGAAAAAGTCATTAAAAATAATTTTCAAATTAGCTTATAAAGTAGAGATATGGAAGATATTTTTAAAAGATCAAAATCAAACTACCAAAGATGAAAACAGTATCTGAGAATAAAAAACTCTGAATAGGGTAAATGCCATATCAGATATTACAGGTGAATATATTAATGATTGTGAGGATATATCAATAGAAACTACTCAAAACAAAGTGCAGATGGAAAAAAATGTAAAGTTACTTGTAGGATAACTTCAAACAGATTGCTATATATGCAATTGTAGACTTTCAGTAGGAGGGATAGGAAG
This sequence comes from Phoca vitulina, assembly GCF_004348235.1. Lineage (NCBI taxonomy): Eukaryota > Metazoa > Chordata > Mammalia > Carnivora > Phocidae > Phoca > Phoca vitulina. The sequence goes on from NW_022589710.1 coordinate 22,384,633, forward strand.
GATGGAAAAAAAGTGAATAAATAATGGCCAGTGAATTCACAAACATGATGGAAATTATAAATGTATATATCCAAGAACCTCAATAAACCCCAAGCACGAGAAATATGAAGAAAACTATACCATCTCATGTCATAATCAAAAGCAGCAATGAAAAAATCTTAAAGCATACAGAAAAAAGATGCTGTATACAGAGAAACTAAGATGCAGATGAGGGAATATTTCTCATGAGAAATAATACAAGCTAAATGACAGTGATGAAATGTCTTTAAAACACTGAAAAAATTTAGGAATGGGGAATAAAGTTGTTTATAAAGACACAGCCTTTATGATGGGATCATTGTTAAAGTGGATATGGTGGTGATAAGGGATTCTATCCATTTGTCAAAACCCAGAGAACTATTCACCACAGAGTAATTTTTAGTATATGCAAACAGCAACAAACACAATAAAAATAAATCAGGCTGTGACAAATGTATCTAACTGCATCACAAATGAATCACATAACAACACTGAAGTGTATGAGGAAGAAAGTAGGTATCTAAGTAACTTTAGAAAACAGTATTTTGACTGCACACTATAAAAAAATAGTAAAAACAAAACAAAAAAAATACTGTCTACTTCTGAACTTAATATACAAAGCTTGGCTTAAGTACTCAATAAATGATCACTAATTATCTCTGTTTATGCTTTTTTTGATTCTGGGTTTCATAAAAATGGCTTTAAAATCTTCCCAGATTTAAAGGGTATCTGGGGCTTGGTCGAACCAAATAGACTATGAGATAAGTTGTACCCAAAATTATTTTTGAAGAATCCTAGGAAGTTCCTTAACCGAGATGGAGGTGATACAGTTGGGATACAATCTACTGAATGGTAGTTAAGATGGAGTAGAGATGAAATCATTGGTAGTGAGGAGGCCCAGTAATTGAGAGGTTGAGCTATTGGAGGGATGGCTTTAATCACAGTACTATGACATGATTATGACAACAAAAATAAGCAAATGTAAAAACATGTGTAAGTATTAATTGAATAGCTTCAATATATCTTGTTAGTCTTGAGATTTACTTCTTGACCTCTGTTGAGAAAGAGGGGTCCAGTGTTAATATGGTTGTAGTGAAAAGAGGGACCTGAGAGTTAGTGAAGGCTAGGGAAGGAATAAAAAGAACAAGCAACTTGGAAAGATGGAAAAGAGTTGAAGTTATCCAAACTGGCTTTATTCATATAGAAAAATTTATAAAATGTTATTTATTTAAAGATAATCAGAATATTACTTTGAACAGTCCTTCTGTTGTCAGAATTGGATGATTCTATAGGACATAATTCTTAAGAATTTCTTAGCAAAGCAAAATCTTTAAATCCTGTTGATAAAAGACTCTCTAAAGGAGACATAATATTTACTTAAAGAGCATAAAATCTGGCTCCAAGGAACACAGTTAACATCCTTGGATATGGGGTTTACCTGAACAGATGCTCTGGTACTTTTATTTGAAGTAGCAAATGAGGCCACATGTATTTGCAGAATTAGCACATATAACAGATGAAAATTGGACGTTGTACCCATTTTCACTGTTATGGGGATTGTGCTATGAGACACCCCAGATGTTACTCTTTGGCAAACAGTTGTTGTTTTTTTGTTTGGGGCTCAGAAGATTATCTTATGATTCTGGATATGTACCAAACTCACTCTCTAAGCATCTGGCCTAATTTAGTCAAGCAGGTAATATAAATGGACTTCCTTACTAACAAGGTAATGTGTAAAATGACAGTTCACTTGGTTTGGGAATTCTTCATGAATAACACGACCTTTCCCATTCAGTGTGATGCACTTCACTATTTAATGAATGATAGTTGTTGGCTGAACAGAAGGCTCCATGTTCAACATGGAGACAAATTTCTTAATTTATACTGTGTGTTACAACTTCCTTTGGGCTCTACTTGCTTTCATTATAGTATGAAATTTTAATAGATGCTGAAAAGCAGACTGCTACAAATCCAGTAAAAATTGTTGGTTAGTTTTATTTTTCTTTATATATTGACAATGTTTCCTCCCTTTTCATAACTTCACTTTGTATTTTTTGACATTACTTATATTTTCATTTATTCATTTAGAATCCAAACTGGTCCTGAATCTTGGCAATGAATTAGATAGGTGATGTCAATATATATGTGTTCCATTATTTTTCTATCTTGGTGAGATGTCCAAAGTTGGTTTAATCTAGTTAAAATATGTCAGATGTGGAAACTTTTCTTTTTGCTTCCATTAGTGTCCTAGGTAGGTGAGGACCCACTCTTTTGTTGCTTTGCAAACGTGGGAGGCTCCTGTGTGTAATCCGAACCAATATCTTTATGCAGAAGGCAAGGAGAGACTAAAAAAAGAGTCAGACCACTCCAGATTGGGTAGGTGGCAGTTTTCATAAGCAAAGGAACTTACATATCAGGCTTGTCTGGGGCAGTCACAAGACAAGTACATCTCAAGCATGCCCGCCAAATCTTAAAAATTTATATAGAGGCCTTAACTGGATTCAGTCACATATACTTTCTAGAGGGCCTCCACCTCACATCATCATCCAAAGGCTGTGCCTTTAGGGCAGCTTCTGGGAGCTGAAAAGGAAAGTGGAACACCTTCGGAGGACAGGGGAGGGAATAAAGAGCCTCTAGTTGCGTGGGTCGGATTCATGGATCAACCATTTATCACCTCCTCTTGATGGTCTGCCCCCACATCTTCATTCCAAGGACTTAATAATTTCTCTGGGCTATTGGATGGATGTTTCTTCACTTGGGTCAGATGGGGGGTATTTTCTCCAATCAATAGTCACATTAAAAGAGCCAGAGGGAAATCACAACCGGTGAAATATTCATCATTAAGCCTGCCACTCAACATCATACTAGTCCTTCTTAGTCTATCATGATCTATCTATTTTTGCAGAGACCATGCAGGTAAAATGAACAGGGATATTCTGGGAATCATCACTCTGTATCCAAGCTGTTGAATGTGGCTCTAATCTCTGCAGTGCCACCCCACATGTAGTGTAGCTTCTCTTGGCTGAGGAGAAACAAGTTTCAGGCATTTCCACCTAATTCTTAATGTTCTTAATGTTTCTTTTTCTATAGGTCAGGGAACCAAAGTGAGGGTTCTGTTAGCTGCAAAGTATACCTATTCCAATTCCATATTCAGAACACAGATAAATAACCACAGAATGGAGCTACAGGGGCGCCTGAGTGGCTCAGTTGGTTAAGCATCTGCCTTCAGCTCAAGTCATGATCCCAGGGTCCTGGGATTGAGTCCTACATCGAGCTCCCTGCTCAGTGTGGAGTCTGCTTCTCCCTCTCCCCCTGACCCCTGCTTGTGATCTCTCTCTCACACACTCTTTCTCTCGAATAAATAAATTAAATCTTTAAAAAAAAGAAAGAGAATGGAGCTACAGATTGATTGGATTCTCTATCAGACAAATTTTGGCAACATACTTTTATTATTCATACTTCACCAGTCTAATTTGGTGGTCACCATAGTGTTTCATATGGTGGAGTGGAGTCATTTTGTACAGTGTATGCAAAGACTTTCAAAAGATGTGAGTACTCTCTCTGCCCTAGTATATACAGTTAGTCTGATAAATAACAGCAAGTACCTTTGGAGAAGGATTGGGAGAATACTAACTTGTAGTGGTATTATAAAGTTCTTTTTTAAGGGAAGTCAAATTCCCTTTTAATTCATGTGCTCTGACTCAGAACTGACCAAAACTTGGAAATAGATGGAACTTCTATTCACTAGTTTTTGTTTTTTGTTTTTTTCCTGGTTCTACAATTAAGCTTACCCTTGTTGACTATCCACTCATCTTGTACCATGCTTATTAATGGATCTTTGGTTTTCATTTCACCGTTGGTCCAATGATAGCAATTATATTCACCTTGCCTCTGCAATATTAAGTAATTTAAGTGCTTTCATTTATTCACAATTCTATGATTCACATTGAACTAATGAGATCTATTACAAGGTATCATCTCATTCTGGGTTACAGGATGCAACCACCACAAGGCTTCGCAAATATGCTGTCACATTAATTCGTTCATTATTGATTTAATAAAGGGAGTGTTCTCTGAGACCTTCTAGTATCTGGTGGATTCTTTGGTCTCAAATAAAAAAACAATTCTAACATGTTCACTACCATGAAGCTTTAGATTCCTCCCCCCATTTTTATTGAAGTGTAACTAACATACAGTGTTAATTAGTTTCAGGTGTACAATATAATGATTCAACAATTCTATACATTACTCAGAGCTCATCACAATAATTATACTCTTAATCCCCTCATCTATTTCACACATACACCCACCCACCTTTCCACTGGCAACCACCAGTTAGTTCTCTGTATTTAAGAGTCTGTTTTTCTCATTTGTCTTTTTTTTTTTGTCAATTTATTTCTTAAATTCCACATGTGAGTGAAATCATATGGTATTTGTCTTTCTCTTTTTGACTTATTTCACTTAGCATATAGCTCATAGGTCCATCCATATTGCAAATGGCAGGATTTAATTCCTTTTCATGGTTGAGCAATATTCCATTATATATATATACTACTTCTTTACCCATTCATCTATGGATGGACACTTGGGTTGCTGCCATATTTTGGCTATTGTAAATAATGCTGCAATAAACATAGGGGTGCATATATTTTTTTCAAATTAGTGTTTTAGTTTTCTTTGGGTAAATACACAGTAGTGAAATTACTGGATCATATGGTAATTTTATTTTTAAGTTTTTGAGAAACTTCCATACTGTTTTCCACAGTAACTGTATGAATTTGATTTGCATTTTCCTGATGATTACTGATGCTGAGCATCTTTTCATGTGTCTGTTGACCATCTGTATGTTTTCTTTAGAAAAATATCTATTCATGTCCTGCCCAATTTTGAATTGGATAATTTGTTTTTGTTTTTTTTTAGTTTTTTTTTTTTTTTTTGGTATTGAGTTGTGTAAGTTCTTTATATATTTTGGATATTAACCCCTTATTTGATATATCATTTACAAATATCTTCTCCCAATCAGTAGGTTGTCTTTTTGTTTTGTTGATAGCATCCTTCCATGTGCAAAAATTCTTTATTTTGATGTAGTCCCAATAGTTTATTTTTGCTTTTGTTTCAGTAGCTTTAGAAGACATCTTTAAAAAATGCTACTTCTGATGACAGAGAAATTACTGTCTGTGCTCTCTTCTAGGATTTTTATGGTTTCAGTTCTCAAATTTAGGTCTTTAATCCATTTTGAGTTGATTTTTGAGTATGGTGTAAGAAAATGGTCCAGTTTCATTCTTTTGCATGTAGCTCTCCAGGTTTCCCAATACCATTTGTTGAAGAGACAGCTTCATTGCTTATTCTTGACTCCTCTGTCATAGGTTAATTAATCGTATAAGTGTGGGTTCATTTCTGGGTTTTCTATTCTATTCCATTGATCTATGTGTCTATTTTTGTGATAGTACTAGACTGTTTTAATTGCTACAGCTTTGTAGTATGTCTTGAAATATGGGATTGTGTTACCTCCAGTTTGTTCCCCTTTTTCAAGATCGCTTTGGCATCTTTTGTCCATACACATTTTAGTATTATTTGTTCTAGGTCTGTGATAAATGCTGATGGTATTTTGGTAGGGATTGCATTAAATCTGTAGATTGCTTTGGGTAATGTAGATATTTTAACAATATTGGTTCTTCCAATCCATGAACATGGAATATCTTCCATTTGTGTCATCTTCAGTTTCTTTTACCAATGTTTTATAGTTTTCAGAGTATAGGTCTTTCGCATCTTTTCACCTTTAATAATACACTAGTGGTTAGCACCACAAACAAGGCAGTACTTATTGTCATAATGATGAGTGATACATTTCTAGAACCCCATCACAGATACTTTCTAAAATAATTTCTTGTACCAACTCTCTTATTTTGAGTTTTCCTCAAAACAGAAGCAAGATAAGCACTTAAGTGCAGTTTAAATTATTTGGGAAGTGATTCTGAAAGTTAGAGGGAAGGAGTAGGAAGAATAATTAGGGAAGTAGTTAAAGCCTAAGGGCATTATTGAGATAATTCCATTAGCAGTGAGGTCCTAATTCACCACACTTCCCTGAGGGGTGTTCAGCATCCCTCTCAGAGATGTCTGTCTGAAGCAAAGGAGTCTGAAATATTTTCCTCTGCTCCCATTGCCCTTTGATTGAGCTTTAACTGGAGGCAGTGTTATTTTTTTTGCCTTCTGGTCTGTACTTGTATGTTGACTGCAACATCAGGGAATTTCTGGGGGAGAAAAGAAAACACATGCACAGTCTGTACTTAGGGACCGAATTCTCAGAATAGGGTGGGTCTGAGCTTGTGTGAATGCTCCATGCATATGAATTGTTCTCATGTCTATTGTATATGTGGGTAAAATTAAGAGCATGTCAATTTATGTGAGGCTGGGCTTTTACCTAAGATTAAAGAAAAAAAAATTACCAAAAGACAACCTACAGAATGGGAGAAAATATTTGCAAATATCTTATCAGATAAAGAGCTAGTATCCAACATCTATAAAGAACCTATCAAACTCAACACCCAAAAATCAAATAATCCAGTCAAGAAATGGGCAGAAGACATGAACAGACATTTCTCCAAATACGACAACCAAATAGCAAACAGACACATGAAAAAATGTTCAACATCACTCAGCATCAGGGAAGTACAGATCAAAACCACAATGAGATACCACCTCACACCAGTCAGAATGGTTAAAATTAACAACTCAGGAAACAACAGATGTGGGTGAGGATACAAGAAAGAGGAACCTTCTTACACTGTCCATTGACAGATGAATGGCTAAAGATGTGGTGTGTGTGTGTATATATATATATATATATATATATATATATATATATAATATATATATATTCAATATATGTATATAGATACCAGTGTGTATATACTGGTATGTACACACACACACACACACACACACACGGAATATTTACTCATCCATCAAAAAGGATCAAATCTTACCATTTACATTAATATGGATGGAACTGGAGGGTATTATGCTGAGCAAAATAAGTCAATCAGAGAAAGACAATTATCATGTGGTTTCACTTATATGTGGAATTTGAGAAACAAGACACAGGATCATAGGGTAAGGGAGGGAAAATTAAAATAAGATGAAATCAGAGAGGGAGACAAACCATAAAAGACTCTTAACTATAGGAAACAAACTGAGGGTTGCTGAAGGGGAGGTGGGTGGGAGGATGGGGTAACTGGGTGATGGGCATTAAGGAGGGCACATGATGTAATGAACACTGGGTGTTACATGCAACTGATGATTTACTGGACTCTACATCTGAAACTAATGATGCACTATATGTTAACTAATTGAATTTAAATAAAATTATAAAAAAATTTAATATATGACAACTCAGAGAATACTGTATTCTTGAAGTCTTTTTGAAGAATATTTTATAGGTTGAGCTTTATCCAACCAAGATAGGACTGGGGAAATTTCAGCAAAGGCACTCTTACTGAGTATTAAATATATTCAGTTGGAGGGCCAAGACTAACACTAAGGTGGGAGCAAGGGCAGAAAAATAGTATGTAAATATTATATATCCTTAAAAATATAAAGTAGCATAACTAGGAAATAAGTGGGAACCAAAGGATATCATTTAAATGTGGCAACCCAAATTGTAAAAGCCAAAGTAAGGTAAGGGGAAACTGAGAGCATTGAAAAAGCATAAAAATATAAAGGTAACAAGTAGAAATTTTAAATATATCTTCTCTCCCTATATATAACCCTGGTCTTTCTGAACCATTTTATTGGACATGTCTAATGTATATACATCTAATCATATTGTATGTATGTGTCTGTATATATACACATACATATCCTAGCTTGCTTCCCCAAAAGAACCTCCCAATTCAAAGGCAAATTTACCACAACAGCAACAGTCATAACTAGTACCCATGTCTTCTTAAATACAATTTCCCACTAAAAGGAACCAGGACTCCCTGGAAAAATGGCTTAAGCCAGGTCTTAAATAGGGAGAGAACAAGTTGAATCTCTAATATCTTGTGGGAGAAAGCAAGAAAGTGCTTAAAAACTGGCAAGGGCATGTCAAAAGTTCCGGGGATTAAAGGGCTCCTACTGGCCAAATATATACAAGTAAAGTATCCAAAAGAATAAATGATAGTAATGGGTTTTTAGCATTTAAAATAATTCAGAATCCATTGCAATTCTCAAGGGGAATCCTCTTTTCAGAATAATACCAATAAATACACAGGGAGTGAAGAAATTAGAAAATCACCATTTCATATTTACCAGTGTATAACTGATACTCTTAAGGCTACAGGTAAGAATCATCAATAGATTCTTAAGCCATTAGATGAAAGCTGTAAGGACCAAGTATGTTCACATGCTCTCAGCTACCACCTATGGGTCAAAAATGAACCAAAAATTAACCTTACCTTTTTGGTGCACACTACCTAAACCAAGTAATCCAATTTAGCATCACCAAAATGGAACGGATTGACATTGTGTATCTCTTGGTGGAATGTAATATGAAGTTCAAGACATCACCTATATGGCATTCTTGCTGAAATATTTAATCTGAAACAAATTATTAGGAATCAATTAAATTCAGACTGTAGGACATTATACAATTACCTGAATTGAACTCTTTAAAAATGTCAATGTCATTATTGTCTTAGATATAAAAAAATGTTTTGGACCCTTATAAATCAAAATAAACAACTGAGACATTAAAATTGAATGTCATGCATGAATCTTGATTAATTCTGGAGGCAATAAAAGATATAAAGGATGTATTTGGGAGAATCTGAGAAATCTGATATGAGAATTTTCTATTAGATAATGTTATATCAATGTTAAATTTCTGGTTTATAATTTCATTGTATAGAATATGTATTGGAATCAAGTAGGATGGTGTCCTTGTTCTTAGGAAGTACATGTTGAACTATCAAGGGATGAAGTGCCAATGGTGTTTGTACATTTAAATGATTTAGATAAAAAGTACATGCATATATTTACGATATGTGTGTGTATGTATGTATGTATAGAGATTGAGAAAGAGGAAAGAAAATGCCACAAAATGTTTACAATTATTGAGGCTAGGTAACAATTACACAGTTGTTAATTATACTATTCTACAAATTTTCTATATGTATGTATATGGAGAGGTAGATGGACTATATAGTTGATCCTTGAAAATGCAGGAATTAAGGGGCTGATGCCTATGCAGTCAAAAATCTGTGAATAACTTTTGACTTCCCCAAAACTGAGCTATGAATAGCCTACTGTTGACTGAAAGGCTTACCAATAACATAAACAGTCAATTAGCACATATTTTGTATATGTATTATATGCTGCATTCTTACAATAAAGTAAGCTAGAAAAAAGAAAATATTATTAAGAGAATCATAAAATAAAATGTTTACTGTACCATATTGGATTTATCAGAAAATAATCCACGTAAAAGTGGACCTGTGCAGCTTAAACTCGTGTTGTTCAAGGGTCAACTGTACATACCATACACACACACACACACACACACATATGTGTATATATATATATATCTATATCTATAAATAGTAGGAAAATGTTAATGTTAAGAAATGCATCAAAAGGTAATTTGATTCATTTTCTCACCATAAACATGATAAATATGGCAATGTTACTATCCTTAGCTCTTGGTCTACTCATTTTATGTAGTGGAAAATATTCTTTTTGAAAAAAAATTGTAGACAGAAAAGATTTTGAGCTATCAATCATAAGGCTTTAAACATTTATCAAACGTCTTTTTAATCAAAGGATTGTGAACTCCCTAAGAAATCAATATTATGGGCAATATTCAAAGTAAGGTAAATAAGTGTTATCTTTTAAAATCTATTTAGTATTATTCCTCAATTTCTGACATTACTTTTACCTTCAGTGATTAAAACATGATTTTCCTGTATGATTTGTGCAATACATTAAGGTTTTAGTATTTTCTATTTATTTTTTGTGAATTTACTACATACATTACTATGAGTCTATTAACTCATAAAGCCATTAAATACATGAACTTGGTATTTGATGTAACTCCTTTGGGACCAGTCTCTGCCATTTATAACCTTGTTTATTTTCCTCTTAAAGTCTCATTTTTCTCATCTGTAAAATGATGAAAATAATATTACCTTTATCATAGCTGGTTAGTATTAAGTGAACATTTTCATGTGAGACACATAGTATAGTATTTAGCACATGTACACACTCAGTAATTGTAAGATATATATAATTATCAGCAGTTATAAGGACATTATTTACAATGCTTATAGTTATAATTTAACCAGTTTACAAATATCCTCATTCTTAGTTCCTTTAAGGTATCAGAATATTTGATAATTCTCACCTGTTACCTGCAACAGATGTCCATATCTAAACAGATAGCTGATGTAAAAGTTGTGCAAGACAATTTAATTAAAGATTAATTTTAAGTCATTCAATTTTTCCCTTGCTGCCTTTTCTAGTTATTGACCACTTGAGTCTCAGATTACACCAAAATTTCTGATCACATATTGGGCACTAGAAAGAAGGCTATTCCTAACTGTTGGACTGTAGTTAATTAAGGCAAAACATACTCTTAGAGTTGGAAGTAACTTCTGTTAATTGGAACAGGAACTCTTGTTACTTGGAGTACACTTCTACTTCCTTCCTTGTCTTCAGGTGAAGCCTACTTTCTCCTGTTCCTACCTGGACCTATTACTTGGAACCAAATTTCTTATTTTCTATACTTTTTATCACTCCAACCATTTATCCTGGCTAATCCATTCATGCCTACCATCTCAGTTTGGAGTTTCCTTGCCTGTCCTCCAAAAAATAAAAACTTGAAGTGGCCTAGGCTAACCTAGAATTTATATATACACATATAATGCTGTGTGTGTGTGTGTGTGTGTGTGTGTGTGTGTGTGTGTGTGTGTGTGTGTTAAAATAAGCCTCACAATACCAAAGAAACTGGCCTAAGCTCATAGAATGTTGATGGAGGAAAAACTAAGGACCTAAGGCTAGTGTTCAGGTCTACTTCTTTGTGGTCTAACACTGCATTTCTCTGTGTGATGCTCCATGATGTATTCATTTCCCACATAACTTTTAGCCCATTGGGCTTATAATAATAGATTTTGAATTATGATAATTTAATTTGAATAGAAATTATAATCACAGAATTTGATGGGGGGGGATTTCCAGAGATTATTTGATCCATCTTTTCTGTCATTGCAGGAACTCTATCTAACATGAGATAATTTAAACTTTTGTTTATAGTCCTTAAAAAAGAAGCCCCTCCCCCACCCAAACCTCATAAGTCAGCACATATACTGGGAAAAAATTCTATTCTTAGAGAAAAGTACTTCCCTAGTTTTAATTGTTCTCATTTTTTTCTCAGTATATCTGTTATGGGTCTAACTTTTATTTATATATGGGTAATTTGCTAGTACATACGACAGTGAAAGAATATTAAATTATATATCTATTTATCATCTACCTGTATGATCAAATTAGGTAAGAAAGATGGAAGAGACTGAAAACTCGTATCAATATTAAGCAGACAAGATTCCAAGAACATTAGAAGAAAATGCAAGAATTCAAAATTTAACCACATTTAAATCAAAAGCCTCATAAACTAGTTTTGTGTCACAGCCTAAATTTGACATACCTAAACAGCTATTTCCCACCTGAAAAATACCAACAAAGCACCTTTTATATTCTTAATTCTTTCTCCTACATGAGCTTTGAGGTGTTCTCAGCTGTAACAAATAACATTTTGGCTTCTGCCTTGTAATATTTGGAGACATGCTTTCTATCAAGGTTGTGCTATTTCCCTTAATTGCTGAAAAATAATAAGCTATGGTGTGTGTATGTATTTTCCCCACAGTTTGTAAGACATATGCCTGTCTTTATTATTCCCAAACACAATCTGTTACAGTGTTTATGTTTATCATTATTATGGCTGTCAATCCTTCTTGTTATTATTACATATTTACCTCAAAAATTTTGAGGCATCACAGACACCACATTCCTAATAGGCCAGCATCAGATTACAAGTATGAAAAGAGAATAATAAAATAAAAGATGTGTGTTTTGTTAATGATTTTAAATCAAACCGGAGAATGTCATATGGCCTACTATTTTAGAAGTTAAAGAATCCAAAATATATTTTATAAAATGGGCTTACATTTTGCCGTTAGGATTCTGAAATTATAGGAATCACTAAGTGAATGCTAGCTTCTCTATCCAAAGAGCACACCAGTTTTTCTGTTCAGATGGTATATTCAGTATAATCTACTCTTTCCTCAGCATATCTAAGGTTTTAAACTTAAAACAGCTGCCATAAAGAGGTCAGGAGACAGGGGAAGAATTGGATATTTTGCCCACACCATGCTAGGGAAGGCAGATAAGAATATAATAGACTTCCTTGCTACAATTGCATCTCCTCTAAATAATGGAAAAGAAGATCTGATATATTTTAGTTATAAGCATTTTACTTACTTCTTTATTTAAAAATCTCAGCAGGATCATACTAGTCCAGAATAAAACATTCCCATCAATACTTATAACACTGAATAGAGTGAAGATGTAATGTAATACAATAAATAGTAAGTTAAAGAAAAGATTGCCTTTGTCACTATTCCTTCCTTCAAAATAATTTTGGTTCTTCTCCAATTGTGTCATCTGCTGAACATATTTCATATGCATAAATAGAAGCTGTTGACCTCCCTTACCCTGAGAATGTTCATTCACTATCTAATCAAAACTCCCTTGATGCAATTTATTTTATTTGCTTCTTACTATTTACAGTTGTACTTACTATATGGTGGCTCAAATAAGATTCTTGTAAAAATGCATATACTACTGAAACTCTATTTACAAAACAGGCAATATTAATTTGTGGAAACATTCATTTCATTTATATGGTTCAACGAATCATAGGGACTGAATGCCATGAAACTTTTAAATTTCAAATTATTTATAGTTAAAATTGTTTAATTATAAAGTTAACATATTATTGTCATAAAAATAAAACACACAGTTTGACCAATGATAGGACTTAATTTATGTCCTTTCATGCCTTTCTCTTCACTCATACAAACACACTCAAGCCATATATACTTATATGGGACTTTTGTTTGTGGATTTTTCTCAAAATTGAATTATACTACAAACATTACCTGAATACTACTTTTTTTTTGAAAAAAAAAATATCTATTCGAGAGAGAGAGAGCATGAACAGGAGGGGTAGAGAGAGAGGGAGAGAGAATCTCAAGCAGATTCTGCACTGAGCGTGGAGCTTGACTCAGGGCTCGATCTCACAACTCCAAGATCATGACCCGAGCAGAAACAAAGAGCTGGACCATTATCCAGCTGCACCACCCCAGCGCCCTTGAATACTGTTTTTTTAATCTTATTATGTTTTTTATGAATCCCCTTACAAGTTAGTAGATACAGATGTAATTTAGTGTTTTCTTTCTTTTCTTTTTTTTTTTTTTTTTTTTTTGATTTTATTTATTTGTCAGAGAGGGAGAGAGAGAAAGAGAACACAAGCAGGGGAAGCAACTGGCAGAGGGAGAAGCAGGCTCTCCGCTGAGCAGGGAGACCAATGTGGGGCTCAATCCCAGGACCCTGGGATCATGACCTGAGCTGAAGGCAGACGCTCAACCTACTGAGCCACCCAGACACCCCAGTAACTTAGTTTTCTAATTCCTCATGCATGTAATAGGTATATAGAGTATTGAATACATTGATGATTTTTTAAACTTTTTGAAATGGCTCCCCGCTTCTCTCTTTCTTGGTCCTCCTTTAAGCCAATTAACTTGAGTTAACAATTCAGTGTAGGGGTGCCTGGGTGGCTCAGTCAGTTAAGTGACTGCCTTCAGCTCAGGTCATGATCTCAGGGACCTGGGATCAAGTCCTGCATCAGGTTCCCTTCTCAGTGGGGAGCCTGCTTCTTCCTGTCCCTCTGCTGCTCCCCCTGCTTGTGCTCTCTCACTCTCTGTCAGATAAATAAATAAAATCTTAAAAAAAAATTCAGTGTCTATTCTTTGGTGCATTTCAACACACTTATATATCTACACACATAGATACAAACACGCATATTTCTATTCTTCACTGTATAATACCTTATATAAAACAATCTAAGCCCCTATTAATGGGTATATTTTATATTGGTTCTATAATAAGGCTAATATATTTCAAGCATAACTTCTTTTTTTTAAGATTTTATTTATTTATTTGAGAGAGAGCGAGAGAACACAAGGTGGGGAGGGGCAGAGGGAGAAGCAGACTCCCTGATGAGCTGGGAGCCTGATGTGGGAATTGATCCTGGGACTCTGGAATCATGACCTGAGCTGAAGGTAGTGGCTTAGCCAACTGAGCCACCCAGGCGCCCAAGCATAACTTCTTATAATGAAGAGGTTAAAGAGCTAACATCGCATTTTCCTGAATCCTCTGTAGCCAGTTTTCTGAAATGGGAGAGAATGGATTTACATGGGAATGTTACACTGGATTTATCATGAGTACCTCTATCCACACTGAACTCTATTCTCTGGAAAACTCAGAGAAAACTTTTCTGTACTAAACCTTTAAAAAATACACTGGAGAAGGAAGTACGAGCATCCTTGAAAGGATCCTCAATGACATGGAAAAGTGCATTCATCCTCTATCGTCTGGAAATAAAGATGGGAGATGATGCCATTGCAATCAATTTACTGATTCTAACTTGGACGAAGGATGCAGTGTAGGAAACCGTCAGCTCTTAAGATACAAAGATCCCTTTGAGCAAAGGAGAGGCCAGTTACACTTGAGATATAGCCTTAATAACAACATATCTGCATTCTTTAAATGTTCTTCTTACTCATCTTCAAAGGGAGCTGTGATCTTTTTCAGAGTAACTACACAATGATGTAAGAGAAATAAACAAAATTTAGGGGATAGTTAGAGAGGTTATGAATGCCATGGTGATGTATTTAACTGAGAGGGGGCTTATGGAATTTAAGTAAGTGTGGTTTTAATCCAAGCTTGTCTCACATTGGTTTCATGGTATAGATGAGACTATGAATGCATCCTGTTCATCCTGTTACTGAGTTTTTTCCTCAGTAACAAGCATAATGCATATAGATTTACAATAAATGGCAGAGTACTCACCCTGTCTCCCTGAACCATGGAGTAACGGCCATCAGGATAGGAAGACTCAAGTGGAAATCCGTGGATCATTTCTTTCCTATCATAATAATCATTCAGCAGATATATCATGTTCTGTTAGAGAATCAAAGATTGGGATCACCACTAAAGCAATGGAACATGCAAGTGTAGTGATTCTTATCATATCTATATTTAAGTACCATATTTATACTTAAAGGAGACAGATGTTTCTTAGAAAGTAATACTTCTGAAAACTTAATCATGTAATAAATCCAATTTCATCTGTATCCCAGATGTGTTATCCTTATTGGAGCAAAACAACACAACCAGGCTGTCAGTTTCCTACCCAGGCACCAGAAGGAAGCCTCTCTGCTTCCAGTCTCCTCTGGGCTGAAGTAGACTCAACCAGCTTGTTTGGTTCTTCCTCGGCTAGTTGGGGAAAGAAAAAGTGGACTTGGTCACTGGAAATAGTCTTTATTGTCCCGGAAAATTTCCCAGGGCTGAGTTCTTCATAGAATCCACCATGTTCTGCTCCTAGTCATTGCCTCCCTGACGTACACCCCACAATCCCTTTATAACACCTCCTGGGGTCTTATCTGCCCAACAGGAGGAAAGATCTTGTAATTGTTCTCTACCTATACCAAGTGGCATATGCTACTTTACAGGCACAAAAGCTCTTTTAACAGAATGGGTGAATATGTTGGGTTGGATTTGTGATTGGAAGGAAGGAGTTTTGTTTTGCTCCCATACTGCCAAAGTTCATGTGGTACAGTAAAGAATCTTTCCAGTCTTTATCCTGAGTTCCTGGGGAGAAACCTCAAACCCTTGGACTTTCCTGAGTGATAGGAGTACCTCTGCTATTCTTAGGCCCTAGGAGTTTATTCTTAGGCTATGAGATGACTCTTGGTTGGCTTTTTGATAGTTATGCCAAACAGATAAGTCAGGAGTGTCAAGTCATGCCACAAAGACCAACCATGTGATTAGAAGATTGAGACTTTGAACGATGTGATATCAGTCTGACCTCCCCACCTCTGGAGAGGGAGAGTGTGGGCTAGAATTTGAGTTCAAATACCAGGTCAGTGATTCAAGTCAATCTTACCTGAGTAATGAAACGTTAATACAAATTCTGGACACTGAAGCTTGGTGGAACTTCCTGAGGGTAAATACAACAATGTACCAAGAGGGTACTATTCCCTGATTGCACAGGGAAAGAACATGGAAGCTCTGTGTTCAGGACCCTCCTAGATATGCTTTTTGTGTCTCTTCATTTGGCTACTCCTGATTTGTATCTTTTATGATAAAATTGTAATCATAACTGAAGCACTTTTCTGCATTCTGGAGTTGTTCTAATGAATTATAGAAATTGAGAGGTTGTGGGAACTTCTGGGATTTGGTATCAGTTGGTCAGATGTGCATGTGCCTTGCATTTAGAATCTGGTGTGAAGGAAGTCTCATTGGAAATTTTACTCTTTAACCTGTGGAGTCTAATATTAATTCTTGGTGATTAGTGTATGAATTGAATTGCCTTGCAGTATTTTATCCTCCCATACAATGTTTTAACCAAATAAAAAATAGTTTTCCCTGCTCAATGCAGAAAATATTTGTGTTGTGATTGTCAAATATCAATATAAAAATTATCTCTGTACTATTTAATTTAGTTGGTTCTACTGCCATTCAATGAGACCAAGAGTTTAATTTTGCATGCAACTTTAGGTTTATGATATTCTAATGGTCACATATTATAAATAAGCTAGAAAAACACCTTATGGATGCATCACTATCATGATTTTGTTTACCATTTTAATTCCAGTGACTAGCATAGGGCCTAGTATATAGCATGTAAAGACTCAAATACTTATTTAATGTTAAAAATTGGTAGAATAAGAATGCTTTCTAAGACTATTCTGTTCAAATTGACAAAAAACAAAAAACAAAAAAAACCAGTTCAGAATGCAGATGATCTATTGATAAAGTGTAACTGGAATCATTATTTATTTCCTATAGGTTATCTTCTCTTCCATGATTGACTTGCAATGGACAAAGATAAATATCTATAGAGGTAGATAAATATTATACTGTGAATCAGAGCTTCCCCATTAAGATGCCACAAATATGTTACAGGGTTGCCTCTCTTCAAGAGTAACCATAGACCTCAGCAAATTTCTTCTAGCTTTATCAGGAACTTCACAGAGGGAGGCTCAAGCAGAATTTACCACACACATTACCTATAGGTAGAAAATACCTGTAGGCAGCAAGGAGCAACAAACCAGTGCCCACCACTTTGTTGCATGGCCAAGGAGATTCAATGAATTGAACGCCTACCTCATCAACGAGCTGTAGATGGTCTCTTGCTTCTCATGGGCAAGGAGTCTACACTACTACCAGAGAGGATATTCCAGGTCCTAAAAATGTGAAAAACATGGTGCACTAACCAACTAACTGCCAATGGGATTGAGAGGAGACTAGGGGTAGGAGAACAGGCAGGTCCTTAGAGGTACTACTGTACAAATATATGCTGATTCCTTAAGTTAGGTCACCATTATTACTTTTAAAAACTTGATATAAAATACTTTTATTGAATTCAAAGTCTAATCATATTACCAGTATTTAATATTTCTAACTGAATAATAAAAATAAATGATGTATTTTTATGTACCATTTTTCGTTATATTTTCAGATGGTGGCAAAAATTGGATGATAATTTTTTTACCATCTACTTATGCAGAGTTTCTTGAAGGTAGTTACTAGTAAGCATCACTTAAAAATCTGGGTAGGCATTGAACATAACCACTTCAAGCATAAAACTAGATGTAAAAGGTTTATGTTTGCATTGATGGCCATTCTAATATGTTTGTATTTTATTTAAAAAATTATTTAAGGGGCGCCTGGGTGGCTCAGTTGGTTAAGCGACTGCCTTCGGCTCAGGTCATGGTCCTGGAGTCCCGGGATCGAGTCCCACATCAGGCTCCCTGCTCAGCAGGGAGTCTGCTTCTCCCTCTGACCCTCCTTCCTCTCATGCTCTCTGTCTCTCGTTCTCTCTCTCTCAAATAAATAAATAAAATCTTTTAAAAAAATAAAAATAAAATAAAATAAAATAAAAAATTATTTAATATATCCAAAATGAAATGAATTTTAATGCCAACCACATGTAGACAACTCTTATGGTTCAAGCCAGAGTTAGATACTCTTAGTCATTTTCTCTGTGTGCCATAATGTTTAAAAGTTTGGGAAGCACTGCTGTAGGGAAACTGAAAAACTGGTTTACCATATAAGAGATAGTATAAATTTATGCATAATTAATTTGTTTCATCATGGTATGGAGTGGTAATTTATTATTAAAAGGTGTGTATCAAAAATTCCTTGACAACTATTAGATAAGATTTAGCAGTGATGAACACATGAAATTATAGGTATATATGTGTATGAAAATTATATGTAAAATTGCATGTGTATATATGTGCATGAATATATATATATATTTACTTACTAATTTTTAATAAATGAATACCTAAGATACTTCACAGGAAAGTAAAAATATTGTCACGATTATGTTTAAAAAAAAAAACATTAAAAAATCAACCAGAGGCATAGCTTAAGGGCAATAGCACTCAACTTACTGACAGTTGAAAATGAATGCTTAATTACTGTATACAAAGAGTAAATGAAAACTAATTTATTAATGGTTGCTAGTACATAGCCTGG
The DNA here is from genome assembly GCF_004348235.1 of Phoca vitulina. NCBI lineage: Eukaryota > Metazoa > Chordata > Mammalia > Carnivora > Phocidae > Phoca > Phoca vitulina. Next base: position 22,403,515 of record NW_022589710.1, read on the forward strand.
AGAGAAGGAATCCAAAATAATACTAGGAAAATATTAATCTACTTTACCTCAATTGATTATGTAAGATTTGGGCCAGCATAAGGCATGCCTCAGGACTTGCTTAACATGTAAGTTATAAAAGTAAGGTGTTCTGTCTGACAAATGCATTAATAAACTCTGTATTTCCTTTCATTTCACAACTTACTATAATAGTATGGCATTTATTAGTGTGATAAAAAAGAAAAGTGATAATTGAAATAGTTATCTACATGATTCTGGAAAATACATGTATGTGGATATGTGTGTATATTTTGTTTTAGTTTTTTAAATGATTATATTAAAATCCTGAATAATAAATTAGTAATTTACCTGTGGATAAAAACTTAGTGATGGAATAATGGAATCTGAGAACTGAGAGAAATCATCTATCTCAATTCTTTATATGGCTAAAGAAAGCAAGCTGAAAATAGGCTACATAACTTTCCAGAATCTTTAGTCTAATTTTTATATAGCTTCCCTCCACATAGCTGAGAATATCAATGAGAACAGATTTAAACATTTTCCAGTATAAGAACAACAAAAACAAGAGCTAATATTTATTGAACACCAACATATGCAAGACGCTGCTCAAGATGCTTTTATCTCATTTATCTCTTTGATATATTTTATCTCATTTAGTCCTAGCAACAATACTACATGTTGAAAATACCATCACTGTTTTATAAAAGAGGAAACTCAGTCATTGAAAGGTTGTGTACAGTCACCGATTATGTAGCTATTAAGTAGTGGAGACAAAATTTGAACCTAGGTAGTCTAGTTCTCTAGATCTTATAGACTCTCTCACAACAATTAAACCCCTTTCCATAAGTACAATAGAGTATTAGTGATATTAATATACATATATATATATATATATATACATATATATATATATATATATGACCCTTTCTATTCCACCGAAGGATGCGTATCTGAGTATGCATGAGCAGAAGTAAAGTTGTAAGAGTGTATGCATGCCCACCTGTGTGTGTGTGTGTGTGTGTGTGTGCTTGTGCATGTGTGTATGTGTGAAAGAGAGAAGGAGAGAGAGAGAGAGATCCATGATTTGACTTAAAATTTGGGTCTGTTTATCAAAATTGTTCCAGGTATCTGTTTAAAAGTGAGGAATGTATTTAATTAGAGATCACTGGTTATGCCTGAGTATTTAAAGAATAGGATTTTAAGGACAGTGGTCCTTCTCAAGAGGTGATCTGGAACCTGAATTTTTATGAAAGCTGGGAACTTCTCCCATTTTCACTGAATAACAACTTTTACCTTAGAGATTTAAAAGTCTGGTTCCTTACATTTCTGTTCACTTTTGCTATAATTAGAAGCCCAAGTTTCCCAGATCGTTCATATCAGAAGGACACTTATTACCATATTGTTTTATATATTATCTAATCTGGTTCTATTAAACTTCATTTTCCATTAGCCTAAATCTTTTCACTCTAATCTCTGAAGTGCATGGTCTCTCATCATTAAAGGCACCATGTGCCCTCAATTTCTTTTCTGAAAGTTTCCTTCACTGTTGGGTCAATTGAACCCTGGCTGTATGCTGGGTCTCTTTTTCACTGCAGCCCTCTGCAGAGGAGGATGCATTTTCCTACATTCTAGTCACCTTAGAACCTAGTGGTGGAAGATGTGTCCTCATTTACCCTGTTGCTATTTGCAAATCATCAGGTATTTTGGCACTGTAGTTGAGAAGTGCTTCCACAAAGGAGAATTTCAGATGTTTGATGAATGTGACTACATGATAATTAAATGGAATCTCTTTGTTATGAGGCAAATATTTCCAACCACATAGCATGAATTTACTCATAAAATGTAACTCATACTTTTTCATATTGATGTCTTTATACACAAAATATTCTTCCAGTTTCCTCTTTTGTTATGGTGATAGCTCACATCATAACACAATAGGATGGATACAATGACAATTAGTTATAGGATAATACTATTCCATGCAGACTTACCAACTCACACTTTTTTTTTTTTAAGATTTTATTTGTTTATTTGACAGAGAGACAGCAAGAGAGGGAACACAAGCAGGGTTAATGGGAGAAGGAGAAGCAGGCTTCCCGTGGAGCAGAGAGTCTGATGCAGGGCTCAATCCCAGGACTCTGGGATCATGACTTGAGCCAAAGGCAGATGCTTAAGGACTGAGCCACCCAGGCGCCCCCTCTTGATGAGTCCTAGAGAAATATGTCACTGTAGAGGAAGAGCATTGCAACATAAAAGTAGGATTCTCAATTGTAAATTCCCTAACCCCAAAATGATGCTTTTTTGTTTTATAATGGTAAAAGAGAAATTTCTAGAGTTTTTCTTTCCATATACAATGAAAACTTTGGCAATTATGGAAGAAAACATTGTCCTAACTAAAATATGAAGTTCTAATGCCCCCAAATAGTCAAATTGGTCAATCCAAAATTTTATTTTAAGGATTGGCACTTTTTCATGTTCTAACTCTGTCCCATTTTGTGTACACATACACATTCTATTATTTATAGTCGATATATATTTTATATATTACATTTAATATCATTTTATGTATATCATAAATGAATTATATATATATATATGTATTTTAGCTATTTGACCATTTAATTTTACTTCCCTCTAGCCTACACAACTGGTAGAATAATAGATCCTGTTATCCAAAATTGTTTCATCCCTAAAATCTGTTTCTAAAACTATTCTTCTTTCCGTTTAATTTTATCTATCAGTCTCATCCTCATTCCAATTATACCTGTATACTATCCCTATACTCTATGAATGGAATATTTTTCTTCCATATCTACAAAAGGTCCAGTGTACCATCAATTTAATGGCTATTTTGATAATAACCTATTCTCCTTCCATTATCTTGCCAAGGAAAACTTTATCCCTGATTGACTCAAGTTTTATCACTTCTACTTTTACACATAAATATAAAATGCAGTCGGAGACAATTACACATTATCTTTACTTGGTATTATAAAAAATATGATTTCTAATGCCAAAGGGGAAATAATAAAGAAGAGATGTAAAAACAAATAATCTTGCCTTTGGAAACAGGAAACCACGTTAGTGTTCTCAATTGCCCATTCATTTCTATATAAAATAGGAGCCAAATTATCTGCTGCAAAAGTGGAAAGAGTGTGAGAAATGTCATAAACAGAAAATGAATATGGGAGAAATAAACATATTTTTATTTTTATAGAAAATAGAAATTATCTTTGACTATTTTTATCTCTATTTCAACATACATGTATGTATGTGTATGTGTGTTTTACTATGTACCATATACTGCTATTTTCTGAGAACACAACAGAACAAGAAAGACTGATGGCATTTACCCTCAAGAAGCTTAGAATTTATGAGGAGAGATATTGTAATGATAGGAATTATACAAATAATTATTCACTTATAGTTGTGACAAGTGTCTCAAAGGAAAGGCAGAATGTATAGTGAAAGCATGAAATATAGATACTTGTCATTTCCTGAAAACTGAAAAGGTTGGCAGTTATTAAAAATAAAATATCATGGAGTAGGAGAAAATAATATTTCAGCAATAAAGGCTAGCATGTAAGAAGGCAATGAAATAAAGGAATTTGTCTGCAGGTAACTTAAACAGAAAAGTCTCATGAGGATAGTAAGCAAGAGGAAGATTGTTTCATGATGAGACTGGGGTATTTGGTAGGAGGCATGATTTAAAAATATTTTAGACCTTTTAAGAATTTGGCAGGTGTGATGAGAAGGCATTTAAGGACTGCAAACAAGTGAGTGAGATGGAAATATCTGCATGTGAGCAATTTAATCTAGTTGTTCTATGGAGAAGACAGCATCATATAGGTAGGCACTAGTTAGTAGGTTATTGAAATACTCCAAATAAAAAAGTGTTGATGGATTCCTTAGAGATAGTGCAGGTAAAGGTGGTCTTTCTTTTTCCCCGGTTGTGTCAGGATGTAATGCCTGAAATAGCTGCAGTTATCTTGCAACCAGCCTGAGGGGGAAGCCACACCACAGATGGCAGAGGAAGAGTTGGAAAGAACCACAGTCTTTGATAACACATCACTGAATCCTTGAAACAAATAAGCCTGAAGCCAAACCAGGATTTCCTGTTATGAGAACTGAGGCCCAGAGAAAAGACTTCTATGGTAAAGAAGGGACTGTAGTAAAAGGTAATTTTTCAGAGAACAAGATTTCTTCAGGACTTAAGATTCTTTTTTTTCTTTTTTTTTTGAGTGAGAAAAAGGCCTTGAACAGTTTAAGCAATGCCTTTAAAGTTTAAAGAATAAGAGATAGTTTCCAGAGAGTGGGATGTTTTGATTAGCCATTTTGTGGGCGACAAGTTTTGAATACGCATAGAGTAAAAAAGGGTAACTTCACTGAGGACAAAGTGGTCAAAGGGATGAGAGATTTGAATTGAATAGATTATCAGTGTGAAATTTGAACAGACCTAAGATGATAGCAAAAAAAAAAAAAAAAAAAAAAAGATGTGGTGGGAAGGAAGCGAATGTGAGTTCAGGATGGAAGTCTTTAAATAATGAGGAAAAGTGACAGAAACAAAATGACAGAAATAAGGCGAATGTAATTGTATAACCACAAGTCTCTATGGAGGGACATTAATATAATTGGAACGGCATTAAAGTCAAGACCTTGATGTATATGAGATGTGAAAATGCACTGCTTACACTTGAAAGAGCACAAAGTAAATGATGTTAGTGAAAACCAGTTGACATTTGAGGCTCAGAGATAGAAATAAAATTCAGAGGTAGAGCAGAAAGGGAAGTTTTTAAAGTTTTTTGCAGCAGAAAATCTGCAAGACACAAGAGAAGATTTAGCTAGGATGGGGAAGATACAAAAATTGGATACAAAGCAAGAAAGACCAAATCTCTCTAAGGATTACAGTAGACTAGGATATAAAAAATAGGAAGGGGTGTTACTACATTAGTCATTGACTCACGATAGATGCGTTAGAATTGTGGTAGATTTCTTCTTGATGATGTCTTGGAGGGTTTGATTTATGATAAATTGTCTGCATTCTGAGAAGAAAGTCCTGCTGTTTGTTATGGAGCAAGGTATCATTTTCTTCTGCAGGAGTTGGCATCTGCCAGTAACAGTGAGTGGCTGGGAAAATATGTGTTTGGTTGGTCACTGGAGGAAATGAGATGTTTCTAAGAATATTAGCCTTAGATAGCAAAATAAATTAAAATGAGATTGTTAGCACTTTACTGTTAGAGGTCTATATACTAAATATTATTGATATGATTAACAAATCATTATATTTCAATGTAGAATTTATTAATCCTGTCTTGGTGTCTGCTTGTCAGAAGATGCAGATAACAAAGGCGCCAATTTCCAATAACATGATTAGACAAAAAAAATCATAGATTCTAAAACTAATGCCATGGACAACATGCCATAAATTTTAAAATTTAAGTAAAGTTGATAAATTCACTGAAAAAAAATATCTTACATAAATTGAATTCATGCTTAAAAACTTTCCCATAAATGTAATTCCAAGTCCTCACATCTTCACAGCTTGATCCCAAAAATGTAAAGAAAACCTAATATCAATTTCAAACAGTTTTTTTTTTCCAGAAAGTGAAAAAGAAAAAAAAGTCCTTGTGATTGATTTTACGTGGATTGAATAAACTTGGTACCAATACTTGAAAAAGATTTTTACGTGAAAACAAAATGTATGCCAGTCTCTCTGATGAATTTTAATGCAAAAATCCAAGCAAAATATTAGCAATAAAAGCCACTGATAATAAAATACAATTATTTTGGAAATACATGGTTTGTGTTCATTATGTTAACAGAATATAAGAAAAATTGAATGGTAGCCACAATAAATGCAGAATACCCATTCATGATAAAAATTCAGCAAACTAGGAACAGAAACATTTTTAACCCCATTACAAATATCTACAAACATCTATAGCAAACATCACACTTAATGAATTATTGTAAACTTTCCCCTGGAGAGTACTGGAGTGATATGTCGTATTTACGTTGGCACAATCAATATTAAAATGTAATTATCCACCTAATTATATTAATCTATTAAATTTATGCATTTCTAGTTTAAAACATACAGGGTTATTTTTTTGGTGGTAAAATTTTTAAAAATTCAAAATTTATATAGAAATTCAAACTGGCCTAGAATATCCAAGATAATCTTGAATACAAAAAAATAAAACTGTAGAATAAAATACATTAAAAAGCTAAAATAATTAAGATTATGTCATGAGTGAAGGATAGATAACAGACAAATTGTATAGAATAATCCAGAAACAACACACTCACTTGATATATCACTTTTAACAAAGAGAACACTGTAGTACAGTAGGAAATACATAATTTCTCAGTAATTTTGCTGAATAACTTGCATATTTACTTGTGTCATTACCTCACACCATATGCAAAAATCAATTCCACATAGCTTGTAGATCCAAATGTGAAAGACAGTACAGTAACTAAAGAAGATAGAAAAGGCATTACAAGCCAACTTCAGGACTTTTAAAATTCTGAATCTAAATGAAACTAAACTACAGTGTCAGAAGAGTATTTGCAACATGCATATATTTGCATATATTGCCTATGAAATTGGTATTTATCTGCAATAAATTAAATTTAACTGGAATATATAAAGACCTACTAGGCACTACACAAGAGGGGATATCCAAAAGGCCAAAAAAGAAAAGAAAAAGAAAAAATAAATAAATGGTGTTCAACATTAACATTTTTGGGAAAAAAATCAAATTAAACTCTCTGTACAACTACCAAAATGGCCAAAATTGGAATAAATTAAAAATACCAAGTTTTGGTAAGACATGGAGAATGATAAGGATATGTGAAAATAGAAAACTTATTCATGTATGTTTTGTAGAACATGTTGAATAGTATTGTTTGCTACTTTATTCATAATAGCCAAAGTCCCATCGACAATGGACTGGATATATTAATTGTGGTATGTTAACAGAATAAAATACAACTATGGGAATGGAAAAAAAAAAAAGCCAACAATACAAACCAAAACCCAAAACTATTGTTTTGTTCAACAACATGCATAAATCTCACAATGTTAATCAAAAGAAGACAAATACAAAAGAAATTTATTGTATAAACCCACTTATATAAAGTTTAAGCATAATCAAGACTAATGTATAGTGTTAAAAGTTTAGTTTCTATGTGGTAATAATTGGAATGAGGCAGAGAAATGACTTCTAGAGTACTAGTAATGTTCTAATTTTTGATATGGATGGTAAAGCTGGGTTTGTTCTCTTTATGAAAATTCAATCTACTATACTCATGAATTGTGAACATTTTGTATGTATGTATTAATTCAATTTTTATTTAAATTAAAATGAATTATTACAGCAAAAAATTCCAGAGCTACTTCTAGAGTGAGAGAAATTTATTAGAAGATTCTAACAGAATTACTGTCATCTATAATTGGCCAACATGGTTTTTTATAAGCATTACTAGCCTTGTGAAGGGAATGGATTTATCAGATTAGCTTGGGCTAATCAAAATTCATTCCCTGGGGAATATGGCTAGATGATACAAAAATAATATTAAGGTTCTGTTAACAAGGAAAAATTACTTTAATGGGTTTTCATATATCAAATTTAAAAAAGTTCTTTAATCTCTCATGGACAATTTTATAATAAGACACTTTTAGCTTCACTCTGGAGACAGAGATCATAAGGTATATCTTAGAGCGATGATCTGATTTATGAGCACTCACCCTTTACTATTCTCTTTTATAAAATAGCACCCTCTTTATATGATCCCTTCTGTCTTTGTCTCAATAATCCTTCTTGGAAGGTTGTTTAAAAATGTATTAATATATGTATTTGAATGGAAAAGTGTGTTTGTATTTCTGAAATGAAATTATATTGCCCTGCCTGTACCACAGTTTATTTGTAATACCTTTATAGCTATAGAGATTAATGCCTTACCTATCAGTTAACTTGGTTCCATTTGACTATTTTTCATGTTATGCGTATTTGCTACTTTATTCAGTCAGAACAGACTCTGCTATACACAGGACCAGTTTTGACTCAGTTGAGTGGTTACTGAGTGGTTTATTACAGGTAACTAGTTCATTACACACTCAGAATAATTCCAGTATGTTTGCATGGAGATGTATTAACAAAATATAATTTAAAGAAATGTATATTTGTATCTGCAATTCTGATCCAGAACTGAGGATATAATTACTTTTAAAATTTTCTATATTTCATTTATTCAGCAAATACATTGAAATACATTTTGCAAATACATTAAGCAGCTAACATCCTGGTACTCAATTAGGTCTCTACGATAGAATAGTGGACAAAAAACAAAAATATCACTGTCTATGTAGAGTTTACCTTTCGATGGAAAAAGGCAGAAAATAAAAATACAAGAATAATACAAAATAGAAATTACTTAGGTAAACATATTACATCAATAAATATTGTAGGAAAAGGAAAAGGTAGAGTAGGGTAGAGAGCATTTGAGAACACTGGAGAGGGAGTAGACTGCAATTTTCAAAAGGGTGATCAGGAGGAGCTTTATCAGAAATATGGCATTTGAACTAAGAATTAAAGAAAGTTAGAAAAGTAGACACCAAAGTGAATGAGTGAAGAAAAATCCAGTCAAAGGAAACAATCAGTGTAGACTCCTCTAAGGCTGGACTATTTCTGATGTGTTAAAGGGAGGGACAACAACAATGCCATTTTATATGAAGTGGAGTGATCAAGAAGGAAAGTAGTAAAATATGAGTTTAGAGAGTAATTGGGGCCATCACAGGCCATTATTAGAAATTTGACTTTTTTAAAATTGTTTTTATTGTTATGTTAATCACCATACATTACATCATTAGTTTTTGATGTAGTGTTCCATGATTCATTGTTTGTGCATAACACCCAGTGCTCCATGCAGAATGTGCCCTCTTTAATACCCATCACCAGGCTAACGCATCCTCCCACCCCTCTCCCCTCTAGAACCCTCAGTTTGTTTTTCAGAGTCCATCATCTCTCATGGTTTGTCTCCCCCTCCAATTTCCCCCCCCTTCATTCTTCCCCTCCTGCTATCTTCTTCTTCTTTTTTTTTTTTCTTAACATATATTGCATTATTTGTTTCAGAGGTACAGATCTGTGATTCAACACTCTTGCACAATTTACAGCACTCACCATAGCACATATCCTCCCCAGTGTCTATCACTCAGCCACCCCATCCCTCCCACCCCACCCCCCACTCCAGCAACCCTCAGTTTGTTTCCTAAGATTAAGAATTCCTCATATCAGTGAGGTCATATGATACATGTCTTTCTCTGATTGACTTATTCCGCTCAGCATAACACCCTCCAGTTCCATCCACGTCGTTGCAAATGGCAAGATTTCATTCCTTTTGATGGCTGCATAATATTCCATTGTATATATATACCACCTCTTCTTTATCCATTCATCTGTCGATGGACATCTTGGCTCTTTTCACAGTTTGGCTATTGTGGACATTGCTGCTATAAACATCAGGGTGCACGTACCCCTTTGGATCCCTACATTTGTATCTTTGGGGTAAATACCCAGTAGTGTAATTGCTGGGTCGTATGGTAGCTCTATTTTCAACTTTTTGAGTAACCTCCATACCGTTTTCCAGAGTGGTTGCACCAGCTTGCATTCCCACCAACAGGGTAGGAGGGTTCCCCTTTCTCCGCATCCCCACCAACATCTGTCATTTCCTGACTTGTTAATTTTAGCCATTCTGACTGGTGTGAGGTGGTATCTCATTGAGGTTTTGATTTGGATTTCCCTGATGCCGAGCAATGTTGAGCACTTTTTCATGTGTCTGTTGGCCATTTGGATGTCTTCTTTGGAAAAAAGTCTCTTCGTGTCTTTTGCCCATTTCTTGATTGGATCATTTGTTCTTCGGGTGTTGAGTTTAATATGTTCTTTATAGATTTTGGATACTAGCCCTTTATCTGATATGTCATTTGCAAATATCTTCTCCCATTTTGTCGGTTGTCTTTGGTTTTGTTGACTGTTTCTTTTGCTGTGCAAAAGCTTTTTATCTTGATGAAGTTCCAATAGTTCATTTTTGCCCTTGCTTCCCTTGCCTTTGGCAATGTTTCTAGGAAGAAGTTGCTGCGGCTGAGGTCGAAGAGGTTGCTGCCTGTGTTCTCCTCTAGGATTTTGATGGACTCCTGTCTCACATTGAGGTCTTTCAACCATTTTGAGTCTATTTTTGTGTGTGGTGTAAGGAAATGGTCCAGTTTCATTCTTCTGCATGTGGCTGTCCAATTTTCCCAACACCATTTGTTGAAGAGACTGTCTTTTTTCCACTGGGCATTCTTTCCTGCTTTGTCGAAGATTAGTTGACCATAGAGTTGAGGGTCCATTTCTGGGCTCTCTATTCTGTTCCGTTGATCTATGTGTCTGTTTTTGTGCCAGTACCATACTGTCTTGATGATGACAGCTTTGTAATAGAGTTTGAAGTCTGGAATTGTGATGCCACCAGCTTTGCTTTTCTTTTTCAACATTCCTCTGGCTATTCGGGGTCTTTTCTGGTTCCATACAAATTTTAGGATGATTTGTTCCATTTCTTTGAAAAAGTGGATGGTATTTTGATGGGGATTGCATTGAATGTGTAGATTGCTCTAGGTAGCATTGCCATCTTCACAATATTTGTTCTTCCAATCCATGAGCATGGAACGTTTTTCCATTTCTTTGTGTCTTCCTCAATTTCTTTCCTGAGTATTTTATAGTTTTCTGAGTACAGATTCTTTGCCTCTTTGGTTAGATTTATTCCTAGGTATCTTATGGTTTTGGGTGCAATTGTAAATGGGATCGACTCCTTCATTTCTTAATTTCTCTTTCTTCTGTCTTGTTGTTGGTGTATAGGAATGCCACTGACTTCTGTGCATTGATTTTATATCCTGCCACTTTACTGAATTCCTGTATGAGTTCTAGCAGTTTTGGGGTGGAGTCTTTGGGGTTTTCCACATAAAGTATCATATCATCTGCAAAGAGTGAGAGTTTGACTTCTTCTTTGCCAATTTGGATGCCTTTGATTTCTTTTTGTTGTCTGATTGCTGTGGCTAGGACTTCCAATACTATGTTGAATAGCAGTGGTGATAGTGGACATCCCTGCCGCGTTCCTGACCTTAGGGGGAAAGCTCTCAATTTTTCCCCATTGAGAATGATATTCGCTGTAGGTTTTTCATAGATGGCTTTTATGATATTGAGGTAGGTACCCTCTATCCTTATACTCTGAAGAGTTTTGATGAAGAAAGGATGCCGTACTTTGTCAAATGCTTTTTCTGCATCTATTGAGAGGATCATATGATTCTTGTTCTTTCTTTTGTTAATGTATTGTATCACATTGATTGATTTGTAGATGTTGAACCAACCTTGCAGCCCAAGAAATTTGACTTTTATGCTGAGTGAAAGTAATACAGTATTTTGAGCAGAAGAATGAGATAAATTGAATTCCACTTAAAAATGATCAATTCACCTGCTGTGTTTCATAGAAAGCATGAAGGGAAAGGCAAACATAGGAGGAGCTATAAGATTATTTCAGTAATCCAGACAAGTAAGGATAATGGCTTGGAGAAGGATAGGTAGTACTAGGATAAGGAATTGATATATTCTACATGGAGAATTTTAAAGACAGAGCCAGCAGAATTTCCTAATGGATTGGATATGAGGTGTGAGAGGAAAAGAATGAATAAGAAATTTGGGGCGGGAGACTATAAGCTGGAAAAATGAAGATATTGTCAAATGAAGTATGAAGTATTGGCAGTAAAGTATGAGCTGGAAAAAAAATGGGTATAGTCATTGGCCTATAGATGGCATTTTACAAAATGATAATGAATTAGTTCATCGAGAAAGTGAATGGAGCTTGAGGATAGATTGGCACCAAGGACTAATCTGTAGAGCACTTTAATTTGAAGTTGAGAACAATAGGAAGAATTCACAAAAATACTCAAAGTTGAGTAGTGAAAAGTCCGGAAGAACATGATGTCATTGAATTTTAACGTTGGGTATAATTTTCATGGCACATTATGCTTACACTTTTGATCATATTTAATTCCTCACTTTGTCACTTTTATGCCTTATACTGCCATATTTATTTTATTTATTTATTTATTTTAAAGATTTTATTTATTTGACAGAGAGACACACAGCAAGAGAGGGAACACAAGCAGGGGGAGTGGGAGAGGGAGAAGCAGGCTTCCGCTGAGCAGGGAGCCTGATGCGGGGGCTCGATCCCAGGACCCTGGGATCATGACTTGAGCCGAAGGCAGACGCTTAATGACTGAGCCACCCAGGCGCCCCTAAACTGCCATATTTAAATACAGCTTTTAAGAAGTAGTGAGGTAGTGAAATTTTTGTTTTATCCTCAAAACCTTAACTAAACTTGCCGCAATGACCTTCAATAGGTGTGTATGTAAATTCTGCCTTGAAAGTCAAATGATGCCTACAATACTATTTGCTAAATCATGTATTAGAATACTAGTTTAAAGTGTTTGTTATGGTAAAAACACATTTCATATAAGAATGTCACAGAAATGATAGCAAATACCAAGTTAATATTTAATACATTCTCGAAGGTATATTTTTATGTGATTTTTTTCATGTAAAAAGATCTCTTTGAAAGTGTAGATTAAAAAAATCATCATGGGGGCGCCTGGGTGGCTCAGTCGTTAAGCGTCTGCCTTCGGCTCAGGTCATGATTCCAGGTCCTGGGATCGAGCCCCGCATCGGGCTCCCTGCTCAGCGGGAAGCCTGCTTCTCCCTCTCCCACTCCCCCTGCTTGTATTCCCTCTCTGGCTGTGTCTCTCTCTGTCAAATAAATAAATAAAATCTTTAAAAAAATAAAAATAAAAATAAATAAATAAATAAATAAATAAATAAATAAATCATCATGGTCACAAATGAAACAGATATGACAAAATATACTTCATGAAACAAAGTAAATTGCTAGATAGATATTTACAAAAGACATATCTGATAAAGGACTATTTACCAAAATACACAAAGAACTCTTAAAACTCAACAATAAGGGGTGCCTGGTTGGCTCATTCAGTAGAGCTCTTGACCTAGGGGTTGTGAGTTGGAGCCTTATACTGGGTGTAGAGTCTACTTAAAACAAAAAAACAAAAAACCCTCCACAATAAGAAAACAACCTGATTAAAAAATGGGCAAATGAGGGGCGCCTGGGTGGCTCAGTCGTTAAGTGTCTGCCTTCAGCTCAGGTCATGATCTCAGGATCCTGGGATTGAGCCCCGCATCAGGCTCCCTTCTCAGCAGGAAGCCTGCTTCTCCCTCTCCCACTGCCCCTGCTTGTGTTCCCTCTCTCGCTGTCTCTCTCTCTGTCAAATAAATAAATAAAATCTTAAAAAAAAATGGGCATATGACTGAAGAGGCACCTCACCCAAGATATACAGATGGCATATAAGCAAATGAAAAGATGTCCAACATCATGCATCAGGGAATTGCAAACTAAAACAACAATGAAATACTACTACACACTTATTAGAATGGATAAAATCCAGATCACCAGCAACACTAAATGCTGGCCAGGAGCAATAGGAAGTCTCATTCATTGCTGGTAGGAATGCAAAATAGTACAGCCACTTTGGAAGATAGTGTGATGGTTTCTTACAAAACTGAGCATACTTACCATATGATGTAGCAATTGCTGTCCTTGGTATTTATACAAAAGATTTGAAAATTTGGTCCACACAAGAAGCTGTACATGTATGTTTATAGCAGTGTTATTAATAATTGTCAAATCTTGGGGTACCTATGTGGCTCAGTTGGTTAAGAGTCTGCCTTCAGCTCAGGTCATATTCTCGGGATCCTGGGATCGAGCCCCACATCAGGCTCCCTGTTCAGCAGGGTCTGCTTCTCTCTCTCCCTCTGCTCCCCCCCTCTCTGCTCATGCTTACTCTCACTCTCTCTCAAATAAATAAATAAAATCTTAAAAAATAATAACTGTCAAATCTTGGAAGCTACTAAAATGTCCTTCAGTAGGTGAAATGGATAAATAAGCTGTGGTACATCAATTGGACATCATTAGTGCTAAAAAGAAATGAACTAGCAAGACATGAAAAGACATGGAGGAAACTTAAGTGCACATTACTAAGTGAATTAAGCCAATCCTTAAAGTCTTCATACTGTAGAATTCTAATTACATGACATCCTGGAAAAAGCAAAACTCTGATGCCATTAAAAAGGTCAGTAGTTGCCAGGGTTTGGGAGAAGGGAAGGATGAATAGGCAGAACACAGAGAAGTTTAGGGCATACCCATACTAATGGGTATGCCACTATAATGGTGGATACATACATATCATTATACATTTGTTTGAACCCATAGAATGTACCATGCTAAGAGTGAACCCTGATGTAAATTATGGACTTTGAGTGATAACAATGTGTCACTGTAGGTTCATCAACTGTAACAAATGTACCACTCTGGTGTGGGATGTTGACAATGGGGGAAGCTGTGCCTATGTGAGAAAAGGAGGTATTTGGGAATTTTCTGTACTATTAACTACATTTTGCTGTGAAATCAAAACTGCAAAAAAATTAAAGTCCATTTTAGAAAATCAATCAATAAAGATAATCCTCTGATAAAGATTTAAATACACAAATCATAGTTAGAGTGATTTAAGCCATTTTATATAAAACACTCCTAAAACAAATGGGCTATTCATAAAAAGGCTCATAGTGAATTAGCTGAAGGGATTCTCAAGGGTCATGGCTTTAAAAAAATTGCCTAAGAAATCCATTTTTCTACCTATTTAAAAATCTAATGGGGAGAAATGGTATTTAAAACTGTTCTATTCTCTCTGAGATATGAAGAAAGGAACATTAGCTGTACCATTGGAACATTTGTTTTCTTACTTCCAACTATCTGCTTTGCAAATATGTCAACGTATAAGTGCTTCATTCAATTACTAAATTAAAAATATAAAAGAAATGCTATTCAACAAACATCAGTAGTCAGACTCCAATAAAGTTATCCAAGATTTGAGCTGCTTTAAATGTATATGTTCATCTAATAACTTATTTTTTCCTTTCCGCTCTATGATTAATGCACTTGTATGATATTATGCTTATTCACACAATCTTAGAGAAGGCATAGAGGCTAATTGCAGAGGTGAATTCCAATCACCCATAATATCAGGTCTTATTTCCTCTGATATGACAATTTGCTTCATGGAGTCATGGAGATCTTTTAGCTAAGTACTTCTGATTGTTTTTTCATCGTGTTCCAGATGCCATTAGAGATTTGATTTATGATTTGAATGATGTATCATCCTCTTCAGTATCTCTCAGATAGCACT
Organism: Phoca vitulina; assembly: GCF_004348235.1. Taxonomy (NCBI): domain Eukaryota; kingdom Metazoa; phylum Chordata; class Mammalia; order Carnivora; family Phocidae; genus Phoca; species Phoca vitulina. Next base: position 22,418,861 of record NW_022589710.1, read on the forward strand.
CTCCTCATTAATGTCTTAGACAAATATAGTACAGGCATACCTCAGAGATATTAGGGGTTCAGTTCCAGACCAGTGCAAAAAAAGTGAGTATCTTAATAAAGCAAATCAAATAAAAATTTTGGTTTCCCAGTAAATATAAAAGTTATGTTTACACTATATTGTAGTAAGTGTGCAATAGCATTTATATCTTAAAAATCAATGTACATATGTTAATTAAAAATATTGCTAAAAAATGCTAATTATTATTGGACCTTTCAGCCAGTTGTAATCTTTTTGCTGGTGGAGGGTTTTGCTTCAATGTTGATGGCTGCCAACTGATCAGCGTGGTGGTTGCTGAAGGTTGAGATGACTGTGGCAATTTCTTCGAATAAGGCAACAGCAAAGTTTGCTGCATCCATTGACTCTTCCTTTAGTGAACAATTTTTCTGTAGCATGCAATGCTCTTTGATAGTCTTTTACCCACAGTAAAACTTTTTTTCGAATTTGGAGTCAATCCTTTGAAACCCTGACACTGCTTTATCACTAGTTTTATGTCATATTCTAAATCCTTTGTTTTAATTTCAACAATCTTCATAGGACCTCCACCAGGAGTAGAGTCCATCACAAGAAACCCTTTTCTTTGCTCATCTATAAGAAGCAACTCCTCATCTGCTCGATTTTTATCATGAAATTACAGCAATTCAGTCACATCTTCAGGCCCCTCTTCTATTTCTCTTGCTATTACCACCACATCAGCAATTACTTCCTCCACTGAAGTCTTGAACCCTATGAACCCTAACTATGAATGTTGGAATAAACTTCTTCCAAATTTCTTTTAATATTGATATTTTGACCTCTTCCCAGAATCACAAATGTTCTTAATGGCATGTAGAATGATGAAGCCTTTCCAGAAAGTTCTTGATTCTCTTTGCCCAGATCATCAGAAGAATCACTATCTATGGCAGCTATACCTTACAAATGTATTTCTTAAATAATAGGACTTGAAAATTGAAATTACTTCTTGATCCATGGGCTGCAGAATGAATGTTATGTTAGGCATGAAAACAACATTAATCTCATTGTACATTTCCAGCAGAGCTTTTGGGTGACATTGTCAATGAGCATTAGTATTTTGAAAGAAATCTTTTTTCTAATCATATCTGATTTCTGTCATCCAACACATCTAACTTAGCATAATTCTTAAGGGCCCTAAGATTTTCAGAAAGGTAAATGAGCATTGGCTTCAACTTCAAATCACCAGCTTCATTACCCCCTAACAGGAAAATCAGCCTGACCTTTGAGGCTTTGAAACCAGGCATTGACTTTTCCTCTCTAGGTATGAAAGTTTTAGATGACATCTTCCTCCAATAGAAGGCTATTTCATCTACATTAAATATCTGGTGTTGAATGTAGCCACCTTCATTGATTATCTTAGCTAGATCTTCTGGAAAATTTGCTGCAGCTTCTACATCAGCACTTGCTTCTTCACCTTTCACTTTTATGTTATGGAGAAAGTTTCTTTCCTTAAAACTCATGAACAAACCTCTGCTAGCTTCAAACTTTTCTTCTGAAGCTTCCTCAGCTCTCTCAGCCATCATAGAATTGAAGAGATTCAAGGCGATATTCTGGATTAGGTTTTGGCTTAAGGGAATGTTGTGGCTGGTTTGATCTTCTGTCCAGATCACTAAAACTTTCCCGATATCAAAAATTAGGCTGTTTTGCTTTCTTATCATTCAGTGTTCACAGGAGTAGCACTTTTAACTTTCTTCAAGAACTTTTCTTTTGCATTTACATCTTGACTAACTGGCACAAGAGTCTTCAGCCTATCTTAGCTTTTAAAATTCCTTCCTCACTAAGCTTAATCAGCTCTAGCCTTTGATTTAAAGTGAGAGGTGTGTGACCTCTCCTTTTACTTAGAGTTCATAGTAATGTTATTAACTGGCCTAATTTCAACATTAGGCCAATGTGTCTCATGGAATAGGGAGGCCTGAGGAGAGGGAGAGAAATGGGAGAACAGCTGGTCAGTGGAACACTCAGAACACACACATAATTAGCTAAATGTGCTGTCTTATATAGGTGTGGTTTGTGATGCAATTACAATAGTAAATCAAAGATCACTAATCACAGATCACCATAGTAAATATAATAACAATGGAAAAAAAGTTGAAATATTGCAAGAATTACCAAAATGTGACTCAGAGACACAAAATGAGCAAATGGTGCTTGGAAAAATGACACTGATAGACTTGTTCGGTGCAGGGTTGCTACAAACCTTCAATTTGTAAAAAAAACCCTCAGTATCTGCAAAGCAAAATAAAATGAGGTATGCCTGTAACTTCCCAGTATGGAGTTGCATAAGTAAATAGGCACATGTATAAATATCTGTGTTCAACATCTACACTTCTTCGAACAGATGTGTTTAGAATTGATATGTTTGGCTTTTTATTACTTTCAGATCATTGAGGGTTAACCCATTTATGAAGATAAATAATTTTCAATGTGAGTCTATAAAAAGAAATAAAAAGCAATGTAAATAAAATTTACTGTAGAGATATTTTCAATAAGGAGGAATTAATCATTTATATTTGGATATAAACAAGTTAAATCCATTTTGAAAAGAAAGGTGTGGAAGATCTCCTTGAGATTGTTTTATGCATGGTCAGTTCAGTTACAATAACATATGTATTATACTTTAAGAAGCCTTAACTATATTTGATATTATTTTATTAGAGAGTGTTGTAGATTAAATACTAGGAACCTAGATCATTTTTTAGCTCTGCCTTTTCTTCATGCACCAGATAGAATGAGACCACCACAGTGGTGCCATTGTTCTTGATTTCTTCTTTTACTTGTACTAGGTTAGTATTTAAACACTCTTCTATTCCTGAGACACACAGGATTAATTATAGGGATTGTATTTTCTTTTCTATAGTCAGACACATAGATTAGAAAGTCCTCTTAAATTGATATACACCTACTATCTCAATGCCGGATTCTAGTAAAGCTAGTTATCCAATCTTGGCATCTGTGAAGAGAGATGTATGTCCTGAAAGCAATCTGCATAAAAGTGATCTTTGCTGCTACTAAGCTACTAAGAATTGTGTATTCTGGGAGTTTCAAGATCTCAGAACTTGCAGGACAATGTGTGTTAGTCATAAATTGTTGACTCCAGTTCCAGTTCCTTTCCCATATTGGTGTGTAGGACTTGGAAATATTTACAGCATTCTGCAGGTGCTGAGATGGCCCTGAGGGATGTTCTTATAGATGGCTACAGTACTTAAGGATGAACTGGAAGATGCTTTTAAAGTTTGCATAAATTGGTTGTTGTTTTGTTTTTTTTTAGGCCATTCCTTAAGACTCTACATTGCCATCAAATAAATATCATATCAGCTCCAATTCCAGTGATTTTCCTGACATGCAATAGATGCTTTGAGGTTTTTTTTTGGTCTCACCTGAATGGCAGAGAGTAGAGGGATTTTTTTTTTTTTTTTTTGGTAGAGAACATTTATTTCAATATTATAAAAGAAGTCTGTTCTTCCAATGGAAAAAAATGAGCCAAAGAATGAATAAAATATGCCCTTTATTTGTTACATGCAGGAACAAGTAATAGTTTTAACAGAAGAAGGTGACATATTGAATTGATTTTCTTTTTCTAAAAATACTTCAGATCAATTTTGAAACAGAAAATAATCTGATGAATTTTACTATCAGTTTGCACCCAAAATCACCAGTTTTCTTATCCCTTGAGTTACCACAGAGGTTTTAAAAGCTACCATAGAGGTTTCAAGGGCCAGTGATTTGGAAAGTATTCTGCCATACTGCATGTGCAGATCATGGATATGCTGCTACTCATGACAGAAAATTAATAGACCATCCTAATGACCCTCTGATTTTCCCTGTTGTTCAAGCAGCTGATTCAATCCCCAACAGCTATAATTAAATACAGCAATCTGTCAAGGAAGATAGAAGCTCTTGTTAATTCCATAAACCACCATGTTGGCTTTTCCTATTGTGCTCTGTGGCTGACACACAATCTTGAAAGATTTTGCCAAAGCAAACTGCCAGGGGATAAAACTCTAAACAAGCATTCTATGGAATGAAGCTGAAGATTCTGGTGACAGATACTTTAGCATTTTTTTCTTGAAAATTATTATCAGGTACATCAAATTCTGTTGCTAAATGAAGACTTCCTATTCTTATGTGCTCTCTTGGCGTCCCTTCTTACTGGATTGCAGCCCTCACTTATAGTCCATTTTAGTCAGGCAGCTTCCCCATATCTCCTCCATGAGAACCAATTTATATGAAATACAGAAATAGTTCAATCCGGTAATAGGACCAACTTTATGTGCATATTTCTTAATATATAGCAAAACACTATAAAGCACAGTTACTATGAAATGTTTGTGTTTGGTTCAGGATGGGTAAATAGCACTGGAGATCAGAAAGAAGCTAAATCTCTCCAAGTAGGATAACTTCTAAGAATTCACACACTGTATATATAAATAAATTGTTGAGTTGAGTTTGCAGTTTATGATATCCCTATGTTTCTGACTGAGGGCATCACAAATAAAATGAGAATTATAAAACCTGCCTCTTTCTGAGTTCACATAGTTTTAAGAATATGAAATTACTGTGGTGCCTGGGTGGCTCAGTTGGTTAAGTGTCTGCCTTCAGCTCAGGTCATGATCCTAGAGTCCCAGGATCAAGTCACCAGGATTGAGCCCTGCATTGGGCCCCCTGCTCAGCAGGGAGTCTACTTCTCCCTTTGTCCCTCACCCTGCTCATGTTCTCCTCTTTCACTCTTTCTCACTCTCAAATAAATAAATAAGTAAAATCTTTAAAAAATAAAATTATTATTCATATTAATTTACATAGGTTGAGTTAATTTCCATTGTCATTTTCTTGCCCTTCCTTCTCCATGATACTTCAGCTTCCAGGTGATGACAAGTAGAGTGTCATTTAGTCACCCTATTTCCTTCTACTACCATTGTTTGTCCCTGACTACCTTTACTTTTGGCTATCTTTAAAATAAAGAGAAACAGGCAATTATTGGATATAAAAAGATATTCCACATCTCTTGAAAGATTAGAACTCACAAGCAGAAATTCCATACATTTCTCTTTATCTGTGCAAAGATTTTTGTTCAATTTCTGTGAAAAATCAGAACTTTTTGCCTTGTCCCATTTTAGAGATATTGTCTTATTAAAAAACATATTATTAAGGGCATTCCATTATAGGAAAAGAAAACTGGCCCTCTAAATAAAATATATGTGTTTTTTACATTTTCACTAACAATGTAACTGGACAGAAAAATCAATTTTAACGAACATTTTCAGGGCATTTTTGGGTCATTTTGACTGGACTTTGGTTGTTAAAGCTGGAAAGAAATGTTTGCAGATACAAAGTGACACATGAACTCATTTTTCATAAATAATTTTAGAAATGCTGTGTAAACTTTCATCTTTAGTAAGATAAATCCCCCATAAAACAATTTTATACTATCTGATACCCTGACTGTCCATGCAATAGATTTGTATGAGTGGTTAGTGGCTTATTAGTTATGTCAGTGTGCACTTTAATGTTTCTTAAGTATTCCAGATGAAAAGAAATTTTTTAGATAAATTTCTCCGGGGGGGGGGGGGAATATCTAGGAAACACTTGAAGATTGTGTGTATACAGCATCTATTTAAAATCCAAACTTGAGAATCTTACATTGCTTTCTATGACCTTTTGAACAAACTCCAAAAGTGAGGATACTGCAGCATTCAAAACCATAATCAATCCAAGTGGTTTACTTGTTTTTCTATATCTTCAATTATGTTTCAATTTGTTTTCATCATTTTTAGACAATCTTTTCTTTCATTGCTCCAATTTATGGTCATTGTTATGTTATTAATCACTTAAAACTACTCTTTTCACTTCATGATAACCACAAAGCAAACTTGCAGTAGATACACAGAAGAGAAAGAGAAGGGAATCAAAAAATAACTGCTATGGAAAAATCATCATTTCACAAAGGAAGGCAGAAAGAGAGGAAGAAAGGAATAAGGGAACTACAAAACAGCCAGAAAACAATTAATAAGATGGCACTAATAAGTCCTTACCTATCAGTAATTGCTCTAAATGTAAATGGTTAAATTATCCAATCAAAAGACATAGAATGACTGTATGGATTTAAAAAAAAAAAAAAAAAGGACCCAACTATATGCTGCCTGCAGGAGACTCCCTTCAACTAAGGACACACGTAGGCTCAATGTGAAGGGATGGAAAAAGACATTCCATGCAAGTGAAAACCAAAAGAGAGCAGGGATAGCTATATTTATATCAGACAAAATAACCTTTAACTCAAAAGCTGTCACAAGAGATAAACAAGGTCATTATATAATAATAAAGAGGTCAATTTATTAAGATGACATAACAATCATAAACATATATATGCACCCAACATTGGAGCACCTAATTATATTACAGAAATACTCAGAGACCTGCAGGGAAAAATAGACAATGCAATAATAGTAGGGGGTTTCAGTACTCCACTTTTAACAATGGATAGATCATCCAGGCAGAACACCAATAACGAAATAGGACTTGAATTATACTTTATTATTTTTTTTAGTAAGCTGTACGCCCAACATGGGGCTTGAACTCACAACTCCAAGATCAAGAGTCACATGCTCTACTGACTGAGCCAGCCAGGCACCCCTATGAACTATACTTTAGACCAAAATAGACCTAACAGACATATATAAGATATTACATCCCACAGCAACAGAACACATATTTTTCTCAAGCACACATGGAACTTCTCCAGAATATATCATATGTTAGGTCACAAATCATGTCTTAGTAAATTTAAGAAGATTGAAATCATACCCAGTCTCTTTTCTGACCACAATGATATGAAACTAGAAATCAAATAACAGGAGGAAACATGAAAAATTCATAAATATGTGGAAGTTAAATACACTCCTGAACAACCAAGGGGTCTAAAAAGAAATAAAAAAGGAAATCAGAACATATCTTGAAACAAATGAGTGGAAACACAACACACCAAAATTTATGGAATTCACAAAAGTATTCTAATAGGGAAGTTTACAGCAATAAACATCTACATTAAGGGGAAAAAAAATCTCAAGGAAGTAGAAAAGTAGGAAGTAGTTCCTCAAGGAACTAGAGAAAAGGGCAAACTAATCTGAAATTTAGCAGAAGGAAGGAAATAACAAAGATCAGAAGAGAAATAAATGAAATAGAGACCAGAAAAAAAAAAATAGAAAAGATAGATGAAGCTTAGAGCTGTTTTTTGGAAAGGTTAACAAAATTGACAGACCTTTAGCCAGCTAACAAAGAAAAAGGGAAGACTCAGAACAAAAATCAGAAATAAAAGAAGAGATATTATAACTAACAGAAATACAAAGGATCATGAGAGACTACTCTGAACAAATATTTGCCAATAAGTTGGATAACCTACAAGAAATGGACAAATTTCTAGAAACCTACAACCTACCAAGACTGGCTCATAAAGAAATAGAAAATGTGAACAGACCAAAATGAAGAAGGACATTAAGTTAGAATAAAAAATCCTTCAAACAAAGTAAAGCTCAGGACCAGATGTTTTTCATTGGTGAATTCTACCAAAAATGTAAAGAATTAACATATTTCTTTATAAATTCTTCTAAAAAGTTGAGGATGAGAAAACACTTCAAAATTCATTTTACAAATCAGCATTATCCTAACACTAAAGACAGATAAGGACACTATAAGAAAAGTAAACTACAGGGCAATAGTCCTGATGAATATAGATGCAAAAATTTTCAGCAAAATATTGGCAAACTGAATTCAACAGCACATTAAAAGGATCATACAGCAGGTCAAGTGGGATTTATCCTTGGAAAGCCAAGATGGTTCAACATATGCAAATGTGATATTCTACATCTAGAATAAAAGATAAAAAACATACAATTATCTCAATAGATGAAGGAAAAGCGTTTGACAAAATATAACATCTTTTTATGCAAAAACCCCTCAACAAATTGGATATAGGAAGAAACATGCTTTAACATAATAAAGGTTGTATACAACAAACCCACGGCTAATATCATGCTCATCAGTGAAAGGTTAAAAGCTTTTCCTTTAGATCAGGAACAAGAAAAGGGTACCCACTCAACACTCTTATTCAGCATAGTACTGAGGAACTAGCTAAAGTAATCAGGCAAGATAAAAAAATAAAGCCACCCAAATCAGAAAGAAAGAAAGAAAGAAGTAAAATTATCATTATTTGTAGGTGATATGATCTTATACATAAAAAATCCTACAGGCTCAACCAAAAACTGTTGGAACTAATCAACAATTCAGTGAAATTGCAAGATATAAAATCAACAAACATACAGTGTCTCTATACACTAGCAATGAAACATCTGAAAAAGAAATGAAGAAAATGATCTCATTCACAATAGCATCAAAAATAACAAAATACTTCAGAATAAATTTTATCAAAGAAGTGAAAGATTTGTATGATGAAAACTACAAGACTTTGGTGAAAGAAATTGAAGAAGACACAAACAAATGGAAAAGTATCCCATGTTAACGGATTGGAAGAACTAATATTGCTAAAATGTGTTTACTACCCAAAACTATATATAGATTCAGTGTAATCCTTATCAAAATTGCAATTGCATTTTTCAGAGAAATAGAAAAAAAAAATCTAAAATTTGCATGAAACAAAAGACCTTGGACAGTCAGAAGAAGTTTGAGAAAGAAGAAATTAGCTGGATGTGTAACACTTCCTGATTTCAAAATATACTATAAAGCTATAGTAATTACAACAGTATGGCACTGGCATACAAACAAACACATAGACCAAGAGAATAGAATCAAGAGCCTAGAAATAAACCCTCCAGATATGTTCAATTAATATTTGACAAGGGAGTCAAGAACACACACTGGGGAAAAGAAAAGAATGAAAAAGGACTACTATCTCACCATATTCATAAAATTTAACTTGAGAGAGATTAAAGACTTAAATGTAAGACCTGAAATTTTAAAATTCCTAGAAGAATCATAGAAGAAAAAACTATTTGACATTGGTCTTGGCAATGATTTTGTTTTTAAAGATTTTATTTATTTATTTGACAGAGAGAGACACAGCGAGAGAGGGAACACAAGCAGGGGGAGTGGGAGAGGGAGAAGCAGGCCTCCCGCTGAGCAGGGAGCCTGATGCTGGGCTCAATCCCAGGACCCTGAGATCATGACCTGAGCTGAAGGCAGACGCTTAACAACTGAGCCATCCAGGCGCCCCTTGGCAATGATTTTTTAGATGTGACACCAAATGCACAAGTCACAACAGCAAAAGTAAATAAATGCATCTAATAAAAATATTCTACACAGCAAAAGAAACAATCAACAAAATGAAAAAACAACTTATGTAATGGGAGAAAATATTTTCAAGCCATCTATCTGATGGGGGTAATATTCACCAGAGGTCTGTTAGTGATTTATATATTGCATGACATTTTCTATTTGAGTTTGACATGTAGAATCATTTTTAATTTTGTGGCAATTGACAGTCCTAATAGTCCAGCTAATTTGAAACTAACAATATTGCTGTGTAAAAGGAAAAAAAAATGGTGTTTGTGTTCAGTAAATATTTGAAAAATATATATATATAAGGAACTCATACAATTCAATAGCAGAAAATCAAGCAATCTGATTAAAAAATGGGCAGATTACTTGAATAGACATTTTTTTTTCCACAGAAGATATATAAATGGTCTACAGGTGCATGAAAAGATACTCAATATCACTAATCATCAGGGTAGTGCAAATCAAAGCCACAATAAGCTATCTCTTCACACTTGTTAGAAGGTCTATCATCAAAAAGACACAAGATAAGGGCGCCTGGGTGGCTCAGTTGGTTAAGCGACTGCCTTCGGCTCAGATCATGGTCCCGGAGTCCTGGGATCAAGTCCCACATCAGGCTCCTGGCTCGGCGGGGAGCCTGCTTCTCCCTCTGACCCTCTCCCCTCTCATGCTGTTTCTCTCTCTCTCTTTCTCAAATAAATAAATAAATAAAATCTTTAAAAAAAAAAAAAAGACACAAGGTAAGTTTGATGAGGATGTGAGAAAAAGGGAATATTGTGCACTGTTGGTGGGGATATAAATTGTTCAGCCACTATGGAAAACAATGTAGAGGTTCCTCAAAACCTAAAAATAGAACTATTACCTGATCCTTTAATTCCACTTCTGGGTATATATCCAAAGGAAATGACAGCAGAATTTTGAAGAGATGTTTGCCCTCCATGTTAATTGCAGCATAATTCAGGATAGTCAAGGCACAGAAACAACCTGTGTCTTCCATGGATGAACAGATAAGACGTAGTATACATATACAAAGGAATATTAGCCATAAAAAAGAAGGAAAACCTACCATTTGCAACACTATGAATGGAAATTAAAGGCATTTTGCTAAGTGAAATAAGTCAGACAGAAAACAGAGAAATACTGGATCATCTCACTTATATGTGTTTTTTTTTTTTTTTTTTCTAACAGAAACAGAGTAGAATAATGGTTCCCAGAGGCTGGTGGTGGCAGAAATGGGATGATGTTGGTCAAAATGTACACATTTCCAGTTATAAGATGAATAAATTATGGGGATCCAATGTATGGCCTGGTGATTGTAGTATTGTTAACTACTTTCAAATACTTGAAAGTTGCTAAGAGTGTAAATTTTAAATGTACACATAAATTTAATTGTAATTATGTGAGGTGATGAAGGTATTAACTAGTCTTATTGTGGTATAATTTCACAATTGATGCATATATCAAATTGTCAAGTTACAGACCTTCACAATATATGTCAATTTTATCTCAATACAGTGAAAAGAAAAAAATTTCAATTATAAAATAAATAAAATTACCAGCTAAAGTAATCTTTGATATGTTAACTTAAAAAAAAAAAACTATATTTTTTAAACTTAAGTTATCAGGGTGAAACTTCAGAGAATGGACAAAAAGGCTATGGGACCAACTGGGGCAGATTTGGCACAGGAACACAGGTATCTTGAGGAATTTAGACAACTGTTAATTTCCCAACTGCTTCCTCCAATCCTTGCATTATATCATTCTATAAAAGCAATATTAGGAAAAACAGTCTATTTCACTAGTTTATGTCATGTGCCTCCCCCTGGGCTTGGGATGGAAAGGTATCTCAAATATGAAGTTACCATATTTTGACAAAATGAAATTAGAAAAGAGGTGTGATGTAAGGCGTCTCAAGGGAATGCTGTATGACCAAATTACCAATAGCAGTGTCCATCAGCAAATATTCACAATATCCTGTTTTTGAGGTGTTGAGTTTACAAATGTCAGATTAAAACACTTAAGAAAAACCACTTTTTGTTTGTAAGGGTGAGAAATCTTTTTCTATTCATTTCTCCATTGGTAGAGCATTAAGCCTAGAGAAGACAAACATCCTTTCCCATTACCCTCAACAAGAATCAGCAAAATACTCTTCAAAATGCATTGGTTGTATGTAGAATGTTTTACTATTTACAAAACATTAGCATCTATTGTTTATTTAAGTTTCATTGCAACCGTAAGTTTAGGAGTAAAGGCATTGTTGTTGTTGTTTTAATTTTATAGATGAAGATGACTTGAAAATCAGCAAAATACATGAAGTGTGGAAAGGAAAACTAAAAAGCAGGAAAAATATCATCTCCTTTCCACAGCAGTAGGAAAAAAAAAATAGCATAGCAGTTGCATCACTGGGCACTCCATATGCAGCCAACATACTATGTACATTTGTTAAACTGTTCACGCAAAGACAAATCACAGTTGAATAGAAACTTTTAGGGTGGTTTAGCAAAAAATCAGGACTTTAAATAAAAAAAATATCATGTATTTACCCATTAAATCTCCAGATACATGGCACTGTGATCCTTTTTCTTAGTCCATGAAGTTCTTGGCCAGGGTTCATTTAATTAACTCTCTGTGTGCTTGATATATTGTGTAGTCTTTCAGCAACTTTACATTTTGTATATTATTCAGTGTCATGACACAAACCTTATTTATTTTAAATTTTTTAAATATTCAGTTAAAGTATGTTCCTGGAGAATATTTTCCATGTGTTAACACATGAGTCAGTACTCATTATGCTGTTGTGAAAATGTAAATCAAGTTTACTCTTGAACAATTTGGGGGTTAGAGGTGTCAACCCCTGCACAGTTGAAAATTCACATATAACTTTTGACTCCCAAAAGATTTAAAGTAACTACTAATAGCACACTATTGACTGGAAGCCTTACTGATAACAGAGCCAATTAACATATTTTGAATGTTATCTGTATCATACGCTGTATTCTTACAATAAAATAAGCTAATAAAAAGAGAAAACAAAAAAAACAAAAAAGGGATCATAAGGAAGAGAAAATACATTTACAGTAGTGTACTGTATTTATAAAAAAAAATCTGCATATAAGTGGACCCATGCAGCTCAAACCCATGTTGTTCAAGAGTCAACTGTAATTCCAGATGTCAAGCCCAAACTCAGATGCAATTATTTACCTTTCACTTATTAGTAAATGAGAAAAATCTTCCTGTAACGTAGAACTGACATCAAAACATTTGCCAACATTCATAGAAAACTCATTTTTCATTGATCCTACATAATATAGAACTAAATATATAACTTTTAAGCATATATGGAACAGATTTTGTATAGAGAAACTACCTTTCTGATTATAGTTTTACTTTTAAAAGTTTTCTAATTTCAGTATTACGTCAACACAAAATATTATTTATAAAATTTGTATAATTTAAAAATAATAATGAACAATATACTTGCCATCCAAAGTTAAAAGATTATCTTCATCTTTGAAGATACTTTATGCCCTATTCCAATCCACTTCCCTCTTTCCTCAGAAGTAGCCATCATCCTAAATTTCACATATTCTATTCTTTCATTTATCCTTATAGTATTATTATATTACTATATACGGTAATATTTAGTACTATCACATTAGTATTCCTAAACACTTTTTTATTTGCATGTTTTTCACCTCATAAAAAGAGTCATAATGCATTTATTCTTTAAAATACTTTTTTTCTCTGAACATTTTGAGATTTTTACTTCATGGTATTTACATTTATAATCTGTTAATTTTTACTGGTAGGTAGTATTACATTGTATGAAGGTACTAATTCATTATCCTTCCTTTGTCTGCAGTTATTTGCTAATACAAAGAGGGGTTCTATGGACAGTTTTGTATAGATGTCTCCTGTTGCACATATGCAGTAGTTCTTCTAAGGCAGATTCCTAGGGGTGCAGTTGCTGATTCACAGATATACACATCTTCACATTTATTTGAAAAAGCCTATATAATTTGTGTTCCTAAAAAGCAGACTGTGAGACAAGGAATCAATTACAAGTAGTTTATCTGGGAAGTGATCTCAGAAAGAATTGAAATAAAAAGAAGGCAGACATAAAGGATGAATTTTTAAGCAAGTTTACCATTGATTGGCAACCGGTACTTAATTCTCCTGAGAAGCTATGATAACTGGTGTAGAATGTGGTTGGATCTCAGAGCTATCCAGCCTAAAGTGTGAGGGAGCTGGTTGAGGGCTGCTCCTAGAGCCATTAATTCTCTAGCACTTCTGGCCTGCCCTGCATGCATGCTATGCATGCCTGGGGGAAGTGTGAGCAGAGAAAAGACCAACAAATAAAAACATGGAGATGTTGGCAGCTGAGAGCCAGGCTTACTTATACTGTAATGGTGAAGCCAAGGAAAATAGTACATCTGCTAAATGCTACTCTTCACTTTCTCCAAAGCATTGTATGGATTTACATAGCTATTGACATGTTAAAAATATTCAAGTTATGCCATGTTGTCACCAACATTTGATATTATCAGACTTTTTGTTTTCTATGTTCAGCCTGTAGAAATGAAATGGAATCTAATTCCTTGATTTCCATTATCACATAAAGTTCTATGGTACAGCACTGGTACAGATGTTTTCAAGGAGGTTTTCGGTGAAGGGAAGGAACGCTGTGGGCAATCAGGAGAAAAGGATGTGAAGATTTTTATTTAAAGTAGAGACAAACAGGGGCTCCTGGGTGGCTCAGTGGGTTAAGCGTCCAACTCTTGATTTCAGCTCAGATCATCTCAGGGTCCTGGGATGGAGCCCCCATCAGGCTCTGCCCCCAGTGGGGTGTCTGCTTGGGATTCTCTGTCTTCATCTACCCCTCCCCTCCAAAATAAATAAATAAATCTTTAAAAAAATAGAGATAAACAATAGTATGTTTGTGTGCTATGAAGAATGACCTAGTAAAATGGGAATGTTTATGATGCATAAAACAGAGGAGTCTTAGTGACAAGTTTCCCTTGATGTATTGAAAAGGGGGTATCTAGTGCACTAGCAGAGATTTTTTGTCCTTAGCTAGGAGCACAGACAATTCACCCTTAACAACGGGAGGAAATTCCCCAGTGAAGTTATCTGTGCCTTGATTTTTCATTTTGGGAAAGATTTTAACTACAAAATCAATTTTAACAAATTTAGGGTTATTCAAGCTACCTATCTTTTCTTGAGTGAGCTTTGTGGCTTGTCTCTTTTAAGGAATTTTCTACCAATATGGACATACTGTAGTACTATTCAGCTGCAGCTGAATCTTACAAATTTTGCTATGTTGTTTTCATTTTCATTCAGTACAAAGTTCTTTTTAATTTTAATTTCTTTTTGACCCATGTCTATTTAGAAATGTGTTGTTTCCAAATACTTGAGTAGTTCCAGAGATCTTTCCATTATCAATTTTATTATTAGTCCTGGTTTTGCTTAGAGAATTAATTTGTATGATTTGAATGCTTTGAAATTATTAAGTCTTTGCTAGTGGCCTAACATATGGTCTGTCTTGATAAATGTCCTGTGCCTGCTTAAAAAGATTGTGTATTCTGTTTCAGGGAAAGTTTACGCAAAGACGGATTAAGTTACGGTCATTGACAGCATGGTTCAAACCTTCTATATCTTAATTTTCTGTTTATTTTTCTATCAATCATTGAGATGGTGTTGAAATCTCTGACTATAATCAGAATTTCATCCATTTCTCCCTCCAGTTCTATCAGTTTTGCTTTGTGCATTTTGAGGATATTCTGTTATATGTTTAAATGTTTAGGATTATGATGTCTTCTAGATGAAATGATCCCTCTATACTTAGGAAATGACTGTCTATATTACTATACAATTTTTTGCTCTGAAATTATGTTGTATAATGCTAAAATAGCTACTCCAGCTATTTTGATCACTGATTACTGTTAACACAGTATATATATATTTTTTTTTCCTTGCATTTTTCAGTATTCCTAAGCCATGGAAAGTCATATACTATAATAGAGCATGTTTTCTTTCTTTTCCCCAGAAAAATTTGCTTTTCACAGGGCATTTGTATTAAACCTGTAGCCATTTGCTTTCTTCATGGTGGAGACGTTTGCTCCCATTCAGAAGATCAAAAAACAAAGAAACTCACCCACCCTCAAAACACACAGACACACACAGACACACACACATACACCCCTTCCCTTATCTCCCTTGTAACCAGAAGTTTACATTCCAGGTTCCTGGGTTAAGGGACAAGTTTTGAAAATAACTTCCATAGGTATGTAGGGACATTATTTCCCTCTGTGCTTATATTTCAAAGGGACAAAACTGTGTTGTAAACTTAGAAGATCTTATCTTCCCCTTAAAGGCATTTATTTAAATTACAAAGGGTAAGAAGCCAGGATCCTCCCCTTTCTCTTCCTGAAGAGAATTTATTTATATTAGGGAGCAAATGCTTCTTTGGTTTTATCAGGAGGGGGAGGTGTGAACAGTTGCCCTTCTATCCAAGAGTCATATTTACATTATCTATTATTTCCTATAGTTAAATTCTACCATACAGGTAATTTTATTCCCTGGCTCTCATCATATCACCTTCCTGGTACTAGGCATGGAGGATCAGTTTAATAAAGCTCTGTTCTCTGACTTAGATACCTACAGTTTCTGCCAGTATCTGTCTATCACCTATCTATCATCTATCTAGCTAGCTAGCTAGCTAGCTAGCATCATCTATCTATCTATCATCTATCTATCTATCTATCATCTATCATCTATCTATATCTATCATCTATCATCTATCTCTATCATCTATCTATCTCTATCATCTATCTTTCTATCTATCATCTATCTATATCTATCATCTATCATCTATCATCTATCTATCTATCATCTATCATCTATCTATCTATATCTATCATCTATCATCTATCTCTATCATCTATCTCTATCATCTATCTATCTTTCTGTCTATCATCTATCTATCATCTATCTATCATCTATCTATCTATCTATCTATCTATCTATCTATCTATCTATCATCTATCAATCTATCATTTCATCTACCTGGTATATAATTTTGCAAATATAGTAACATCTCAGTCCCTTCACAACTTTTGATTTAAAAGTAACCTATTTGTTTCTCTCTATTTAATGGGACATTCTAACATGCAGCATATAGTTGGGTTTTGCTTTTTCATCTAATCTGATAATCACTGTTTATACCATCAACATGATATCATATTTTTGCAGCCTAAAGCTCTTTGATAAACATTTTTTAATAATGCAGGTTTACTAGTGTTAAATTTCTTCAGCATTTGTATGTGTGAGAAGTATTTATTTTATCTTCATTTTGAAAAGTATTTCCTAATGTGTGAATTGACAGATTTCTTACAGTTCTTTAAAGATGCTGCTCCAAAATCTTCTATTTACCTTTTTGTTTTCCTGACAAAACACTGCCTATCACCCTTATCTGTGTTCTCTGAATGTAATATATTTTTTTCTTCAACTTCTATTAACATGACATCTTTTTCTCTCATTTTAAGCATTTTGCTTGTGATGTACCTTATGTAGTTTCCTTCTTGTTTCTTGTACTTGGGGTTTGTGAGCTTCCTTATTTGTGGCTTTATAGTTTTTTATCAAATTTGGGGGAAACTATCTGCCATAAGTTTTTCACATTTTTTATCATTCCACTTTTGTTTAGACTTGCTCCCCTTTTAAGGGAGTCCTATTACATATACATTAGACTGCTTGATATTGCCACACAGCTCACTGATACTCTATTCACTTTTTTTCACACTCTGTTTTTTTCTCTATGTTTTGTCTTGGATAGTGTCTATTCATATGTGCTCAGGTTCACTAAAGTTTTCGTTTTTTCTGCAATATCTTATCTGCTGTCAGTACATCTAAAAATTTTTTTTTCTCTCAAATATTATATTTTTCATCACTGGAAGTTGGATTTGGGTCCTTTTTTAAATATCTCCTTTTTTTCTCTTTAGTTTTTAAATTTTTCCTCTAGCTTCTTAAGCATATAGTATGCATTTATAATAACTCTTTGTATGTCTTTGTCTACTAATCACATCATTTGCATCATTTCTGGGTCTGTTCCAATTGATTGGTTCTTCTCCTCACTATGGTTTTTTTTAAACTTTTTTTTTTTTTTTTTTTTTTTAAAGATTTTATTTATTTATTTGAGAGAGAGAGAATGAGAGAGAGCGAGTACATGAGAGGGGGGAGGGTCAGAGGGAGAAGCAGACTCCCCGCCAAGCAGGGAGCCCGATGCGGGACTCGATCCAGGGACTCCAGGATCATGACCTGAGCCGAAGGCAGTCGCTTAACCAACTGAGCCACCCAGGCGCCCCTTTCCTCACTATGGTTTGCATTTTCTTGCTTATTTGAGTTCCCAATAATTTTTTTGATGATAATAAAGTAATAATTTATTTTGTGCATAATATGTAACAGGTGCAGTGTCTTTTCATCTTAACAAATCAATGGGGTAAATATTTAGCTCTAATTTTGCATGCAGAGACTGCAACACAAGTTATTCAATCTTTCATAAAGATCATAAACATTATAACAAGTAATTTTGGGGATTTGAACAAGTAATTTGGAGGGATTTTCCCATGCTTCTTCTATTATGCCACTTTGTCTCTTTAAATGAAAAAATAACAAATGTAAATGAAGAAAATAGTAGAGGTAATGCTAGTTACCTGCCTAAAGCAAATTGTTTTTAGAACACTAAAAATGGTTACTTTTTCTAATTTTACTTTATTTAAATTCAGGTTAGTTAACATATAGTATATGATTAGTTTCAGGGGTAGAATTTAGTGATTCATTAGTTGCACCTAACACCCTCTTACACTGTTGGTGGGAATACAAACTGGTGCAGCCAGTTTGGAAAGCAGAATGGAGGTTAAAAATAGAACTATGCTACAACCAAGCAATCTCACTACTAGGTGTTTACCCAAAGGTACAAAAATACTGATTTGAAGGGGCACATGCACCCCAATGTTTATAACAGCAATGTCCACAAATAGCCAAAATATGAAAAGAGCCCAGATGTCCATCGACAGATGAATGGATAAAGAAGAGTGGTATATAGATACAATGGAATACTACTCAGCCATCAAAAAAGAATGAAATCTTGCTATTTGCAAGGATGTGGAAGGAACTAGAGGGTATTATGCTAAGTGAAATAAGTCAGCCAGGGAAAGACAAAGACCATATGATTTAACTCATATGTGGATTTTAAGAACCAAAACAGATGAACATAGGAGACGGGAAGGAAAAATAAAATAAGATAAAAACGGAGAGGGAGGCAAACCATAAGAGACTCTTAACTATAGGGAACAAACTGAGGGTTACTGGAGGGGAGGTAGGTGGGGGGATGAAGTAATTGGGGGATAAGCATTAAGGAGGGCACTTGATGGAATGAGCACTGGGTGCATTCCCGATAATTTTTTATTGAATGTTGGGTAATAGAAAACTTGTTGATACTAGATTATTTTTACTCTAATAAATGCTCCTAAACTTTATTCTAGCATGCAGTTAAGTTACTTGGAAACAGTTTGATCCTTTCATGTCTTGTTTTTAAGCATTGCGAGGTGAAATAAGAGCAGCATGTAGTTGAGTACTAATTTTCCTTATTACTAAGGCACTACCCTTCTGAGTACTCTACCCAATGCTCTGTAAGTCTTTCCAATTTGACTTGTGGGAAGTGGTATTATTTCTAGCTCTCTGTTGGTTCTGCAGACTTTTCCCTTTAATGATTGTGAGTGGTTCTTCCCTTGGGTGGTAGTTTCCTCAAATCCATAGATGTATTAGTACTCAGCCAAAGACTCCAGGGGGCTGCTCTGCAGATTCCCAGAGTCCTCTATCTGTGCAGCTCACTCTTTATACTCTGTCCTGTGAACTTCAGCCGTTTTGGATTCTCAGGACCCTCAGCTTTAGCTCCTCAACACATATCTCTTCTTAAGTTCCCAGGTCTTTGCCCCAGGTGGAAATTTTCTTTAGGCAGTAAGCTAGTGTAATCATAGGACTCACTTCCTACTTCCTGTCTCTTAAGTATCACTATCTTTAATTCCCTGATGTGCATAGGCTTAAAAACTACACTTCTATATATTTTGTGGGTTTGTTTGTTTGTTTGTTTTAGTTAGGAACGTAAAGTCAGCCCCTGTTACTCTAGCTTGGCTGGGAGTAAAAATCAATGCTCAATTTTTAATAAATATTTCATTTAAATTAAGAAATTTCATACAATCTATATAACATGTGGAAATACAATAGAGAGGTCTCTGTTAATATAACTTTCTCTAAAAATTAGCAGAACCTGACTTTAGGTAATCAGGTCCTTCTGTTCCTATTCTGTTGTAACGTTCTTATTGGTCATTTTGAACCATCACCATGTTTGAATATGAGACCAAGACTGTTTAGGCAGAATGAATTGATGACTTGTAGGACTATTGACAACACTGACTCCATCTTGGGCCTCCATCTCGTTCATAACCACACAATGACCTCCCTTGGGGCTACGTGTTCCAGGTCTCATGGAAGTTAATGTTAACCCTGACAAAATGCAGAAAGGCTTATTCTGACCTTCCCTACAGTGGCACACAGAAGGTGCCACATTAGATAACTACCCTTAGACCTCACCACAGTACCCCTCGCTGGTAATACCAATACCAAAAATACTAATCCCCCCACTGGTAAATTACCCTGGATAAATGTCTACATAAATGGTATGCAGGTGACTTACTTTGTTTTTCAGTCTCAAAGTGCCTTCTCAGTTGGGAAGATATTTTCCTGTCCCTCCTCCAACTTCTAACACGACTAAAGAGTCAATTTTTTGGAAAACTCTTCTCTTTTGGCTTATCAAACAATCACAATTTTGTAACACTGTGGGATATTTATGTACACAATAAAGAAAAAAAAGGTGATGAGAATTTTCAGACATGAAATTATATTTCCAATGAAAGTAAAGGTTGGCTTTAAACAGAAATATCATATTGCTTAAGTTGCTTCATAACACATTTAAAGAGGTCTTTAAAAATGTTAGCCCAAGAGTAATAAAGTATAACTGGTCCTTCTACCAGGCACTGCTTGAAATTTTCTTTGCAGAAAAGAACTGAATAATAAAAAATATGCTGATGTGATATATTTTCATTTTAGAAAAGAACATAAATTAAACACCTTCATTCTGAAATTTTAAAAGTAAGGGTTAAATAATTATTTATTTAATTATATTTTCCTCATAGATCTAATAACAATGCTCTATCTTCTCTCTAAATGTATAATCAAGTGCCACAATGTGGGATTAGTTGGCATGATGATATGATTTAAGGAAATGACTGATTTACAAAATATGTTCAAAAAAACCTTTTAAGTATATGTACTAGATGGAATTAGATCCTTCATTAGCATACCCAATATTTATTTTGAAAGCCCTAAAAACTAAGATAATATATTACATAGTTTAACTATTTGGATAAACCTTTTATATTCAGAAAAAAAAAAATAAGCCTCAGGAAAACCCAAATTCTAAATTAGAAGAATCTATTTCATTTGAGAGTCAACTACAGATAATTGAGCCTTGGGCCACTTGTAATTTTATTAATTTGGAAAAATATTTATCCAGCCATCAGTGAATTAATTATAACTATCTAGGACAAACAGTCCAACAGAACACTTATAAATTAATATGAAAAATATTCTAGCTGTAAATAATTTTACACATTATCCATTAATATTATGCTTATAAAATGGAAAATTTAAATCTGGATATTCAAGAACACATTTCTTGAAAAAAGAAATCAAGAAAAAACCAAACTCACATAAAAGTCATATCCCCAGGAATCATTGCACATCCCAGCAGAGTCCAGGGAGTCTTATCTCCAGGAACACAGGGCAATGAATTTGTTAATCTCTGGAGGCAATATTATTTGATAAATGCTACTATTAATTGATTCCACAAATTAACTACTAATCCAGAGCTTTTGATTATGAGTACAGCTAATCAATTTATTTGATAGCAAGCTTTCAGCAGTTTGTAAATTAAAAATTGCCTACATTTTACTGGGTTGGCTTAATTAACAGATTTATCCTAGTTGTGAGAAAGCAGGATCTTCACTTTTAATTTCCTCTTGACCCGCTTTCTCTCTCCACAGGGCCTCCTTCAGAGGTTCTTCAGAAAGAGAAAATTAAAATGCTGTCAACAGATTAAAACACTATTTAGCCCAGAGGAATTTTTTTCATGGTCTGCATATTATGTGGAGCCATTTTAAGACTGCTTTCATGAGGAAAATCTTCTTTCAGATAGCCAGGTTGTGTCAGGCTAACGCATGTGGATTAAAATTGTCTTTTGTGCCAGGTTAAAATGCTGACATCATTACTGCTGACTGCATTATCTGTTAGAGAACCAAAGAGCCTCTGACAAACACGCTGACTCTCTGGTTGTTTATTCTTGTGGTTAACACACATTTATCTGCATGGAGGGCAGCCCAAGAACAAAATGTTAGCCTAAATTTTTATTAAATTGTTGAGAGTCATTTGTCTTCAGGAGAAATAAGATTTTAGACACCAATAATTGTACATCTGTATCTATCATTTATATCCATCACAGAGCTATTTTTGCCTGATTCTTTTGCCATTTAAATCAATGGAACCTAAGTGTTTCTTATTTGTTGAGTGCAAATGACATTTAGAACTTATAACTAGTCAGCATACACTCAAAATTTTATGTGCAGTATAGTGCATGCATACTCACTTTTATCATAAATATTAAAATTTTACATAATTTTAGATGGATGATACTTGAGGCCCTTGCACCAAACATGAACACCCCTTGCTATAGGCTTCTCTCTGAAATCTGAAACATAAATAGAAGAGAAATTACTATGAGCGGAACTAAAACATTTTTAAAAATTTACCTTTCTACACTTTTCAGTGTACACAGAATTCTAAAATGATCCAAGATTCCTGTCCCCTGTAGTACATATACCTTCTCTCAGTTATTCAATGACACACTGATCTAGGTGTTTCTATGAAGGAATTTGAGATAAAAATAAGTTCCCAATTTAAGTGACTTTAAATGGAGATTTCCTCAGTGGGCCTAACCTGATCAGCTGAGACCTTAAAAGGTGCTAGGGCTCTTCCTAGTGGAAGAGACTGAGTGACAGAGACTCAATGAAAAAGAATTCCATTTCTGGATTTGAAGATGGAGGGGGCCCTATGGCAGAGAAGGATGGGTGAACTCTAGCAACTGAGAGCAACACCTGGTTGAAATCCCGCAAAAAGATAAGGACCTCAGCTCTACAAGCTGCAAGGAACTGGATTCTGCTAACAATCTGAATGAGCGTAGAAACGGATTCTTCTTTAATCAAGCCTCTAACTGTTAACACTGCCCAGCCAACATCTTGACTTCAGTCCCCAAAATCCTGCACAGGGAAGCTAACCACATCTGTCCCAAACTTCTGACCTACAGAATGTGACCTAATGAATGGATGTTGCTTTAAACCACTAAATTTGTAGTAACATGTTATGCATCCATAAAAATTCAACACTAAATATATAATATCTATCATCCTGGAATATTATGAAGGATCTTAGGATCTGAAGGATCTGAAATAGACATAAAAAAATTGTACAAGGTTGTATTGGAATTATCTGATATTGTCAGTGTAATAGTTTTTCTATTGCTACTGTAACATTTTGCCACCAATTTTGTGCCTTAAAACAAGAATGTATTAGATCAGAATTTTATATGGGTCTTACCAGGCAAAAACCAAGGTGCTGACAAAGCTGCATTTTTTTTTCTACAAACTCTAAGGGTTTCCCATTTCCTTGCTCATTCGGGTTTTTGGCATAATTAAATTTTTTTGCAATTGTAGGACTGAAACCCCATTTCCTTTCTGCCTGTGATTTGAGGTCCAATTCCAGTTTCCAGAAGCCACCTGCATTCCTTAGCTATGGCATTAACTTCAACTTCAAAGCCAATAATAGCATGTTGAGTCCCTTTCACCCTTAGAATGTCTCCTTTTCCTTCTTCTGTCTTATCTCTCTCACTCAGTCAGGAAAATTTCTCCACTTTTGAAGACTTGTGTTATTATATTAGGCCCACTTGGATAATCTAAGATAATCTCCCATCTCAAGGTTTATATCGTTAATCACATCTGCACAGTTCATTTTTTGCATGTAATGTAACATATTCATGGGTTCCACAGATTAGTATGTAGACATCTCTGGGGGGCATTATTCTTCCTACATAGTCCTCCCTTGGGTCCCCAAAGATTTGTGTCTAACCCAAATGCAAAATATATCCACCCTATTCCCAGGTCTCTAAAAATCTCAATCCATTAAAAGATCAACGCAAAGTCCAAAATCACATCTAAATATCTTCAACACAAAAGTACCAATTTTCATTATCTAAATAATTTAGATCAGATATTGGTGAGACCCTGGGTGTAATCTACATTGGTACACAAATCCTTTCCATTTGTGAACATGTGAAACTAAAAAAACAAGTTCTGTGTTCCCTAGATACAATGATGGGGCATAATATACCATTTGCAGATATATCAGGTTCAAAAGGGGAGAACATTAGAAGGAAAAAGGAGTCATTAGTCCTAAGCAATTTTGAAATCCTGACAGGCAAACACCATTAGTTTTCAAAGTTGAGAATCATACTGTTTGGTTCCTTGTTCTGTCCTTTCAGCTAATAGCTCTGCTCTACTTTCTGGGCTTTGTTCTCAGAGTTATTGTTCCTTTTTCCTAAAAGGTAGCACATGTTTGCTGCTGAGTATTTTTATCAGCCTGTTTGCTGCCTGTAAAATTTTCAGGGTTTGAAATTTATCTTTCCCTTTTGATCCAAGCTGGCAGTGTCTCTGCTGGTATAAAATTCTCAAGAGTCCTTTGGATCTCCTGTGTATGTCAGAGTGTTCACTAATTAGACAAGAAGCTCCTTAACAAACCTTTCCTATTTTTGTCTTTTGCTGAGATAACTGAAGGACAATGATTTTAAGTTTCTGAGATGCTTTCTGCTTTAATTGAGGAGATTTATGTGTCATACCCTTAACATCTTCAAAGAACATCTTATGAGATTGGATACCTTGACAATACAAATTTGTTATTTTATAATTCTATAGGTCAGGAATCTGACAGAGGTCTCGTGGGGCAAAATTCAAGGTGTCGGAAGGACTGTGTTCCCATTTTGGAGGATCTCAGGGAAACCCGGTGTCCTTGTCTTATTCAACTTCTAGAGTCCATCACGTTCCTTGGCACATGGCCCCTGTTTTCATTTTACGATCAGTATTGAATATAGTTCAGGATACAGTAAATTCCACTGTGGTTGGAGAAACAGTACATCCAGAAAGAGATTTTTAGTTAACAATATAAATAAGATTTGGGATAAGAAAATCAAGTCAGAAAATCTCAGGAAGAGGCAATTGTTATGATACTTTGGAACAGGATTCTATAGGACTTAGTGACTGATTTAATATAATGTGAAGGAGAAGAATGAATAAAACTGCAATTTAGGAAATTTATGTTGCTATTAACCATAAACAAGATCATAAAAGATAACAGATTTGGAATGAGATGAGTGCATTTTTTCATTTTAAGGTGACAGCAAACCACCCAGCAGGCATTTGGATAAATAGTACATTTTGACATTTGAGAGAGATACACCACAAAATGATAATCCCCACATTTGTGAATACCATGATGACACAAATGTCATCTATTTGACTATATTAACCAACACTAGAATATTACAATGTATTTAAATTGTAAATTGCAAGACGGCTATGCAGGAGCAAGTCATATTTCTTCAGAATGAATCAGATTATACACATTAAATCTTGAATTGCCAAAGGAATACTGTAGTGAATGAAAGTATCAGTAGGTTCACAGACTTACACATAAAGCTGCTTGAAGCGAACTATGATAAACACATAGTTAAAAAAATGTTTTGAATTAAACCTCAACAAACCTATTATTGATATAAAGGGTTAAAATTTTATTAATTTAGAAATATAAAACCTAACAGAATTTTCTCTAAATGTTTAATATAAAACTATAGACATAAAAACAAGATAATTATATTACTTTGTCTACCAAAATATTAATATTGAAATACTATTGTGTGAATAAATGTATATGCCCCCAAATCCAGTCATGTATGACAGAGAAAGTTAGATTCCTATTTTATAAAATTCTAATGCTTTAGAAGATTTGAAGGCCTGTTTACCATTTTACTATACTAAATTGTATTTTTCCTATTAGCATAAAATTGGGAAAGTGGGAAAAATCTTTTGGATACTTTTATTTCTGCATAAATCACCTGAAGGGAATCCTCAGAAATATTACTAATATAAAGATCAGAGTTTATTTTTTTTAAGAGTCCTCAAAACATTCATGAAGAGCAGGTCAATTGTTCAATATCCTTCTTAAATTCCTTTCATATACTCTCATCAAATTTTTATTTTTATTTTTTAATTTTTATTTTATTTTTTTTATGTTATGTTAGTCACCACACAGTACATCATTAGTTTTTGATGTATTTTTCCATGATTCATTGTTTTTTATATCACCCAGTCCTCCATGCAATACATGCCCTCCTTAATACCCATCACCAGGTTAACACATCCCCCTACCCCCCACCCCTCTAAAACCCCCAGTTTGTTTTTCAGAGTCCATAGTCTCTCATGGTTCATCTCCCCCTCCAATTTCCCCCGCTTCATTTTTCCCTTCCTTCTCCTAATGTCCTCCATGCTATTCCTTATGTTCCACAAATAAGTGAAACCATATGATAACTGACTTTCTCTGCTTGCCTTATTTCACTTTGCATAATCTCCTCCAGTCCCATCCATGTTGATGTAAAAGTTGGGTATTCATCCTTTCTGATGGCTGAGTAATATTCCATTGTATATATGGACCACATCTTCTTTATCCATTTGTCTGTTGAATGGCATCTTGGCCCTTTCCACAGTTTGGCTATTGCGGACATTGCTGCTATGAACATTGGGGTGCCTATGGCCCTTCTTTTCATTACATCTGTGTCTTTGGTGTAAATTGTTGGGTAGTGTAATTGCTGGGTCATAGGGTAACTCTATTTTTAATTTTTTGAGGCACCTCCACACTGTTTTCCAAAGTGGCTGTACCAACTTGCATTCCCACCAACAGTGTAAGAGAGTTCCCCTTTCTCCACAACCTCTCCAACATTTGTTGTTTCTTGCCTTGTCAATTTTTGCCATTCTAACTGGTGGAAGGTGATATCTCAAAGTGGTATTAATTTGAATTTCCATGATGGCTAATGATGAACATTTTTTCATATGTCTGTTAGCCATTTGTATGTCTTCTTTAGAGAAGTGTCTGTTCATGTCTTCTGCCCATTTCTTGACTTATTTGTTTTTTGGGTGTTGAGTTTGACAAGTTCATTATAGATCTTGGAAATCAACGCTTTGTCTGTAGTGTCATTTGCAAATATCTTCTCCTATTCCGTGGGTTGCCTCTTTGTTTTGTTGACTGTTTCCTTTGCTGTGCACAAGCTTTTTTTTTTTTTAAAGATGTTATTTATTTATTTGACAGAGAGAGAGAAAGAGAGAGAGCACAAGCAGGGGGGCAGCAGGCAGAGGGAGAAGCAGGTTCCCTGCTAAGCAAGGATCCTGATGCGGGACTTGATCCCAGGACCCTGGGATCATGACCTGAGTTGAAGGCAGGCGCTTAACTGACTGAGCCACCCAGGTGTCCCTGTGCAGAAGCTTTTTATCTTGATGAAGTCCCAAAAGTTCATTTTCGATTTTGTTTCCCTTGCCTTTGGAGACGTGTCTTGAAAGAAGTTGCTGTGGCTGATATCGAAGAGGTTACTGCTTATGTTCTCCTATAGGATTTTGATGGATTTCTGTCTCACATTGAAGTCCTTTATCCATTTTGAGTTTATCTTTGTGTATGGTGTAAGAGAGTGGTCAAGTTCCATTCTTCTGTGTATAGCTGTCCAATTTTCCCAGCACCATTTATTGAAGAGACTGTCTTTTTTCCATCGCATATTTTTTCCTGCTTTGTCAAAGATTAGTTGACCATAGAGTTGAGGGTCCATTTCTGGGCTCTCTATTCTGTTCCATTGATCTATGTGTCTGTTTTTGCCCCAGTACCATGCCGTCTTGGTGATCACAGCTTTGTAATAGAGCTTGAAATCAGGCAACGTGATACCCCCAGCTTTGTTTTTCTTTTTCAACATTTCCTTGGTGATTCGGGGTCTCTTCTGATTCCACACAAATTTTAGGATTGTTTGTTCCAGCACTTTGAAAACTGCGATTGGTATTTTGATTGGGATGGCGTTGAAGGTATAGAATGCTCTGGGCAGCATAGACATTTTAACAATGTTTATTCTTCTGATCCATGAGCATGGAATGTTTTTCCATCTTTTTGTGTCTTCTTCAATTTCTTTCATGAGTGTTCTGTAGCTCCTAGAGTACAGATCCTTTACCTCTTTGGTTAGGTTTATTCCAAGTTATCTTCTGGTTTTTGGTGCTATTGTAAATGGAATCAATTCTCTAATTTCTCTTTCTATAGTTACATTGTTAGAGTATAAGAAAGCAACTGATTTCTGTGCATTGATTTTGTATCCTGCCACATTACTGAATTGCTGGATGAGTTCTAGTAATTTGGGGGTGGAGTCTTTGGATTTTCCACATAAAGTATCATGTCATCGGCAAAGGGAGAGTTTGACTTCTTTGCCAATTTAGATACCTTTTATTTCTTTTTGTTGTCTGATTGCTGTTGCTAGGACTTCTAGTACTATGTTGAACAATAGTGGCGAGAGTGGGCATCCTTGTCGTCTTCCTGATCTTAAGGGAAAGGCTCTCAGCTTTTCCCCATTGAGAATGATATTTGCTGTGGGTTTTTCATAGATGGATTTTATGAAATTGAGGAATGTTCACTCTATCCCTATACTCTGAAGAGTTTTAATCAGGAAAGGATGCTGTATTTTGTCAAATGCTTTTTCGGCATCAATTGAGAGGACCATATGGTTCTTCTCTCTCCTCTTATTAATGTGTTCTATCACTTTGATTGCTTTGTGAATGTTGAACCATCCTTGCATCCCAGGGATAAACCCCACTTGGTTGTGGTGGATGTTCCCTTTAATATACAGTTGGATCCTATTAGCTAGGATTTTGTTGAGAATTTTGGCATCCATATTCATCAGGGATATTGGTCTGAAATTCTCCTTTTTTGATGGGGTCTCTGCCTGGTTTGGAGATCAAGGTAATGGTGGCCTCATAGAATGAGTCTGGAAGCTTTCCTTCTGTTTCTATTTTTTATTTTCCTTCAGGAGAATAGGTATTATTTCTTCTTTGAATGTTTGGTAGAATTCCCCAGGGAATCCGTCAGGCCCTGGACTCTTGTTTTTTGGGAGGTTTTTGATCACTGATTCAATCTCCTAACTGGTTATTGGTCTATTCAGGTTGTCAATTTCTTCCTGTTTCAGTGTTGGTAGTTTATACGTTCCAGGAAGGCATCCATGTCTTCCAGGTTGCTTAATTTATTGGCATATAGTTGTTGATAATAATTTCTAATACTTGTTTCTATTTCCTTGATGTTAGCCATGCTCTCTCCCCTTTCATTCATAATTTTATTAATTGGGTCCTTTCTCTTTTCTTTTGGATAAGTCTGGCCAGTGGCTTATCAATCTTATTAATTCTTTCAAAGAACCAGCATCTAGTTTCATTGATCTGCTCTACTGTATTTCTGGTTTCTAATTCATTGATCTCTGCTCTAATCTTAATTATTTCTCTTCTAAATCATGGCTTAGGCATCATTTGTTGTTTGTTTTTTTTTCCAGTTCTTTAAGGTGTAAAGTTAGTTGGTAAATTTGGGATTTTTTTCTATTTTTTTGAGCGAGGCTTGGATGGCTATCCATTTCCCCCTTAGGACTGCCTTTGCAATAGCCCAAAGGTTTTGGACCGATGTGTTTTCTTTCTTATTGGTTTCCATGAATTGTTTAAGTTCTTCTTTGATTTCCTGGTTGACCCAAACATTCTTGAGCAGAGTGGTCTTTAGCTTCCAAGTGTTTGAATTTCTTCCAAATTTTTTCTTATGATTGAGTTCCAGTTTTAAAGCATTATGGTCTGAGAATACACAGGGAATAATCTCAGTCTTTTGGTATTGGTTGAGACCTGATTTGTGACCCAGTATGTGGTCTATTCTGGAGAAAGTTCCATGTGCGTTCGAGAAGAATGAGTAATCTGTTGTTTGAGGGTGGAAAGTTCTGTATATATCTATGAGGTCCATCTGGTCCACTGTATCATTCAAAGCTCTTGTTTCTTTGTTGATTTTCTGCTTAGATGATCTGTCTGTTGCTGAGAGTGGAGTGTTGAGGTCTCCTACAATTAATGTATTATTATCAAGATGTCTCTTTATTTGGGTTAACAGTTGGCTTATGTAGTTGGCTGTTCCCATGTTGGGGCCTAGATATTTATAATTGTTAGATCTTCTTGTTGGATAGACCCTTTAGGAATGATAGAGTGTCCTCTGTGTCTCTAACTACAGTCTTTAGCTTAAAATCTAATTTGTGTGATATGAGAATTGCTACTGCAGCTTTCTTTTGAGGTCCGTTGGCATGAAAGATGGTTCTTCATCCCTTCATTTTCAGTCTGGATGTATCTTTAGGTTCCAAATGAGTCTCTTATGGATAGCATATGGATGGGTCCTGTCTTTTTTATCTAATCTGCAACCCTGTGCCATTTTATGGGAGCATTTAGGCCATTCACGTTGAGAGCGATTATTGAAAGAAATGATTTTACTGTCATCATGTTGCCTGTGAAGTCCTTGTTTCTATAGATTGTGTCTGTAAATTTCTGTTCTATGTCATTCTTGGGGTCTTTCTCCTTTTATAGAACCCCCCCTTAATATTGCAGAGCCAGCTTAGTGGTCATATATTCTTTCAGTTTCTGTCAGTCTTGGAAGCTCTGCATCTCTCCATCCATTCTAAATGACAGCCTTGCTGGATAAAGTATTCTTGGCTGCATGTTCTTCTCATTAATACCCTGAATATGTCTTGCCAGCCCTTTCTGGCTTGCCAGGTCTCTGTGGATAGGTCTGACATTATTCTGATGTTCCTCCCTCTGTACGTAAGCAATCTCTTCCCCCTAACTGCCCTTAAGATGGTTTCCTTGGTTCTAAGATTTGCGAGTTTTACTATTACATGCAGGGGTGTTTGTCTGTTCTCCTTGATCTTGGGAGGGGTCCTCTCTGCCTCTAGGACACGAATACTTGTTTCATTCCTCAGATTAGGAAAGTTCTTAGCTACAATTTGCTCAAATATATCTTCTAGTCCTCTCTCTCTCTCCACCCCCTCAGAGATCCCAATAATTTTGACATTGGAACACTTCATGGTGTCAGTTATTTCTCTAATTCTGTTTTCATGGATTTTAAGCTGTTTGTTCCAGGCCTCTGTTCCTTCTTTTCTATCAGTTTGTCTTCTAGATTACTAATTTGTTCTTCTTCCTCGTTTACCCTAGCTGTTAGAGTATCTAGATTAGATTGGATCTCATCGATAGCATTTTTACATTCTGCCAGATCAGCTCTCATTTCTGCCCTTAGAGACTCTATGTTGCCATTAATCGTTTTCTCCGTTCTAGCTATTGTCTTCATAACGTTACCCTGAAGTCTATTTCCGACATCTTGCTTATATCTATATCCATATGTTCTGTCACAGAAGTCACAGTCTCTGAGTCTTTCCTATTTTGGGTCTTCCTCCTCTTAGTCATTCTGTTGATGGGTTGTTGAGGGAATGTAGAGAGTCTAAATTATTGACCACAACCCAAGCAAGATGCCCCTGTTTTATAGGGAGGGACCTTAGGGTTGTTGGCCTCTTGTTCTTCCAGCCTGTCTTCTGGGGGAAGGGCCTGCCATGTTGTTACTCAGGCAAACCTGTTTGGGTAGAGTTGCCCTGCCCCCTGTTTTTTGGGGGCTTTTGTTCTCTGGCAGCTTTCCCTGGCAGCTTTCTGCATTGCTTCCGAGATTCAGAGCAGAAGTGACCGTTTCCAAACCCTGCTTCAGAACAGAGAGATCACAGCCTGTTCTTCAGTGAGCTCTCCAGGCCACACTGTCTCCATTTCTGTTTGTGCTGCTAAAAATGCAGCGGCCTGTGTTGTGCACCCCACAGCAGCACTCCCAGCCCTCGGCTCCAGGTCCAGGCACTTGTCTCTGCCCTTTGTGCTTCTAGAACTGCCAGCCACCCCCAGTTTGCACATGTGCCCCCCAGCTCCAGGTTTCAATCCAGGGAGCTGTCCTAAAGTCCTTTCACCCCCACTACTGGTCTGCGAGTCTGTGCCTGGTCTCCAGAGTGGGAGACTTTTGTGCTCCTGTGTTATTTCACCTTCCTGCTCAAGTACTTATGGCAGCTCCCTCCCCCTTCTATTTATTTTCCAATATCTGCCTGCGGAGTTAGGGCTCCTTGCTTCATACCTTGAGACCAACCGCCAGAGATATTCTGTTTGTAGAACTCCAGATATATCTTCTTATATCTCAGGCTGATTTTGTGGGTATTCAGAGTGGTCTGGTAGATATCCAGTTCAATTCAGGGGACCAGTTGAAATAGGGTTCCCTATTTCTCTGCCATCTTTGCCCCTCTCTCTCATCAAATGTTTAATAGATAATTTTCCATTTACCCAGAGATCATAATCTAGGACTATAAAATAGGAGATATAGTATAGAAAAACACTTACATTCTAATCCTTTTATGTTGAGGATAGAGTGGGATGTCATGGGGGATGTGGAAGGAAAATATTGGTACAAATTGAATAATTAGTACTAAATTACAATTTAGTGGGCCACTTCATCTCAGTAATTTTTTTCAAATCATATTTCATATGTGACAGTATAATTGTATTTCCTACTTAAAACATTCCTTTCTGAAATTAATGACCTCCAAGGGATTTGAATATCAGCTTGAAATTAGTATTGAATTATGTATTTTTAATTTATAAAGGCATCTTTTAAAAAATGCTAATACCTAGTTTGGGGTTGAAAATAATTTTATGGAAGAAAGTCTTCATTTTTATCCCCTATTTTTATTAACTGGAGATAAAACTTACTAGAATTAATTGTTATGACTATTGACCACCTTCTCTTAATTTTTGCTTGTAGAAAAATAAGCAATGAAATACATGAGATCGATAATATTCAACATGCCACTTATTTACTAATCAGTCAAAAACATGAGGGATTACTGTACTTATATTAGGCTAAATATATGGCACAATGAAAGTTTGTAGTGTATTCTCAATTGCATGTAGAATTAGTATAACAATGAAAGCAATACACAGATGCCCCTTGATAAAAATGGAACCGCTCATGGATGCCAGCAGTAATTTTGCATAGACATTAAGGAAAACCATATTAACTGTATGAATGACAAATATATCAAAACCCTGGAATGAGTGTTTTAAAAGTTTTCCCCTAGAGATTTTAGTCTAGATTAGAAAATCAAAGAATTGTAAAAGTCAAGTTACAAAAGACATTAACAAGGAAAATAGGAGTTGGTAGTCAGAGAAATTTGCTTAAAATTGAGATTTTTATTTATTTATTTTTTTAAGATCTTATTTCTTTATTTGCCAGAGAGAGAGAGCACAAGCAGATGGAGCATCAGAGGGAGAGGGAGAGGGTCCTGGGATCATGACTTGAGCCAAAGGCAGACACTTAACAGACTGAGCCACCTAGGTGCCCCTAAACTTGAGATTTTGGAGTCAATTGTATAATCAAGGGAGTGAGCAGATGAGAATGGCTGAAGTATAAAGTCATTGGAATAGATGGTTCCTTCTTCAAAACTTCCTCAACCCTTTCTCTTGTTTAATTTGTAGTTATCCTTCAGCAAGTGCCAGGTCTTGTTCATTTCTCACCTAGATGGGTAAGAGCAAAAATATCCACATTTCTTTCCCCTGGTTTAGTCTCTAAACTCTTATTTATCATCCATACTTCTTCCACAGAGATACATACTTTAAGGAATTGTTCCATTTTATCTAAGTTTTCAAATATGTAGGATAGAGTTTATTCACAGTGTTCTTTCAATATCCCTTTAATCCATGGGATCAGTAGTGATGACCGCTCTTTCATTCCTGATGTTGGTAATTTGTATCCTCTTTTTTTTTTTTTTTTCACCTGTTTTAGCCTGGATAGAGGATTATCAATTTTATTGATTTTTCAAAGAATCAGTTTTTTATTTCATTGATTTTCATTTTTGTTTTTTTTTGTTTTTTTAAATAATTCCACTGCTTTCTGCACATTGGGCCAATCTTCCTGATGAAAATTAATGGATAAAGTATTTAAAAAATATTAAAAGTATTGACTAGCTGACAAAATAGTAAGGAAGTCCCAGGACAAACCTGAAGGGATTGTAGGAACCCAGAAAGATAAGAGAAGCAAGAAGGGGCTTTTGCCCTAAATTTTTGCTAATAAAGGGAATTTCAACTTTGGTTTTTATGGTTCTCCAGATAAGAGGGACAGGAATGAAAACCCAGGGCCCAGCAAATGTGTGTGTGGGGACATCTAAGAGGAGACTCTCCCCACATTGAGCTGTGACTGGAAAGACCTGGAACCACATCTAAAGAACCAATATGAACCATAGGAAAATTGGCCCTGAGTGGATTTTCAGTCCTTATTAACATTATGTATGCAACCCCAAAACAAAAGAAAAAAACTTGAACTATGCATTTCATTCAAAATGGTGAATGTTCCAAGTGAGAGTGAGAAAAGTGTGCATTCTGCTGTCATTTGATGAAATAGTCTATATATGTCAATTAGATTGAGTTATGGTACTGCTTAAGTAAATTATATCTTATTAATTTTCTGCCTGCCTGACCTCTATCAGTTACTTAAAGATGGGTGTTGAAGTTTCCAACTATAATTATAGATCTGGTTATTTCTGGTTTTAGTTCTATTCATTTTATCTTTACATATTTTGACAAACTGTTTTAAGTGCATGCATGCTAAGGATTGTTATGTATCCTTGGAGAATTTATCACAATGTAATGCTCCTCTTTATTCTTGATAACTTTCCTTGTTCTAAAGTCTGTATAGTCTGAAATTAATATAATTACTCCCATTCTCTTCTGTAGTGTTAGAGTAGTGTTTGAATGGTACAACATTCTCTTTTTACTTTGTTTGTTTCGTTTTTTTTTTTTAATTATAGTTGACACAATGTTACATTAGTTTCAAGTATACAACCCAGTGACTCTGCAAGTCTACACGTTACGCCATGCTCACAGACATAGCTACCATCTGTCACCATACAATAGTATATCAATGCCGTTGACTATATTCCCTATGCTGTACCTTTTATTCCCATGAATTATTTATTCCATAACTGGAAGTCTGTACCTACCATTCCTCTTCACCCATTTTGTCCCATCCCTCATCCTTCCCTCTGGCAACCATCAGTTTGTTCTCTGTATTTATTCCATCCCTTTACTTTTAAATTCTTTGTGTCTTTATGCTTAAAGTGAGTTTCTTGTTGGTAAAGTATAATTGTTTTTTATCTACTCTAATGATATATATATTTTAATTAATGTACATAGATCACTAACATTTAAGAGTTTTTGAATTAATATCTACCATGTTCATAGTTTTTCTAGTCTTCACAATTACTCTGTTTCTTTTTTTCTATTCTTTGTTTTTTTTTTAATTTTTTATTGTTATGTTAATCCCCATACATTACATCATTAGTTTTAGATATAGTGTTCCATGATTCATTGTTTGTGCATAACACCCAGTGCTCCATGCAGAACGTGCCCTCCTCAATACCCATCACCAGGCTAACCCATCCTCCCAACCCCCTCCCCTCTAGAACCCTCAGTTTGTTTTTCAGAGTCCATCGTCTCTCATGGTTCTTCTCCCCCTCCGATTTCCCCCCCTTCATTCTTCCCCTCCTGCTACATTCTTCTTCTTCTTTTTTTCTTTCTTAACTGTGGAAAGAGCCAAGATGTCCATCAACAGATGAATAGATAAAGAAGATGTGGTATATATATACAATGGAATATTATGCAGCCATCAAAAGGAATGAGATCTTGCCATTTGCAACAACGTGGATGGAACTGGAGGGTATTATGCTGAGTGAAATAAGTCAAACAGAGAAAGACATGTATCATATGACCTCACTGATATGAGGAATTCTTAATCTCAGGAAACAAACTGAGGGTTGCTGGAGTGGGGGGTGGGGTGGGAGGGATGGGGTGACTGGGTGATGGACACTGGGGAGGGTATGTGTTCTGGTAAGCACTGTGAATTGTGCAAGACTGTTGAATCTCAGATCTGTACCTCTGAAACATTCTTTGGTTTTAATTGAACATTTTATATAGTTAGATTTTCTCTCCTCTCAGCATATCAATTATGCTTTTTGAAATGTTTTTAGTAATTGCCATGGATTTTGATATATCTATGATGTATCTATGTCTTTTGATATAGACTTTAATTTAGATTTTATATGTGTGTAATATACATATAATTAATCTAAATGCAATTTCAGTTAACACTATACCACTGTAAATGTAATGTTAGTACCTTTTAACAGAATATTAATTCTCCTTCCTGTCCCTTATGACATTGATGTCATTCATTTAATAAATCTGTATCCTACAATTATCTAATACATTGTTACTATTATTGCTTTGAACAGTTACTGGTTAGATCAAGTAAGAATAAGAAAAATAAAATATTTAACTTTATTCCTTCTCTGATGATCTTTTCTATATGGTAGATTCAAGTGTATGAGCTATATTATTTTCTTTTGTCCTAAATAAATTTTTAAGCTTTTTTTTTTTTTCACAGCAGATTTGCTGGCAATAAACTCTGTTTTTGTTTGGAAAAGTTTTTATTTATCTTTCTATTTTTAAGAATAATTTCATTAGATGTAAGTATAGAATTCTAGTTTGGTGGGAAGATTTTTTGGTTTCTTTTTTTTTTTTTTTTTTTTTTTTTTTAAAGATTTTTTTTTTTTTTTTGACAGAGAGAGACAGTGAGAGAGGGAACACAAGCAGGGGGAGTGGGAGAGGGAGAAGCAGGCTTCCCGCCGAGCAGGGAGCCCGATGCGGGGCTCGATCCCAGGACCCTGGGATCATGACCTGAGCCGAAGGCAGTCGCCCAACCAACTGAGCCACCCAGGCGCCCCAGATTTTTTGGTTTCTTAACACTAAATATTTCACTGTGCTCTTGTTGATTTTGAATTCTGACAAGAAGTCCACTATAATTGTTATCCTCTTTCCTCTATAGGTAAAGTTTTTTTGTTTTTTTGTTTTATTTTCTGACTTACTCAAGATTTTCTTTCTGTGTTTTGCTTAGTGCAATTAAAATGTGATATGCCTAGGTGTAGATTTTTGGGTATTTATCTTGCTTGGTGTCTCTAAGCTTACTGGAACTAGGGTCTGATGTCTGAAAATAATTCTGGAATATTCTCACTATCATTACTTCAAATGTTTTTTCTGAGCCATTTGTTCTTTCTTTTCCTTCTGGAATTCCAATTATGCATATATACACGCTTTGAAATTGTCCAACAGTTCTTGGATATTCTCTATTTTTTTTCCACTTTCCTCCCTCTTTTCACTTCAGCTTAGGAAGTTTCTATTGGCAAGTTTCTATTGACATTTTTTTTTTTTTTAAGATTTATTTATGTATTTGAGAGAGAAAGACAGAGAGAGAGAGAGAAAGTAAGAGAATGCACCCATGTGTGCATGAGTCGGGGGAGGGCCAGAGGGAGAGAATCTTCAAGCAGACTCCCAGCTGAGAATAGAGCCTCACACGGGGCTTGATCCCATGACCCATGAGATCCTGACCTGAGCTGAAACCAAAAGGCAGATGCTCAGCTGACTGAACCACCCAGAAATCCCTCTATTGACATGTCTTTATTGATTCCTTCCTCCACTATGTCTAGTCTACTGATATATTCATTAAAGGATTCTTTTCTTTTACAGTGTTTTTTAAAATCATTACTTCTAGCATTTCCTTTTGATTATTCTTAGTTTCTCTCTTTTTACGTCACTTTTGTTTTTGAATGTTGTTGACTTTTTCTATTAGAGGCTTTAACATATTAATCATAGTTATTTTAAACTCTTTGATCATTCTAAAACATCTGTCATCTGAGTCTGATTCTGATGCTTGTTTTGTCTCTTCAGACTATTTTTTTCTTTCTTTTTAGCATGTTCTGTACTTTTTTGTGGAAACACAGACATAATGTATTGGGTAATAGAAATTGAAATAAAAGCCCTTTAGCATGAGGTTTTTGTATTAAGACTTGGCTCAAAGTTGGTTGTGTTTAATGTTTGCAGCAGCTGTAGATATCAGAAGTTTCAGTTTCCTCTAGTCTTCTTCTCTTTGTCTCTCCTGTGGTCTTTTTTTTTTTCCCCAAGAATTCTTTTTTAAATGGAGTCTGAGTCTTACACATCTTTCATCTCTAACCCAATTACTATCCTGGATCCGTGTTGATGTGATGGTAATGTGTGCATTCTATAATCTTCTGATTAAATTATAGTCCCTTAATGGTCGTATGTACCTGGGCTGTGACTTCTCAAGTATCTCAAGGCTCCCTTCACCTGCTTGGGTGAGGCAGGAAGGCCAGAAATAGCTGGGGTTGAGGAATTTCCCTCCCACATAGGAGAAATACAGCTCTGGTAAAGCTTTTCCTTTGAAGAGTAGGGCTTTATCACTAAGAAGTCCCTTGTCTATTTCAAAATTATTCTTTTTGCCCTCCCTTTTCCCAGAACCAAAGGAGAAGTTTTCTTGGCTCATCTCTCTGAAATCAGGAGGTAAAACCCAAGTAAGTTTTGGGGCCTCCTAAGATTGTGGCACTGAAGAGTTTCTCACACTTGCACTAACACAAATGAAGCCTCCAGAAGTTCTCAAAATTACCATCTAAGTTTTTGGAAAGTTAATGGCCTAATGACTTTTGTTCCTGGTAAGCATATTTCAGTTGCATTTTCTGTATTCTCTCTCTCCAGTTTTTAAGGTGCCACTTCATACTGCAATCTCAAATCTCTGATAAGTCCATGTAAGTCATTGATTTACAGTTTGTCCATTTGATTGTTTGTTTGTTTGAAGGATGACAGAGAAGACTTTCAAGGTGTTTATGTATCAGAGTTGAAACCAGAATTGGTTGCAATAAATATGTCTAGATATAAATTCCATAATTTTAATGCATCTATTTAAAATTCTTCAAAAACTCCCCATTATGTATAGTGTACATATAAAAGTCCTTAATATATTATGTACCTATTTAAGATTTGAGCCTTGTTTACCTCTCCAACTAATGTTTTTCACCCATAAAGGGCCACTTACACCCTGACCTAACATACGATTTACAGTTCCATAAATGGTCCATACTATCTCATGCCTGCATAATTAGATTATATACCATTCTTTTTTCTTCAAACACTTCCACAGTCTTTTCACTTGCCTACTTTAAATGCATCTTTTAACTCCAATAATATATTTCAGAGCCTCTAAACTTCCTTGATCTTCAGGTTTTTTCTCTATTATTTGTTCCCAGAGCATTTTGTGAATATTTACATTGCAGCATTCATTTTCCTACTGTAGTTGACGAGTTAATCTCTCTGTTCATGTCAGGGAATAAGAATCTTGAGGGGAGATATTCCTAACTTTTAATCTCTGTGCCAGAGTAGTAGCTGAATTAGAGCTAATGTGCCAAGAATATATTTTAAGTGAACCAACTGGGAAAGAGCTGCATTTAATTTGGTTATGGAGTTGAAGATTAATAATTAAAGAGCAGGGATTTTGGTTTTTATTCCAAAGTCCAGAAAAGTATAAAGTACATAGTCCTTTCCTCAAAATATGTATTGACATATATAAAAATATACTTTGTTTATTCTGATTGATAAGGCTTGTTTAATCTGGAAAAATAAGTGAAAATCGAAGATTACAATCTTGACACATCAAAGTTAGTGAAGATATTTAGGTAGTTTTTCTTCATATCATGGTTCAGCATGACTTGTAAAAAAAGTCTTAAAAACTCAAAGAAACAATATTTTCTCAGTGTTTTTTCTTAATTACTTTAGCCTTTTTAGCAGTTTCCCATTTCTCTACATTGAGTAAAGTGGTTTCAGAAATAAATTTTTTAATAATTTGCAGTGTGCATATTAGTATTATTTGTCATAGAAAGATTACTCTTTTTTTTTTTCTCTTAGAGCAGAGCAAGTGACTGTGCATAGATTCCTGTAATCCATGTTTTTTATTCAATGGTCTAAATGTAAAGTCCTTCAGGGAATGTAGTGAATGCCCATGCCTTTTCTGAGTTGGGGATTTTGCATTTGAATTACTGAGTCAGCTAGAAGATGTGTTGAATCAAATTGAACACGATTACTTTCCATTGACTATGTATCAACATATGCTCTTACAAACCATTTATTCTAGCAAGGACCGCAATAAATTATATATGGAAGAAAAGTTTCTTATACATTTATTTGAGATGTTTTGGATACTAGTCATGGAGTAGTTTAGCTATTGTGTTGGAATGACGCCAGCAGTGTAACAAGGACCTTATTGTCATTGCTACAAAAGGATATTCTCTTTGGGATGCTGTTTATACAGACAGTTTGAATTCATTTATATCAGGAGTAAGTTTAAAAAGTCTATTTATATAGATAATATGTTACTACATTTGGTATTACATAAGGTATTAGTCTTTTAATTTTTATAAAATCACCACCAATAAGGAAACATATTCTTTCATGCATATGCATACACCTTACACTCAGAATTAACCCCAAACCAAATTTCTGTTTGACATTTCATTCATCTATCTCCCCTTACACCTTGCCTCCTTTGCTAAGCTGCTGTTTTACCACTCCTCCCTTTTTCTTGTCTCTTCAGAAAATGACAACTGTTAGATCATGCTCTCATGTTGCTCCTTCAGTGTCAAGGTTCTTTGTTAGAGCATTTCTGAAAATGGGGACCTGCTCAGAAAGATGTATTTGTTTGATTTTCATCAATACTCTTATTATTTACACTGATGATATTTGGAGGTGGGCACATTTAAGAGGTGATTATTAGATCATGATGGTAGAGCCCTTATAAATGAGACTCCTAAACCTATAAAAGGGACCCTAGAAAGCTCCTTTGTCCTTTCCACCATGTGAAGATGCAGCAAAAAGACAGCCAACTGTGAAACAGGAAGCAGGTCCTCACTAGACACTGAATCTGCTAGTGCCTTATCTTGGAAACTTCAAAACTGTGAGAAATAAGTTTCTGTTGTTTATAAGCTAACCAGTCTCTGGTGTCCTACTGTAGCATCTTGAATGGGCTAAGATGAGGTAATTCTAATGTATAGACAAAGTTAAGAATCACTTAACTAATATAACATGTCAGACAAAGGCACCCAGTTTGGTCCTTTTTTTTTTTTTAATTAATAAGATATCATTTAAAATATGCCTTATAAAATAATATCTAAGGAATTACTATTTTATTTTGCTATTAGAAGTTTGGGCCATGATAGAATTGCTGATATTTTACATGGTTTCCTGTGTTAAATAAAAATAAGACCTGAACAAAATATATAAAACAATTGTTTTTGGGCATAGACCATGGATTCACCCTGGGTTTCTCACTTAGGACATTTTTTATTTTATTACATTATGTTGGGAGAGAGAATCTTAAGCAGGCCTCACACCCAGCTGGAGAGATCTAGTTCAGGCTCAATCTCACAACCCTGACCTGAGTCAAAATCAAGAGTTGAACACTTAACCAAATGAGCCACCAGGCACCCCAGTAATATATTCTTTTCTGCAACTTTTTAAGCTTTTCTTCAGCAGATTGATATGCTGGGTCTATTTCCCATCTATATGGCCTAGCTGTGCCCAAGCTAGGCCTCCATCTCTGGAGTTACAGGTCTGTGTTCACGTAGTCCTTTATTTCCTGCAAATGTGGACGAGAGTCAAACTGTCTAATTTGAACATTAGACTCATATTTTCCCATTACAAAATATTTATTAAGTTGTACTCAATACTATACCCAATTAATTGTAAATGTAGAAGTAAACAAACTATGTAGATTCTTGAATTCTGCTGGGGAGGAACAGGTAGGGAGATAGGTATTCCATCCCTACTTAAAGACTGGGATGGGTAGAAAATGGAGTTAATCACCATTCTTAACTTTTCTGAGTGTACATTATCAAGGTAAATTTCTTTATACCTTACATGAAAATGGGCATGGCTTTATTTTAAAATAACCTGAGTTCTGGCTAGCGGTTGTTATGATATATAGTCAGTGTATGAATTGTTAGATCTATTACTGTGGGCTACTTCTCTGCCCCTCAGTTTTGTGGTTTAAGTTTTATTTTTTAGAAATTTGGCCTATTTTTTGGCTATAATTTAATACTTTGATATATTTTTCAAAAGACTTTTTCCACAAGCCTGGCTCCTCTTCCTTAGCTTTATTTCTGTATCTTAACATAGTTTATTGCACAAGATGCCTAATTATGGATCTTAACATAATTTTTAAGTATCTACTTGTACTCTTCACAGGCTAATTGGCTTTGGGCAGATTACATAACTTTGGTGAAAATATCTCTTTGTCTGTCAAATGGTGGGACTGGATAAGAAAGCTAGAAGTTTTTCCAGTTCTAGAGTTCAGTGATTCTGTTTTCTTCTCATTTTTGGCCAGGCCAGACTCTCTCTCTCTCTCTCTTTTTTTTTTTTTTAAGATTTCTACATGAATACACATCTGTCTCATTAATCATTTAAATTGCTCTTCACTGGATTTGCTCCAGTATCTCTGCACTATTTTGCCTGAGGTGTCTGAGGTTGGTTGCAGAATTATACAAATGCTTGTTGATTTCTAGGAGAATGAGCTCCTAAATTGAGTCAGAGGTAACACAAAATAAATATTTTGATGGGAATTGTCACTATAAGCTTGGTACTGATGTTTTCTCCTTACTAAAATTATGGCTTCATTAGCATTTTCTCTTTCTTAAGTTTTTCTCTACCACTTAGATTTAGGTTCTATGAAGCCTAAATAAATA
Source organism: Phoca vitulina (assembly GCF_004348235.1). Taxonomy (NCBI): domain Eukaryota; kingdom Metazoa; phylum Chordata; class Mammalia; order Carnivora; family Phocidae; genus Phoca; species Phoca vitulina. The sequence continues at coordinate 22,461,207 of NW_022589710.1, forward strand.
TAAGATCTTCCCATCACTTCTATCTATATAACATGAACTTTACTTCCTCACAAGATAAATCAATTTTTAAAAATCCATCACAAGGAGTAAAACTTTGGCCAAAAATTTTCTTCCAATATAAAGAAATTTGTCCTTTTATTATTTTTATTATTCATGTTTTTAATCCATGGAAAATGGGTTATGTTCTACTTATTTTAAATTAATTTAAAATTAAACACACAGTTTATTGGCTACATAGAATTAACTTGATCAGGAAGCAAGACAAGTTTTTTTTTTTTCTCTTTTTAAGAATTAACCACAAAATATATGAGAGAAAAAAAATTACTTAGAGAGATCAACTGCTTATTAAAAAGTGGAAATTGATATTAACATAAGATATTAAAGTAGGGCCGAAAGCAAGCCAGAAGAGAGTGGCATGATATACTCAAAGTGCTATTCTTCTCTAGCCAGGAGTATTCTATCCAGCAAGGCTATCATTCAGAATAGGAGACATAAAGAGTTTAGTACACAAACAAAAACTAAAGGAGTTCATGACCACTACACCAGCCCTGCAAGAAGTATTAAGGGAACTCTTTGAGTGCAAAAGAGAGACCAACAGTGACAAAGGCAAGAAAGGATCAGAGAAATCTCCAGAAACAAAGACAGAACAAGTAATAAAATGGCACTAAATACATATCTATCAATAATTACTTTGAAAGTAAATAATGCTAAATGCTCCAGTGAAAAGACATGGGGTGTCAGAATGGATTAAAAAAAGACCCATTTATATACAGCAAGTAACCCCTTTTAGACCTAAAGTCACCTACAGATTGAAAGTGAGGGGATGGAGCAACATTTATCACACAAATGGATATCAGAAGAAAGCTGGAATAGCAATACTTGTATCAGCACACTAGATTCTAAAACAAGATTGTAACCAAAGACAAAAAAAAGACACTATCTCATAATAAAGGGAACAATCCAACAAGAAGATATACCAATTCTAAATATTTATGCACCCAAAATGGGAGAACCCAAATATATAAAACAATTAATAAGAACTAATTGAAAATAATACAATAATAGCAGGGGACTTTAACACCCCATTTACAGCACTGGACAGGTCATGTAAATAGAAAATCAACAAGGAAACAATGGCTTTGAATGACACACTAGACCAGATGGATTTAACAGATATATTCAGAACATCCCATCCTAAAACAGCAGAATACACCTGTTCTTTCCCTTCCTTTTCTTTTTTTTTTTAAAGATTTTATTTATTTATTTGTCAGAGAGACAGCGAGAACAAGCAAAAGCAGGGGGAGCATCAGGCAGAGGGAGAGGGAGAAGCAGACACCCCACTGAGCAAGGAGCCCGATGCAATGCACAGTACTCAATCCCAGGACCCTGGGATCATGACCTGAGCTGAAGGCAGACACTTAACCAATTAAGGCACCGAGGCATCCCTACACCTTCTTTTCAAGTGCACATAGGACATTCTTCAAAATAGATCATGTATTAGGTCATAAATCAGGCCTCAACAAATACAAAAAGATTGAAATCATACCATGCATCTTTTCTGACCACAAAGCTACGAAACCAGACGTCAACTATAAGAAAAAATTTGGAAAGACCATGAATACATAGAAGCTAAAGAACATGCTACTAAACAATGAATGAGTCAACCAGAAAATCCAAGAAGAAATAAAAAAATACATGGAAACAAATGAAAATGGAAACACAATATTCCAAAACCTTTCAGATGGAGCAAAAGTGGTCCTAAGAAGGCAGTATATAGCAATCAGGCAAGAAAAATCTCACATGAACAGCCTAACCTTACAGCTAAAGCAGCTAGAAAAAGAACAACAAAGCCTAATGCCAGCAAAAGGAAGAAAATATTAAAGATTAGAGCAGAAATAAATGATATAGAAACTAAAAAACCCAACAGAACATCAATGAAAACAGGAGCTGGTTCTTTGTAAAAAAAAATAATAAAATTGATAAACCTCTAGCTAGACTTATCAAAAAGAAAAGAAAAAGGACCCAAAAAATAACATCACAAATGAAAGAGGAGCAATAACAACCAACATCACAGAAATACAAACAATTATAAGAGAATATGATGAAAAACTATATGCCAACAAGTTGGACAACCTGGAAGAAATGGATAAATTCCTAGAAATATATAAACTACCAAAACTGAAACAAGAAGTAATAGAAAACTTGAGCAGACTGATAACCAGCAAAGAAATTGAAGCAGTAACCAAAAATCTCCCCCCCGAAAAGAAGTCCAGGATCAGATGCCTTTATAGGCAAATTCTACCAAACATTTAAAGAAGAGTTAATACTGATTCTTCTCAAACTCTTCTAAAAATTAGAAAAGGAAAGGAAACTTCCAAATTCATTCTATGAGGCCATCATTATCCTGATACCTAAACCAGACAAAGACTCCTCAAAAAAGAGAACTACAGGCCAATATCCCTCATGAACATGGATGTAAATGGAAATTGGAAATCATGAAAATTATACATTGGTTATAATAAACATGGGATCCATTTGATAAGAACTGCAAGTACATAGAATTAAAGAAAAATATTTCATGAAGATTGGGTAAGGCCATGTGATGTTTCCCACAATTACAAAATTACTAAACATCAAGATTATAGTCAAAGAAGAGGCAAAAATTTAATATTTCTAGACTTCATTGAAATTCTGGATTTGATCCCATACATCATTCTTAGAATATCTCTCTGAAGCTCATATGTAAATACTAAACCACAGAAAGTATGAATTTAGCAATGCCATTCTTTAGGGTTTATTGAAATTTTTGTGGTCCTGGAGATGTTACCATACTTTAGGTGACTAGATTATTGGCCAAAATATATCTCAAACTTAACATATTAACACTAAACTCCTATTATTCACCAGAACATCCCTATTTCCTCTTTTACCTAAATGGTCACAGTCTTCTTTACCTCAGTAAATGAAAACTCTATACTCCAAATGCTCAGGCCAAAACCTTGGTATCATACTCCTCCTTATGTTTTTATCACATCCCCTCATCTGCCCCCTCAGAAAATCCTGTTGGCTCTACCTTCAAATTACATCCTGTGTTCACCTGCTTCTCACATCTACCATTAACTTTCACACATACAATCAATACCTATCTAGTCTAGATTATAGCAATCTACTCTAACTAGTCTGTCTACATATAACTTTGACCTCCTTCCTCCCCAGTAGATGTGAATAAAAATTCATTCTAATATATATAACAACCCCTTGTGGCAGGTGATAAATGAAAATACAGAGTTTAAGTAAGTCAGACTGGGAAAGACAAATAATATATGATTTCATTAATCTGTGGAAATCTAAAAAACAAATGAATAAACAAGCAAACAAAAAGCAAGAGCACTTACAAATACAGAGAACAAACTGATGGTTACCAGAGGGAAGAAGAGGCTGGGAGGATGAGCAAAATAGATGAAGGGGAGTGGGAGATACAGGCTTCCAGTTATGAAATGAACAAGTCACAGGGGTGAAAGATAGAGCATAGGGAATAGTCAATAATATTGTGATAGCATTGTGTGGTGACAGATGGTGGCTACACTTGTGGTGAGCACAGCATAACATATAGTGATGTTGAGTCACTATGTTGAATGTTGTATGTTGTATACTAGGAACTAATGTAACACTGTGTGTCAACTATATTCAAATAAAGAGAAAGTTAGAAAAACAATAAAATAAAATAAAATAAATAACTAGTAAGTGGTCAAACCACATAATTTACATGCAGAGCATGAACTCTTTATCATTATTCTGTATAGTTCTATAAAAAGATAAATATATCAATTCAGTCAACTCAATAAACCCTAGCAGAGCAACTGCTATGAATATTTGGCAGAGTGTGATTGGATACTGAAAGCTATATAGGGCAGGTGGGAAGAATCAGGGACCTAATTTTAGGCCAGATTAATGATTTGGAAAATATAATATATAAGAATGTTAAATGAAGCATTCTAGTTGCTGAACACCATATGATCTCTGATCTCACTTAATTTAAGCTGACAAGTTGGATCACACAAAGCCATCACTATACCAGATCTTTTAGGAACAAAGAGAAATGATTGGAAATTCTGTTCACAGTTGTGAACTATGGAGAACATTAAATGAGCTGAGGCAATTTAATCAAAAGAAAAGTGGGTTAATATCTCAGGTCATAACTTATCACACATTTTGGAAACTGGTTGAAAAATCATGCTGCAAATTCTTGGCACAGCCAGAGAGGATGACAGGTGTAGAAAGGAGCTATTGTAAAGCATGACATATAAGTAGCTGGGGGTCGATCAAAGACAGGCCAGATAAAAGCCGTGTAGATAGCTGGTTTAGGTGTTAGTCAAGGTGAGGCTGGAGTCTGAGAAGATGGCTCATATCATGCCACAAAGGCCAGAGTTCAGATTTCAAGGTAGCCAGAGCAGTATTCAAGCCCGGCACAGAATTACAGAGCTAACTCCCTAAGAGAAAATATGTGCTAAATTAATCAGAAACATTTATTTTATGAGAAGTAAGGTTGTCACACCCTCTCCCTCACCACCCAGAGAGATGTTTACTGAATAGCTAATCAAACCACATGATTTTCTAGCATTAAAGAACTATATGGAAAAAAATGTAAATGTTATGAGATAGCTTTTCCATTAAAAATGTCAGAGTTGATCAATATACACAGAATCCAAAACAATCAAAATGAAACTTGATAGAAAGAAGCAATATTAGAATTAGGGGGAAAAAAGTACAAAATTTTAAAAAGAGCAACTAATTGGTGAAATTAGGATAAACACAATATTGAAGGATACATGGGCATCTAATCATGGTTATTTTGGGAAAGGACTATCCAGAGAAAGGAAAGAAAAAGCACAGCAGAGAAAAAAGTATAGGGCATATTTGGTAAATTTGAGAAACTCCTCTCATATTTTAAGTAGATGAGACAATAATTTCTTTTAGAAGCTTTGTTTATTTCTATACAGAGCCCATTTGGAATCTAGTCTATCTTTGAATTCACTTCAATCTCAGAACTTGTATTGGACTGAGAGGAAGAGTATTTGTCATGACAAGCCAATGGTTCTAAATAAGCCATACCACTGGCCAAGAAGGGTAAATTTGAGCACCTCAGTGAGAACCCAAAGGACTTGTGTTCTGTGCAAATTCTGTCACGCAACATAGATAGAAGGGGATTAAGGATTTGACAATGAAAATATGGAGTAGATAACATATCTTTTCCATTGCTGTAGAATGAACTAATTAGATTCTAGAAGCTTCTGCATCTGAGACATTTCTTTGATGTCTTTAATCCAGCAGAGGCTTTGAGTTTCCCACCTATGTTTGAAGCCTGCCTGATCATTATTATCTTCAACTTCAGTATCTTCTATACTGCCATACTCCATTATATTCATTTTTTAGGAACCACCAAATTTTTATGATGCTGTGGTGGTATCTTGGCCATCATAGGATGATGCCTGCATCTACAGTGTTAGTTCCTTGAGTGTACTTGAAACCATACTACTTCACAGCCAAAGACTGACACTTAGGATGCTTAATGGGGCAGTGTTTTGACCTAGTGAGTTTATTACAGAAGTAGTGAAAGCAAACTTTTGAAATGAAAACCCCATAAAGGGTTACTTGCTCTTCCTTTTCCAATATTCTTTCTTATTTACACCTGCACATGATTCTAAAATGTTTGATAATTTAAGTAGTTGTAAAAAATACCACTCATTTAGTGTCTATGTAATACTTATGTGGCAGGTAGTTTATCAACTAATTTACATAAATTTGCTGCTGTGATTTGAAATTTCTAAACCAGAATTGTTATCATTTAGAGTAATTGTAGAAGATTCCACAAAATGAATCTCAATATTTGCTGAGAGGAAAATAAACATGCAGTTCAGTTGTTATCTCCCCTATGGACATTATTTTTGAGCTTTTACAAATGAATAATGGCATCCCTCAGATATAGGAATAAATATGTTTCTATCACTGTAGTAATCATTTTACCACTAAAATGAAAAAAATGATTTTGCTTCAAAACAAAGTTAATAGGAATTAAGTAAATATTCATGAGTATTCATCTTCTTTTTTTAAGATTTTATTTAATTATTTGACAGAGAGAGAGAGAGAGAGCACAAGCAGGGGGAGTGGGAGAGGGAGAAGTAGATGCACTGCTGAGCAGGGATCCCAAGGCAGGGCTTGATACCAGGACCCTGGGATCATGGCCCCGGGATGAAGGCAGACATTTAACTGACTGAGCCACCCAGGCGCCGCATGAGTATTCATCTTCTAGTTAATAAGGCTTCCTCTTTTCAGTTGTGAGTTTTTTTTTTTTTTTTTTCTGGAGTGACTTAAAGGTTGACTTATAAATAGTTTCATTGTTTTATTAACTGTGGGCATTTGTACATTCCAATTTTAAGCCAGCTGTACAGCTGTAACATTGCTTGGTATTTCATGTTTTTAAAGTGTTTGATTCATGTAATTTTAGAATTTCATCTTTATTTTCATGGTTCCTGTTTGTTTTTAAAGGCCTTCCTCTATCTTCCACACTGAGCCACTCTGTAATCCAGTTTCTGGATTTGACTCGAGCTTCTTAACCAGTGCTCTCAATAACTCAGCCCATTCTTTCAACACTCTTACTTTCTCTAAGATAAATGAATAGATGTTATTTTTAATCCAGATCGTTCTACTTTTCTTTGCATTGCCGGTGAATTTTTCTCTACATAACGGTTTCAACTGAAATGTTTTCTTGTAAAAGGGTACAATTTGTAGTCAGTATAAAAATTATCTTTTGCTTTCCACTCCATCCTTTATTGTTTTCTTAAAATGCAACTTATTTCAAATTTCAACACTTTTGTATACTTTTGCTAAACAATGGTAGGAAAGAGTATGTGCTTCATACTCTTTTTAGGTCTCACTCATAATTTTATAGAAAGAATCAAATTACAATTTAAGAAGAAACTGTCACCCAAAGATGACAAGAAAACTATTCTTTTTTTTTTAAGATTTTATTTATTTATTTTAAAGAGAGAGAGAGAGAGCCAGCAGGGGGAGGAGCAGAGGGAGAGTAACAAACAGACTCTGAGCTGAGCACAGAGCCCAACACAGGGCTTGATCCCATGACCATGAGCTCATTACCCGAGCCAAAACCAAGAGTCAGACAATCAATTGACTGAGCCACCCAGGCTCCCCTATAAGAAAACTATTCTGTCATTTTAATAATTATATGATGACATTCCAATCTTTGGAGATTGTGAAATATGTGCAATTTTACTGGAAAGTCTGCAACTATTCCTATATATTTAAGTATGAATGTATACATGATTGCCCAGAGAAATATGAATTCACACCCACATTTTATAGAAAGTGGCTTATGTACTTGATAGAAAGACCCAATGCTAAGACCTATAACTGTGAATACCTCATGTGGAGAATCATATATATCCCTTAAAACACAGGAATAGGGAAAATTTGCAGGTCAATATAAAGAATATGATATAACGTTGGGTAAATAAATGCCCTATGTATTTGTGTATATCTGTATACAGAATCTATTTGGAAAGATAAATTCTGAGTTATTGTGTTTTGCTTTTGAGTAAACTTGGGATAAATGTAATCACATTTATCTTAGGGTAAAACATAGGCCTATCTGTGTTGCTTAAATCTATTGCCATAAATATGTTTCTTTTGACATTTGAAAAAAGGTATAGAATATTATTAAAAACTCATAATGATTATTTATGTATTTCACACTGATCTCATTTGTTATGATGTTCCTGGTTATTCTGTATTAAGAATTCTAAAATCTCAGTGGTCTTTTCATTGGGGCGCCTTGGTGGCTCAGTCTGCGAAGCATCAGACTCTTGATTTCAGCTCAGGGCATAATCTTAGGGTCATGAGATCAAGCCCCGTGTGGGATCTGCATTCAGTATAGAGTCTGCTTAAGATTCTCTCTCCCTCAGGACGCCTGGGTGGCTCAGTCGGTTAAGTATCTGGCTTTGCCTCAGGTCATGATCCCAGGGTCCTGGGATCTAGTCCCACATCTGGCTCCTTGCTCAGCAGGGAGCCTGCTTCTCCCTCTGCTTGCCACTCGCCTTGCTTGTGCTCTCTGTCTCTCTCTCTGACAAATAAATAAAATCTTAAAAAAAAAAAAAAGATTCTCCCTCTCCCTCTGCCCTCCTCTTGCTTGTACTCTCTCTCTTTCAAATAAACAAATCTTTTAAAAAAATAAAAAAAAATCTCAGCGGTCTTCAAAACCAAAAGAACGTCCCTTTCCCACACTGTGTGTCTGCTATACATTTTCCAGGATGATGGAATGGTTTGGGGCGGCTGAATATACAGTTTTCTAAGCAGAGGACAAAGGAATAATAGCAAATACAGATTTTGTTTCTTAAAATTTCTGACAAGAAGTGGCACACATGGGGCGCCTGGTGGCTCACGTTGGTTAAGCTCAGGTCATGATCTCAGGGTCCTGGGATCGAGCCCTGCATCGGGCTCCCTACTCCTTGGGGAGTCTGCTTCTCCCTCTTTCTCTGCTGCTTTCTCGCTCGTGCCCTCTCTCTCTCAAATAAATGAATAAAATCTTTAAAAAAAAAAAAGTGACACATCACTTCTGCTCATATTTCATTAAAACACGTTATTTTTTCACACCTGAGTTAAACACAGTCAGGATGAATAATCATCCTCTGGGGCAGGGCTGTGGATATGGACATGGAAGTGGGTCCTTTTCTGTATTGCTTCCTTACTCTCTCAAATAAAATGGCTGCTTCTCAAAGGCAGCAAATAGCAGTAGATACTTTTAGCCCCCACTCCCAAACAAAACTTAGTGATTAATTTATTAAATGGGCTCACAGTGTGATTTAGAGTTATTGCATATGTTTATGTACATAGTATATATGGCACACTGTATGTTTACTGCAAGTCCATGTAGAATTTCCATTTGCCAACAACTTATTTAGCCAATTAAGAAAAGGTTCTGCTTTAAGACTTTGATATTTTGGTGTTGTTTAAAATACGTTTATTTAGTCCTAAATTATAACCATTGTTATATAAGAAAAGACATCAAAATATACTTTCATTTAGGTAAAATCAGAATGTGGTGAGAACACATCCACCGCTCTTAATCACATCTTGGATATTGAGGAATGTGGACAAAAGCAAGAGATATATTTTACCCTGAGTAAAGCATACCCAAATTTATGGGTAATTTGTGATATTGTTCCCTAATTTAACATTTCCCCTTTATGGATAATTTTATTCCTCTCAGTATATTATACAGCATGATGAGTTTTAAAATGTAATTCTTCAAAATTTTGAAGGACCATTTTGTAACCTATCCTAATACTTATCGAGCACCGACGCATGAGAAAGTCTGAATTTTTCTATAGTAAAGCTGCCATAATATTGAGGAGCAGCGTATGCACAGTAAAAACAACCACTAAGATGCAAAAATCTAACTCTGTAACCTAGCAATATTTATGTGCTTTTAATAAATTGTTAGTCTGTGCAGATAGAAATTTCTATTTATTAATGCCTTAGTTTTTTCTAAGCTTAGTACATAAAAACTTTTATTGAAATAAAGGTTAGAATGATACTTCCTTTTATTTTCTCCTGATAAATAAAGTGATTGCTGTAGCCAAGGAAATTTTTAGACACCTAGTGATAGACAAACATGGAGGGATATATTTAGAACTGACTGTAAATAGGTAACACATGATATAATGGCCCAATAAATAGGGAAAATGTACTATTAAATAAAAAAGCATACATTCAAAAGCATATTATTATAAGTAAGGAATAAAACACAGTTTACCAACACTTTTCTAGAAGATGATGATCAGAATGAACATTTATAGGGAAGAGACAACCTGTGCTATTTTACATGTTTTGTCAAAGGATGGTAGACTGTGAACTTTGGTGACCCATAGCTAAGTTCATCTCTCATTACGTAAACCTATGCATTTAACTGAGGAGTGCATAGGAAACATACCCTACAGGTAAACTCTAATGCTGAGGTGAGACAAAGAGAGGAATAATACACTTAAAGAGTTTTTCTTATATGTTCAATAACTCTCTTGAGTGCCTCATGTGCCAGACTTTGGCCAAAGTGTACAACAGTGATCACACAGACACGTGGCCTGTCATGGAATGTACATTCTGGTGGGTTAACATTTACATAAAAAAAATATAGCCCCCTAAAGGTAGTATTTGAAGTAAAAAATAAAGTCTCATGGTTTCCAAATGTGATACAAAATAATAGGATAATGGAGGAATGTTATTTTTATTATTTTTTGTTATTCACAAGATTGAAGAGATGGAGGAGAATCAACTGGATTAAAAAAAGGTCAGATTCTTTCAATATGTATTACATTGATGGTAGGAATGCAAAATGGCACAGTTATGTTAGAAAGCCATTTGGATCTTTCTTGTATAATTAATCATCAATTTAACACACGACCCAGCAATTCTATTCCTGGGTATCTACCCTAAAGGATGAAACTTCTATCCCAACAAAAACTTGTAAGCAAATGTTTGTAGTAGCATTATTCAAAATACTTCCAAACTGGAAACAATCCAAATACCTATCACCCGGAATTTAAAAAGTAAAATATAAAATATTCAATATGCACTCTTCAACAATACAGAGGAAGAAACTATTGATAGTTGCTACAACAAGGATGAACCTCAAGACATTATGCTAAGTGAAAGAACCCAAGCACAAAAGACTTCATATTATATGATTCCATTTATTGGAAATGTCCAAAAAAAGTAAATCTATAAGAAAATCTATAAAGAAAAGTAGATTAGTGGTTGCCAGTACTGAGGATGGGAATGGGCATTGATAGCAAAAGGTCATGAGGGATACTTTGGGTTGATAGGAAGATTTTAAAACTGTATTGTAATGATGGTAGCACAAGTCTTTAAATTTACTCAAAAGTTATGATTTTTTCCACTTAAAATGGGTGAATTTTATAATATGTAGGTTACACCTTATACTTTAATAAATTTGTTTTAAAAAGGAAGTAGGAACAAAAAGTAAATCTATTTTTTAATTACATAATGTAATTGCCATAATATAGGATATTAAATATTTTCAAATATAAAGGTCTATAAAAAACAATCTTACAATTAAATATATCATTGGTATAAAAGACGAATAATAAAGTAAATAGCAAGTGGAAAATTCTGATGGCCACAGAATTTGATGATAATTGTTTAAATATTTATCTGGATATTAAATGCTATATGTTGCATTTAATTTATAAGATTTAATATTGTTTTTTTTTTAAATTAGTGGCCAAACACAGATTTATTACAGCAATTAATTTTCTTTTTCTCCTAGCTCTTATATATCCTTTAGTTGTTGTAAGAAGTTAGGTCAGTAATACTAAACAAGAAAGGAAATGTCAAGCACCAAACTTCAAGTTCATGATGATAACACATTGACTTGAATAACAGTTGAGGATATGTTGCTACCTGTGTTAATAAATTAAAATTTTTGTCAAAATGCTTTGCTTTTATATTTTGCATACCTAGAAAATATCACAAACTGTGAGTCTTTCGAAGTCGTTCAATTTAACTCACTCTTCTAGTTTATACTAGTAGTATGAAGACCCAATCTAGTGGTCATTCAAGGTAGTAATTACACTGCTTACAATACTCATCACATAGAATATTTATTTACTTATCTACTAGGTGCCAATTGGAAAGCTCAGTGCTTTATATGAAATTATTCACTTAACTCTCATAACATCTTTGGGACTTAAATGACAAGATCAGAAAAATGAGGATCAACTATCTTAAGTAATTTGCTCTGGTCCCACAGTTAGGAAATCCAAATTTAAATATTCAAAATCCAAGTGTGTTGATTCTAAAACCTGAATTTCTAGATAACGGATTTTATGACATATCTACTTCCTGTTGAAATCAGTATTCCTCTGAATTAGTTAAGGTCTAAAAATAATCAACATCCCCATTTTAGAAAAAGAGAAGCTAAGGTAGATAAGCACTGGAGTGTTTGTGCCATATTTGTGTTATAGCTGATTCGTACAAAAGAATAAATGTGATATCTGGGCATATTATGAAGCATAATGATAAAGTCAATGGCAAAATAAACTCAATTAAGAAGTAAAAAACTAATAACAGCTGAAGTTATCACCCATGTGCTTCTCTCTCACCTCCACCTCTGTATCTTTCTCTTACCTATTAAAATATCTACACTTATATGTAACTACATTGCTTAGTTCTTGTGACTGAACTTTATTAAAATGTTACAAGAGAGTAGGTATTCTGCAATTTCTTTTTTATTTTTATTTTTTTAAAGAATTTATTTATTTATTTGAGAGAGAGAGAGAGAGAGCATGAGCAGGGGGAAGGGTAGAGGGAGAGGGAGAAGCAGACTCCCTGCTGGGCAGGGAACCAACTGTGGGATTTGATCCCAGGACCCTGGATTCATGACCTGAGCCAAAGGCAAACACTTAACCAACTGAGCCACCCAGGTACCTTGCAATTTGTTTTTTAAATTGAACTGTCCATTTCAGAGTACATCAAAGTTGTTACCTATAACTCTATTTTTTCACCATTTAAAAATATTTTATTGTTAGAATAAACCACATTTGATATATCCATGTTCCCATCACTGGATATCTGAGGTGCTCCCAGCTTTTGCTATTATAAAAATGCTGCTTAAAATATATTTACTGGTTCCTCTATTCAAGAGCGTCTCTATATTCCTAGAAGTGAACTACAGGTTGAAGGATAAGCACATTCAGTTTCACAAGATGATACCAAATTGTTTTCCATAGTGCTTACATAAATTTACATTACCACCAGCAGTGTGTAAGAATACCATTTGCTTATTCTCTTTACAAAAGTTTGTATTCTTCAGACTGCCTTCCCTCCCATATATGGTGGTTTTCTTTATGATTTCAATCTACATTATAATGAGGTTGAATATATTTTCATAGATTTAGTCTCTATTTCTATTCCCTCTTCTGTTAAATAATTGGTCATATTTTATCTATTTTTCTTTTGGGGTATTTTCTTCATATTTATATTTGACTTACTTATAAAATCTGAATATCTATTATATTAGTTAAATATTTTCTTCTTTGTAGCTTGAGGCTTTACTTTCTTTATCAATACTTTCTTAGCAAAGTATTTTTTATTTATTTTTTAAAAGATTTATTTATTTATTTGTGAGAGAGTAGATGCACACAAGCAGGGGGAGGGGCAGAGGGAGAGGGAGAGAGAGAATCCTCAAGCAGACTCCCTGTTGAGTGTGAAGCTCACCACAGGGCTGGAGTCTAGGACCCTGAGATCATGACCTGAGCTGAAAGAGAGTTGACTGCTCAACCGACTGAACCACCCAGTTGCCCCAAGCATTTTAAAAATTAAATTTAATAATATTTTCTTCTATGATTTTCCACTTTTATAGATTGCTTAGAAAATCTCTCATTACTATAGATGATATGTCTTGTATTATTTTCCTAAGAATTTTAAACAACTCTAAGTCTCATTTCATTATAAGCATGGAAAATATGTTATACTTTTTGCAACATTTTATTATAAAAATGTATAACATTAAGAAAAGTTGAAAAAAGTGTATGGTTAACATCCATACACAGCATATATCCACCACCTGAATACAATCATCATTATTTTAATTTTGCTTTATCACTTATCTATCCATTAATTATTCCTTTATTCATCCATCAAACCGCCTTATTTTTAAATAAATTTCAAAAGTTTCAGGAATCAGTACACATTTTCCTAAATAACTTCACCATCAATACTGTTAACTAGAGTTTAATATTTATTTACAAGTTTTTTTCCTTCAAGTTAAAATTGACTTACAATGACTTACAATGAAATTAGCATATTAAAAGTATATTAGTATATTAAATAATTTGGTGAGATTTGACAAGTGCATATACCTATGTAATAAAAAAATACTTTTTTTTGAGAGAGAGAGAGAGAAAGTGCATGTGCAAGTGGGGAGGGGCGGGGTGGGGGAGAAAGAGAGAGAGAGAATCTTAAGCAGGCTCAATGCTCAGCATGGAGCTAGACACAGGGCTCGTCTCATGACCCTGAGATCATGACCTGAGCCAAATTAAGAGTCAGATGCTTAACTGACTGAGCCACTCAGGTGCTCTATTGAAAAAAAAATACTTTTAAGATATACAATATAAACAACACCCCAGAAAATTCTCTCTTGCCTCTTCCTTGTCAATCTTCACTCCTAACATCAAGAAACAACCACCATTCTGATTTTTTCCACCATATATTAGTGTTGTCTGCTCTGGAACTTTATATGAATGGGATCATACAGTATGGAACCTTTTGTGTCTAGCTTTATTTGCTCAACATAGTACTTTTGAAATTCATCCTGTACTGCATAAATCAATAATACTCTATATTTTATTGCTGAATAAAATTCCATTGTATGGATATATCACAATTTGTTTATTCATTCACCTAGTTTTGTCCATGTGGGCATTTCCAGTTTTTCAATATTATGATTTAATCTCCTAAAACAATTCTTATATAAATCTTTTAGTAGACAAGTTTTTACTTCTTTTGAGTAAATATCCTTGTGTAGAATTTCTGTGCTTTAGGGTACCTGAATATTTAGTTTTATATAAAATTATGAAACATTTTTCCACAGAGGTTGTACCATATTATACACTCACCATCAATATCTGAAAAGTTCTGGTTACTCCATGTGATTATATTAGATCTTGAAATTAGGCAATGTAAGTCCTCTTATTTTTCAGGACCATTTTGGGTATTCTAAGTCCTTTGAATTTCCATTAAATTTTAGAATCAGTTTGACAGTTTCTTAAAATATGCCTACTGGCATTGGGATTGGGATTGCACTGAATATAGAGATCAGTTTAAGGTGAACTGAAATAATAATAAAATTGAATTTTCTGATCCATAGAAGTTGTATATCTCACAATTTATTTGAGTCTTTAAATTTTATCAGTAATATTTTGTTGTTTTAGTGTACAGGATTTTATATTTTTTCTAAATGTTTTGGGTTTTGATGTTATTGTATTGGAATTGTTTTAACTTTCATTTTCTAATTTTTATTCTTAGTATATAAAATTACAGTTCATTTTTGCATCCATCAGTCTTTCAAAAATGCTGTATTAGTACACATGGTTGTTTTGTAGATTCCTTAGGATTTTCTATGTAAATAATCATATCAGTTGGAAAAAACAAACAAACAAATTTTGATGCTTATTATTTCTTTTACCTGACTCATTGTAAGGCCAAATATAAGTGAGATGAGTGAGTGTAGGCATCTTTGTTCGTTATCATTTTTTAAACAGCTTATTAAAGTATAATTTATAGATAAAGAACTGCACAGATTTAATGTGTACAATTTGATGGACATATGTTAATATATATGATACTATTATCACAGTCAAGGTAATAGACATATCCAATACTTCCAAAGATTCCTGTGCCTCCCCACCTTTCTGTGTAAATACTTAACGTTAGACTTACCCTCTTAACAAATTTTGAAGTGCACAATAACATATTGTTAATTATAGGCACTCTGTTATACAGCAGATCTCTAGAACTTATGTTTTATGCATAAACTAAAACTTTATACCATTGAATAAAAACTCTCTGCTTCACCCACCCCTTGGCAACCATTATTATATTTTCTGCTTCTATGAGTTTGACTATTTTATATACTTCATATAAGTGGAATCATGCAGTATTTGTCCTTCTATGACTGGCTTATTTCACATAGCATAATGTCCTCCAGGTTCATCTGGGTTGTCACAAATGGCAGAATTTCCTTCTTTTTTAAGGTTGAATAATATTCCATTGTACGTATATGCCACATTTTCCTTAGGCATTCATCTGTTGATGGAAATATGTGTTGTTTCCACATTGTGGCTATTGTAAATAATGCTGCAATGAACATGGGTATGCAGATATCTCTTTGAGATTTGATTTCAGTTCCTTTGGATAAATACCCTGAAGTGGGATTACTGGATCATATGGTAATTTTATGTTTAATTTTTTTATGTTTAATTTTTTGAGGACACATAGTTACTACACCATTTTGCATTCTTATCAGCAGTGTAAAGGAGTTTTAATTCTCCACATCCTCACCAACAATTATTATATTTAGCTTTTTTTTTTGAATAGTCATCCTAACAGATATGAGGTAACATCTTATTATGGTTTTGATTTGCATTTCCCTGATGATTAGTGATGTTGAATATCTTTTCATATACCTTTTTGTCATTTGTATGCCTTCTTTGGAGAAATGTCTATTCAATTCCTTTGTCCATTTTTAAATTGGGTTAATTAATTAATTTTTTGCTATTGAGTAATAGCAGTTCCTTATATATTTCTGATATTAACCCCTTATCAGGTATATGGTTTACAAGTATTTTCACCAAGGAGATGAAAGACTTGTATGTTGAAAACTACAAAACACCAATGGAGGAAATTATAGAAGACACAAACAAATTATAGAAAGACATGCTATGTTCATGTATTAGAACATAATATTGTTAAAATGTCCATACTACCCAAAGCAACCTACAGATTCAATGCAATTATTATCAAAATCCCACTATCATTTTGCAAAGAAGCAGAAAAACAACCCTAAAATTTATATAGGACCACAGAAGACCCCAAATAGTAAAAACAATCTTGAAAGATAAGAACAAAGCTGAAGGTATCATACTTCCTGATTTCAAAATATATTACAAAGCTACAGTAAGTAAACAGTATGGTACTAGCATAAGTATAGACATATAGATCAGTGGAACAGAATTGAGAGCCCAGAAATCTACTCACATTTATATGGTCTACTGATTTTTGACAAGGGTGCCAAGAATACAAAATGAGGAAAATATCATCTCTTCAACAAATGGTTTTGGGAGAACTAGATATCCACATGCAAAAGAATGAAATTGGACCTGTTGTTATACATACACAAAAATCAACTCGACATGGATTAAAAATTTAAATTTAAGATCGAAATCTCTAAAACACCTAGAATAAAACATTGGGTAAAAGTTTCATGACATTGGTTTCCACAGTGATTTCAGGATATGACTCCAAAACTGTAGTCAATAAAAACATAAATAAACAAGAACTACATAAACTAACAAATTTCTGCACAGCAAAAGAAACAATCAACAGAGTGAAAAAGCAATCTATGGAAGACTAGTGTACATCATTTTGGTAACTACAAAAGAAAAATGAAAGAAAATAAACACACACATAAGAAGAAAAGGACCAGGCTCTCTGCTCCTTCCCCTTCAACAGACAACTGCATCTTCTGGTGCAGTACCAGTTGCATCCCTGAGACATGATGGTGAAGGTTGGAGTAAACAAATTTGGCCAGATTCGGCACCTGGTCACTAGGGCTGCTTTTAACTCTGGCAAAATGGAAAGTTCACCATCAATGACCCTTCGTTGACCTCAACTACATGTTCTACATGTTCCAGTATGATTCCACCCACAGCAAATTCCATGTCACAGTCAAGGCTGAAAATAGGAAACTGGTCATCAATGGAAAGCCCATCCGCATCTTCCAGGAGTGAGGTCCTGCCAATATCAAATGGGGTGAAGCTGTTCCTCAGTATGTTGTGGAGTCTACTGGAGTCTTCACCACTATGGAGAAGGCTGGGGCTGGGGCTCACTTGAAGGGTGGGGCCAAGAGAGTCATCATCTCTGCCCCTTCTGTTGATGCCCCCATGTTTGTGATGGGCATGAACCATGAAAAGTATGACAACTCCCTCAAGATTGTCAGCAATGCCTCCTGCACCACCAACTGCTTGGCCCCTCTGGCCAAGGTCATCCATGACAAATTCAGCATTGTGGAGGGACTCATGACCATAGTCCATGCCATCACTGCCACCCAGAAGAACATGGACAGCTGGGAAGCTATGGCATGATGACCCAGGGGCTGCCCAGAACATCATCCCTGCTTCTACTGGCACTGCCAAGGCTATAGGCAAGGTCATCCCTGAGCCGAATGGGAAGCTCACTGCCATGGCCTTCAGTGCCCCCTGCCCCCACTCTCAATGTGTCAGTCTTGAATCTGACCTGCCACCTGGAAAAAGTTGCCAAATATGATGACATCAAGAAGGTGGTGAAGCAGACATCAGAGAGCCCCCTCAAGGGCATCCTGGGCTACACTGAGGACCAGGTTGTCTCATGTGACTTCAACAGTGACACCCACTCTTCCACCTTCGATGCTGAGGCTGCATTGCCCTCAGAGACCACTTTGTCGAGCTCACTTCCTGGTATGACAATGAATTTGGCTACAGCAACTGGGTGGTGGACCTCACAGTGGTGGACCTTATGGTCCACATGGCCTCCAAGGAGAAAGAGACCCCTGGACTACCAGCCACAGCAAGAGCAATAGGAAGGGATGGCCTTGCCTATAGCCTTGGCAGTGCCAGTAGAAGCAGGGATGATGTTCTGGGTAGCCCCTGGGTCATCATGCCATAGCTTCCCAGCTGTCCATGGTCTTCTGGGTGGCAGTGATGGCATGGACTATGGTCATGAGTCCCTCCACAATGCTGAAGAGCTGCTGGGGCGTCCTTGCCCCAACTCATCATCCCCCAACACACTGAGAATCTCCCAGCCTCTACAACAGTTTCTTGAAGAATGGGAAGGGCTTGGGAAACCCTACCTTGTCATGTACCATCAATAAACTACACTGTACCCAGCCAAAAAAAAACCGAGGAGGAGACGGACGGGAGGGAGGGGGAGAGAGAGAGGGAGAAGGAGAAGGAGAAGAAGAAGAAGAAGAAGAAGAGGAAGTAGAGGAAGAAGAAAAAGGAGGAAGAGGAGGAGGAAAGGAGCAGTACACATTGCTGCCGTAAGTGAACCCTAATAGACACAAAATTAAAGAATTACAGAACTGAATCACATCTGGTCTCTAAAAAGGCAGATTGTTTCTCAAGTCAGAACATTCCACTATACCTGAACAGAAGTGACCCAGGGATGAATATAAGTTTGTATTTCTGTGGCACTTCATAAGTAGAACTTGCCACTCAGATTCCAGGAAAGTAGAAATTTAGAAAGAAAAGACATAGCAGGGATTTAAGAAGGAGTTAATGGGAGCAGAAAAGACCTGGGGGAGTAAGTGAATAAGTCCTATTAAGCAGACACTAGTCTTTGGAATTGGATACTCATCAGAGAATAGTATAGGTAGGCCTCTGAGAGGGAAGAGAGTAATGCATTAAGAGAAGATGAAACTGGCTCTGAAAGGAAAACAGCTCTTGAGAGAGAAATCCAAGCTCTGAGAAAAGACACAACTAAAGGAAGTGGCAGGAATTTGGAATTGGTCCCAAACCTTTGCTTTCCATCAGCTTTGAGCCTCCATTTTCCATTAGAGAATTATGAGAAATAGAGAAGCAGGGAGCTCACTGAGGTATTTCATTGAGTTCATGGACTGATATTAAAATTTCCCAGGTTAAAAATATGAAGAGAGGATGATTTTAATCTAACTTGCTTCAAGAGTACCACACAATGCTTAACAGAAAATAACCCATTTTTTTTAAATTGAGAAAAATTTGTAGATATGGACTAGCTTATCATTTACCTAAGCATCATTGGTCAAATACAATGTTCAGATATTCCTAGGTTTCTTCATTAACATAATGTTACCACATATCTTTTACCTAAATAAGCTTATTTACAAATAAACAAACAAACAAAAAACTGGAGTTAAGCCAATAAACTGCTATATGTCTCATCCAAATATAATTATTTATATATCTGCAACTGGCTGAGAACAATGAAATAATGCATTAAAATTTGTTAAACACAAAAATTGAAAGCAACTATATCTTATTCTATGTAATTTCAAAAATTATATAGGTACTTTTGATAAATATGTAATAAGAAGGTGTTTTACAAAATAATAGTGCATGAAAAGAAATAATCTGGGGGCACCTGGGTGACTCAGTTGGTTAAGCGTCTGCCTTCAGCTCAGGTCATGATCGCAGGGTCCTGGGATTGAGCCTCACATTGGGCTCCCTGCTCAGCAAGGAGTCTGCTTCTCCCTCCCCCTGCCTCACCCCCTGCTCATGCTCTCTCTCTCTCAAATAAAAAATAAAATCTTAAAAAAAAAAAAAGAATTTCAAGGTTTAAGAATTGTAGAAACAGGAAAAATAAATTTAATAGGTAAGAGAAAATAGAAGCTTTTCTTAAAAGCCATAGACTCTGTGGAATATGGATAATAAAAAGTAGGAGAGTTGTGTTTCCTAATTTTGTTTTTTGAAGTCAAAAAGGACTTTGGAAAGTCAAAAAGATTTCCATGACCATATGAGCTTAGCAATTGTTGAGTTGAACCAAATCAATAGTCTTGAGTACTTTTCAGAAGTTTTAATGAACAAACTAGCAGTGTATATGATCAAAAACAGATGAAAAAGTATGAGAATGCTTTATCCTTATTTATCTACATAAGTTATGCATTAATTAATTCATTAAACAGCATGCCAATTAATATTCTTATTATTAGATAACAATTTTTGCTGGAATCACAATTTGAAAAGGACTGTTGTGAAAAGTATGAATCACCACAGATAACAAACATTAATTAATCTTTGCAATCAAACCATGTAGCCAGGTACGATGCCCATTTCTTTCTTGAACAAAAACAAGAACTCATATACTGCCATAAATTGTTTTTAAAATAACCAGCTTATGATTTGGCTCCTTAAGTGATGCTTAAGTATTGTTTGTTTGTTTGTTTTTTTAAGACTCAATGCTTTATTTAAAGAAATAGTTGAAATTATAATGCCTTATATTCAATGTGCTTGGGCAATATGCATAGTTTAAAATGTCAGTTTCTAAAACTGAACCAAAGAAAAAAAATAAACACAACAAAGCAACCACAGGGAGCCTGACAGATCTGTGCCAGCAGTCGCAGCTGTCTGAGAGGCAGGCCGTGGCTATGCTGTCCATCACTGCCACCAACATGGGCCTCCTCTTCCCCTGGCTGACCTGCTGGTATTCACTGAGCTGCTTTGGAAGCCAAGAGAGCTGACCCAGGCTGAGGAGTGGCTAGGCTGTCGTGGACAGTCGAGTTCCTGGAGCATCCCCTACCTTGTGGGAAGAGGCAAGGCTGATGTTAATTTTGGCCCTTGATTCAAGAGATTAAAGTTCTAAGTGAGTCTGGGCTTTCTGAGATCAAGTTTTCAGAAATGACAGAAGCCACTGACTACCTCTAGAGGGATTCAGAGCAGCAGAAGATCTATGACCTCCTCCAGAAGTCCTCTGAAGAAGACAGAAGCATTTGGAGTTCCTGGAGGCAGTGGAGTCTTTTGACCCAAGAAGTGCTTCAATGTCTGGAAGTGGTTCCCAGGACATGGGAGATTTGTTGCACGAAACACACTGATGGTAGTCTACCCAAGAAAAGGAATTTGAATTTTTTTGATAACTGGACAGATTTACCTTTCCCTTGTAAGAGGAGAAAAAAATTAAATCACAGAATTGATTAAAATAAAATAAGGCTTTTTTTTTTTTCTTTAAAAAGAAAGTCCCTGTACTTATTAAACAGAGGGTAGGGCCATAAAAAATAAAGTAGTAAAGCTACAAATGAACCTGGATGAAGTGGGGGTATAAAGGATTATGTATGCAGTTGTCTGTGGGAATGCGGGAGGTGAGGTGAAGCATACAGTAGGCCGACCTTTAGCATGTTAACACTCATGCTGTTGCTGATGCTTCATGCCATGCCTTTGCTACCTTGTCTTCCTTATCCAGCTGGGAAAACCCTATTCATCAAATAATCAACTTCCCTACAGAGCCTCAACTTACCTTCTCAGGAAACGTTGGTTCCTCCAGCCTCTGCGCCTTTGGGGTACCTTGTACCTCAGTAAAGATTCCTAATGTTATCACTCAAATATAAGTAAAATGTGAAGAAACACAGTGAATTAGTTATTTCTGCCCTAGCACATCACTAGGCATAGAATAATAAGGTATTAGACTTATGTTTGTTCAGGGACTCAATAAGAATATCACGGATGAAAATAAATTGTGTAGAGAGAAAACGACACTATATCTAACCTAAGAGAAGCTTGATATCTCTTTCATTAGTTATATTTAATATATATGATTATGGCATATATTGTACAGAAAAGAACAGGGGTTGGCAAACTTTTTCTGTAACAGGTCAATAGTAGGGGCACCGGGGTGGCTCAGTCAATTGAGTGTCTGCCTTTGGCTTAGGTCATGATCTCAGGGTCCTGGGATCGAGCCCCATGTTGGGCTCTGTGCTCAGCAGGGAGCCTGCTTGTCTCTCCTTCTGCCACTCCCCCTGCTTGTGCTCTCTCTCTCTCTCTCAAATAAATAAAACCTTAAAAAAAAAAAAAGGTCAATAGTAACTATTTTAGGGTTTGCAAGCTGTAGGTCTTTGTCTCAACTACTCAACTCTGCCTGCTGTTGCAATGCAAAAGTAACCACGGCAATATGTAAACAAAATGAACATGCCTGTGTTTCAATGGAGGTTCATTTTAACAATAGGGTGCAAGCCATATTTGGTCCCCAGGCTATAGTTTGCTGACACCTGTTACAGAAGATAGAATTTCAATTAAAATTTTGCAATATCTATTTTAGTAAATCTTTAGTTTTTGCATTGGGTTGTAATGATCTAATTGAAATGTCTTCAGTCATATGTGAACATTATAAAAGTGTTCATTGACGCAAGGGAACTATAAATAATTTTTTGCATAAAAACAGCCATAGAGAAAACTAACAAAGTTGAACGTTAGTTATTTGAAAATATAATAAGATTGAGTAACTCTATAAAAAAACGAAGGAGAAAAAAGAGAGAAAGGAAATGATAATATCAAGAATTAAACTGGGTATATCACTATATGTGAAAGGATAAGAAGAGAATGCCAAGTACCTTACAGCAATAATTAAGTGAAATAGAAAAATCTCTTAGAAAAACCCAGATTAACAAAAACACAAAAATAAATGGAAAGGTTGAATAGCCTTAATAGCTTTACATCTAACAAAAGACTGAATTAGTAAATTAAAAAAAATTCTTACACAGATTTCCACATATGGATACTTTTGCTGGTGAAATGTAGTGGAAGAAAAAATGCCAACTTTTAATAAACATTCTTAGAAAATAAAGGACAAACCCCTTTCCAGTAATTTTTTAAAATAAATATGGAAAATTTTTCTTTAACAACTGTCCCTCAATAATGTCTCTGTTGAACCCCTTCTTTTCACTACATGTTGGGAGCCTTCATCACACCATTTTGACACATTCCATAAGATTTCAGTTACACTTGGTTACTACAGTGGTATAGTTTTTGTATTTAGAACTCAGTCTCTTCTATTAAAAATTTCCAATCTTGAGCTTTATTCAGAGATTATCCCTTATTCTCTACTACAGTATGGGTCATCTATGCATGTAATAAGTTGGTAATAAGTGGTAAATAGGTGGTGTGAACTGGGAGAGATGCCCCTCACCCCCAACTGAGAGCTGGGTTGTTTGTTCTTGGGCTCTGAAGGGGGATATAAGAGGCAAAAGTCTCTCTTCATAACTGGTCAATCAATGGTGGGGAAGTATTCCAGAACTCACATGGCTCTGTCTGCTTGGCTGGTAGCCTCTGCTGAAGTAATTGTTTCTACACAGATGGTGGTGGGGGGAGGGGTGCTTTCTTGGAGAGGTGCTCAATTTCAGCTCCACCTCTGAGAACTGTTCAGCTTTGCCAGTCCCAATCCCTTTCCTGGATTGGTTGTCCCACTGATTTCGAAGTGTCTCTGATTCCTGTCCCTTCAATAACCTTTGTGTTTCTTCACATAAACGACAGACACCACTAGACTTCTCTTCCACAACCTCTAAGATACATGAAGAAACTTATGCTTATTTCCTGTCACAGATTATATTCCCCAGAAAGCAGACACTGAGGAGGGTACTTGTATGCAGGAAATCTACTGGAGAGGGTTTCAGGATCATCAACCAAGATGAGAGAGCTGGTAGGTGCTGACACTATGATTTTTATAATTATCTGACAATAAAATTTGTGCTTGTTCATTTCTACTATGCCCCACTGTTTCCTCAAGTCTCACTCCTTTTTACAGCAAGCTAAGCACTTCCATGTTGTTGGTGAAATCTGTAACATATGGCCTACAAGGTCTGTTCTGCAGGGGGAGAGGCACCTCTCAATAATATTACAAATCAGAATATATTTGATACTAAAGCCTAAGTCTTTACAAGACAAGAATCTTATAGACCAATTTTCCTCAGAAATACAGTCTCAAAAAATCCTTGGCAAAATATTGGCAAATAGAATCCAGCAAAATTTGTAATGAAAAATATATGATGACCACTGGAATTGAATCCAAGACATCAAGATTATTTAATCATCAAAAATTTAATCAGCATAATTTTCCACCTTAACAAAATTAAGGAGAAAAAATAATTGCTCATCACAAAATTTGGACAAAAATCATCTGGTAAAATTAATACTTTATTCATAATAAAAATTTTCAGCAAAGTAGGAGTTGAAAAAAATTTCCACAATCTAAAAAAGTACATCTTTAAAAACAAACAAAAAGCAGCTAACCTTGTATGTAATGATGAAATACTGAATATTTCCCCTTTGTGATTGAAAAGAAGGCAAGGCTGCCTAATGTTGTCACTTCTATTAAATATTGTTTTGAAGGGCATTAGCTAGTGCTACAAGGTAAGGATGAAAAACGTAGAGATTAGAATGGAAGAATTAAAACTGTATTTATCACAGAAGACATTGTTTTTTGCATTGAAAATCTTTAAGAAACAATCAAACAAAAAGAAAATCTTTAAGAAACTTATAAAACCACTACTAGAATCAGAGTAAGCGACATTAGTAAGAATGTAGGATAAAATCTAATAGAGATTCACCTAGTAAAAAAGAAATGTATTTTACAGAGTTGCAACTATCCAAAAACAGATGAACAGGTGTACATCTTTGTCTTTCATCCAAATGGAGAGAGAAATATTTCAAAATTTCATTATTAACCCTAATGTTTATCATAGTTTTGGGGTTTTAGTTTATCAAGTTAAGGAACTTACTTTCTATTTCTATTTCTCTATGAGTTTTTATAATAAATAAATACTAAATTTTATCAAATGCTTTTTCTAATTCTAGAGAGATGATGTGATTATCTTCCTTTATTTTGCTTATATGTTGAATTACTTTTATTAACTTTCTAATGTTAAACCGAACTTGAATTTCTGGGGGAGAAAAACAAACTTGGACATGATACATTATCATTTTTATACATTGATGAATTTGGCTTGATAATACTGTGTCTGTGATTTTCCATATATACCCAGTGCATCTCCAAGATTAAGATCAGGCTTTTCCTTTCTCATGCTGACCTTGTTGGGTTTTGGTATCAAGTTTATGTTTATTTGATCGTATCTCCACCCCCATTTTCTATTATCTAGAAAAGTTTCTGTAGGTTTAGAATTCTTATTTTAATTCTGTTAAATTTACCCTAAAATCCCACCTGTACTAGGGCTTTATGACTATTCAATTGACTATTGAGTTGACTATTCAATTTCTTGAATATTGACTATATAATTCAGTTGTCAACTGAAGACCTAATCACACATTCATGGAACCCAATGAACCTCAGGGAAGACTGAGAAAAATTCTACCCCTAGAAGCATATAGTGAAATTGCAAAAAATGTTAAGATACAAAGAAATTCTCTAAAAGTATCCGGAAGGAAGAAAAGAAGAAAAAAATCCCCTTCAATTGCCTATTGACTATTCAATTTCTTTAATAGTTATAATAGTATTCATGTTTTCTATTTCTTATAGTCATTTTTACAAGCAGTATTTGTTCCAAATTTAAAAGGTATGGCATATATATTTGCACAATACATAAGAATGATACTCAAAATATTTCAGGACTATAAAAATAACATAAATATATTTATAAATAAATGACACTGAAATATTCAGTTTTAGTAACATAGTAATTTAGCTCCATAATTTAAAATATTTAATATATATGGAACTACAAACCCAGTCATGTAAGTTATTAGTGTAAATTATTGATCAAATCATTCTAATATAATCCAATTCATTTGTTGATTTTTGGAAATACTAGTGTCATCTTTTGTTTAATATGGCTGTTATTAACTAATTCATGAGCCTCATTAAAATGATATTCATACTATCATTTGTAGCCTCCACAGTAGGAATTTTTGCTAACAACTTTAGTGAAATAACAATTCCATTTTATAATAACAAAATCACTTACAGCTGTAAGAGATATTCAATATCACATCTCTGTAACTAAGTTACTGTGTTTGTTTCCTAGGACAGCTCTACAAAGTATCATCAACTAGATGGCTTAAAACAACAGAAATTTATTGTTTCATGGTTCTAGAGATTAGAGGTCCAATATCATGGAGTGAGGAGGACTATGCTCTCTCTGAAAACTGTAGGAGACTCCTTCTCTGCCTCTTCCTAGCTTCTGATGATTTGCTGGCAAACTTTCTCATTTTTTGGTTTGCAGCTGCATTAACTCTATTCTCTGCCTTTGCTTTAGTATTTTCCTTGTGTCACTGTATCTTCATCAATGTGACCTCATTTTTACTAATGACATCAGCAACAACCATATGTGAAGATGTCATTGTATCCTTTTTAGGCAACATAATTCAACCCGTAACAGTTATCAAATTATTTTTTGGAATATGTTATAAAATTTGTTTAAACCTAATTCCTCAGCTAGTTGAGATGCACTGTGCTATGGTTTAGATATGGTCGCATTGACTTCTGGCTTCTACCTTCCATTCTGACAGCCAAATTGTCACTCCTTTGAAGGTATTTTTGTCTTTTTTCCCTTCTGGATACTTTTAGAGGTTTCTTTTTTTGTATCTTATCTTTTCGCAGTTTCACTATATGCTTCTAGAGGTAGAACTTTTCTTATCCTTGCCTGAGATTCACTGGTTTTCATGAATATATGATTAGGTGTCTTCACAGATTCTGTTTTGTTCTTTTTCTTTTCCAGAATTCCTGTTAGACATATGTCAGATGTTCAAACTCCTTCCTCCATAGTCCTTAGTTCACAAAATAGTTCCCACTTCTTTGCCCCTCTGTGCTGCATTTTACATAATTTATTTTGATCAATCCTCCAGTTCTTTAATTCTCTCTTCAGCATTTTCTGATCTTCATATCTTTAAATAGAAGTTTTAAAATTTAAATTTAGTTCATAACTTTATACTTGTGATATTTTCATTTCTGGAAATTGTATTAGTTTCTCTTTAAAATCTGATGATTTCCAGTGTTTTCATCTTCCTGTTGATGTTCAAAAGCATGTATTTTATTTCTTTAAATATAGTGACCATGATTATGTTATGATTATCTGATTATTTCTAAAATACCTAAAACATTTTGCTGGTTTATTAGTCCTATCTATTGTTTCTCTGCACTTACCACAATGCTTTGTTAAGAATATTTATTGAACTTTTTGCTTCCCTTGTAACAATAGTTGTGGAAATTCACCTAGGTACACAATAGGAAATTCATTTAGCATAGACATGCATGCCTTCAGTGTAGAACGACAGGATCACCTGTCTAGAAAACTTTAGATTACATTTGTGGCTTAAGGTTTTTAAATGCCAAGGTAATGGCAATGTGGGTGGCAAGTCCTTGTGAGGGGTGAATAGGGGTTATAATTTCATAGCATTTTCCCTCTGATTTTCTTAGCACCTAGACAACTTTCCTTGCAGTCATTTGGAGTATGGCTTGTATGGCAAATTCGCTGTCAGATCACCCTTGACCGGGATGTGCACTCCTTTGTACTTCCTTTGTAAGCACCTTTGGTTTTTAATCTGGGCACTCAAACTAGTGATTTCTAGGTTCTGAAAATGTTCTCAAGTTAAAGGAGTTTAATACTCTCCTTACTTCCTAGAACCCTACTTTACATTAGATACTGACACAATTATTTCTTCCTTTTTTTTTTTTTTGATTTTACTTATTTATTTATTTGAGAGAGAGAGAGAGCGAGTGAGAGAGCACAATCAGGGAGAGTGGCAGAGGGAGAGGGAGAATCAGGGAGCCCTACACGGGGCTTGATCCTAGGACCTCAAGATCATGACCCGAGCCGAAGGCAGACCCTTAACCGACTGAGCCAACCAAGCACCCTATCTCTTCTACCTTAACTATAATTTGATGTTGTAAGAAGCTGTTAAAATATATGTAATCCAGTATTTTAGTTGTTTTCAGAAAAAGGATTAGTCCAAATACTTTTTCAGTCTTATTACTAAACATAGGATTCTTGTTCATTTTATTTTTTAGTATATGTGCTGCCTAAGCGAGCACACTGTTTATTTTATTTTTATTAGATAACAATTTTATCTGAAACAAAAAAGTAAATGCATCTGTACCAAGCCATAAACAGTCATCTACATGAGCCCTATTTAATCATTAACCTTTAAATAGTCATACAAGACACCAAACATAACAAAGCCATAGCTAGATCACACATTTTAATTATTTATATCATTTGTAATAAATAATTTACATTAAACATACTGAAAGAATGTTTTAAGGAAGAT
Organism: Phoca vitulina; assembly: GCF_004348235.1. Classification (NCBI taxonomy): domain Eukaryota; kingdom Metazoa; phylum Chordata; class Mammalia; order Carnivora; family Phocidae; genus Phoca; species Phoca vitulina. The sequence continues at coordinate 22,489,793 of NW_022589710.1, forward strand.
GGTTAAATTTATATATAGAGTTGGCAACAAAGCTAAAATAAAAAATACTCTGACCTTTTATTTAGATATTTCTTCTAACTGTAAATTGTAAAGAATATTTTAGCTACATTAATCATTCATTAAATTGTGAAGAGCATTAGTATTTCTAGAGAATGAAAGATGTTTAAATGGGAAAGAACTGAGATGTGGAAGAGAGAAACTTAATGAAAGTAGTTATCCCTTAGAAATATTTTTAATATCATCAACATTAAACACTCACTATATAAATAGCATTGTGAAAATTTTCTGGGAATGCATTCAATCAATCATTCACCTATTCCAAACACATTTTTTAGACATCCATTAAGCATATTTTTCAGGACGTTTTCTCTCATCAACCCCTCTGTCTCTCCCACTGTGTCATTCTTTTTTGGTGTTCCTATTTTCTTTCTTTTTTTAAAAAGATTTTATTTATTTACTTAGAGAGTGCCTGCAAGTGAGGGGAGGGGCAGAGGGAGAGCATCTCAAGCAGACTCCATGCTGATCACGGAGCACGAAGAGTCAGACGCTCAACTGACTTAGCCATCTAGGAGCCCTGTTGTTACTATTTTTTTTTTCATAAAAAACAATCAACAGCCAATAATAACTATTATTGCCTTACTTTTATTATGTCCCAGAAATTTAGTAAACATTTCATTGCATTATTTCATTTAAAACCCAAAGGAGGTCTGAGAGTTAATCCCTTATTAACCCATTTTAAGGTGAGGGAAATGAGTTAAAGAACCAGTCCAATGTCACACAGTTAATGAACTGCAGATATTAACTGAGTCTTGTCTGACTTCAAAGACAGATGCCCTGCTGCCTCCAAAGTAATAGATGTGTGGTACCTTTAAAGAGAATTAGAAAGTAAAAAATGGGTTTAACAGCATCACACCAATAGGTTCTCCCTCCTACACACATACATATTCACAAAGATCTGTTTTTCACAACTGTCATCCAATTGAAGCCACCAACCAGTGATCAGTGATTCTGTTTTAAGTGGCGTCACATTCCGAGAAACATAGTGCAGAAGCCAGAAAGTAATTTAAAAGGAATTTCAATCTTTACTCACACCTGCCAAAAACATTGTTGGGACTCTTCAGTCATAACACTGCTAAATGCTTCCAATATTCTCTTTTCTCGTCTTCCGAAATTCTCTCAGACACTTTTCAGAGTGTTTCTCCCTTCTTCTCCTTTATTATACAGATTAGCAAAATTTCACTTAGCATTTCCTTGTGAACTTCCTTCCATCTCTATGGTCTTTATTTTCTCTTTTGTTTTCAAATTCTGAACTGGAATACTTAGCATTAGGGTGTTAGAGAAGGTCTACCTTCTGGGAAATGAGAGAGGCTAGAAATACATGCACATTTGTGTGTGTGTGTGTGTGTGTGTGTGTGTGTGATATAAAACAGAATTTGGGTGTGCTAATGCCTAAAATAGAAAAAAAAATCTAGGGTAAAAAGATGAAGAAAAAAAATGAGCTTGAAGTTGCTGTGGCCATTTTGCTTATTTTACAGGGAAACCTTATGAATAAATGGAGTAACTGAATCTAAACTACAATTACTGGGGCACCTGGGTGGCTCAGTCGTTAAGCGTCTGCCTTCGGCTCAGGTCGTGATCCCAGGGTGCTGGGATCGAGCCCCGCATCGGGCTCCCTGCTCGGTGGGAAGCCTGCTTCTCCCTCCCATTCCCCCTGCTTGTGTTCCCTTTCTTGCTGTGTCTTTCTCTATTAAATAAATAAATAAAATCTTAAAAAAAAATAAACTACAATTACTTCTCTGCAGAAAGATGACCATGGCAATGGGAGATATGTTCTTTAAAGCATTCTCTTCTGCTAACACCCTAAAGTATTCTTCCCTCGTATTTAACTGGGTAAGCAGTGCCAGAATATGTACAGTTGATTCATAGATATTAAAATGAATATTTTTATTTTGCAATACTGCCACTTCAAAAAATACTTTATGGCATTGGGTATTAAGTTAAACATTTACTCACCAAAACCCAGCAGTATCTCTCCTAGGTTTTTAACTAAAAAAGAAAGGAAAATCATTGTCACACTCAAACATATTTGTAAATGTTTATAGCACCTTTATGAATAATGTCCCCAAGCTAAAAACAATCTAAATGTCCAACAAATGATGAACAGATAAATCTTAATACTTCACACATTAGAATACTCAGTCATTAAAAGGAATAAGCTACTGATACATACAGTGATATGGATGAATCTCAAAAGTATTATGTTAAGTGAAAGAAGTCACTTAGTCACAGAAAATAAATAACTATATGATTCCATTTAATGACATTCTAGAAAATTCAAAATTATAGAGACATAAATTAGATCTGTATTTCCCAAGGGCTGGGGTTAGGAAGGAGATTGACAACACAGAGACCCAAGGGAACTCTTTGGAGTCATGGGAATATAATATATCTTGATAGTAGTGGTGGTGACATAGTTTACATTTGTAAAAAATAAAAGTAATGAATATTTTAATTTGTCACATATATAAATGTGTGTATTAATGTATATGTTCAAACTATTTAAAAATATTTTTGCATGCTATTTCTAGATATATTTTAACACACTTAGGAAAATAACTATCAACAACCCCAAAGTTTTCCAAATTCTATATTATTCCCTGGGATTAACAGTTTAGGAAGCTACATCAGTTTTCTGGTCACTTGGGTTTCATTTAACATATTGTTACTTTAGCACCCTACTGCTGTGAAACTCTTTTCTTACATAAATTTTTACCATGGAGAGCCCCAATCCACTCTGTGGTGTCTCAGTGGAAAGGTGCTCTCACCACAGAGGGCTACTGGGGCTTGCCCCTAATGAACGAAATTGTAGCCATGAAGTAGGATTTGAGGAAAGCAGAAGGCCCTGTTTTCTTGGTCAAACTCACTTAAAGTAGAGCAACTGGGAGTTTATTCAGTGACAAGGATCTGGGACATGGGAGGGCTGGGTGAGGAGTGAACCAGGTTGTGGCTCAAATGTCACGGATTCGCTGTTCTTAACCAGAACAGGTTTTCTTGAATAAATCAAATTGTTTCTCAAATTATTGTATGCACATAGGACAATTTCCAGAGACTTTATATGGCTATTATTATTGTTTAAAATAATTTTCACACACACACACAAATGGCTGTTTGCTAGGGAAAGGGTTTACTGAGCTCTTCACACTGTCATTCCAGACGTCCAGGGCAAATTTTTACTGATCTTCAGAGACTTCAAAGTTTCGTAATTTGTCTTGTTTATATGGTACTAGGGAATAGTTGTGGGAATGATTCTAACTAATTGGCACATATATAAGGTGGAACAGTACCTCTCAACTCTGGTGGCACATGATTCCTACAGGGGGAGGTTTTAAAAACACTGATGAACATGTCTTACCCCAAGATAGTCTAATTCAACTGTTCGGGATAGGACCTAAGTATCAGTAATTTAAAAATAATTCCTGGGATGATCCTAACTGGAGCCAGATTTGAGAACCACAGAATTAGACATTTTAGAGGGAACTCATGGATTGGATTCATAGTTGAAATTATGTGACTTTTATGCTTTCCTCCAACGCTGAAAATTGAGATTACAAACTTTCTGAGCGAATCTGTGTAGTAAGGAGTTATCCCTTCTTTACACCATTATAAATAAATAAATAATGAAAATAACTCACAGCATAAAATTTTAGTTGCTTTTATTTGATAAAAGCATGACTTGCACAAAATAAAAATTTCTTTCTCAGCCTTCTGATATATATAGTCATCTATGCAAATATACTATTATTTATAAACCTATTCAGGGATTACAGTTATTACAGCAAGTGACATATGTTGGTAAAATTTAGTAAATTTCATGTCTGCACAATATGGCAATCAGGTATCTTTTGGTTACATCATGACAAGCATTGCCTAAAAGAGATCTGGAATTATATAAAAGGTTTAAGGGGAAGAATATAGGAAAGCCACACCACAATCCTAGGTAGAATTATTTTCCTGACTTTCTGTAGGAACCCCTATTATCACCTAAAGTGGATTTGACTAAGAGGCTTCCAAAGATTATGGTCTTCATGTATCCAAAATAAAAAGAAAATTAAAAGCAATATTTTTAGAAACCTTGCTGTAATGATTACACCATTTCTCTCTAGAGGATGGGCATTTCATTTTACAATTGCAGCAGTTGTTAGTTTCTCCCTTGTGATTTTACCTAATTATATAAGTGGACTATGTTTTGTACAAGATTATTATCATTAGTGTGACAAATTTCTTTCCAAGTTTCAGCTTGTGAAGAATTTACTAGTAAAATCTATTGTTCTTTTTATTCTTCGGTCCTTTTAAAAGTGTTAATCAACACTGTGACAAGACTGTACATGAATACCATTTTCTTTTAATATTTGGATAAGTACCAGGAATGATTTAATTAAAGTTTAACAAGAAACCAACACATTGTGATCTACATTGTAAGAAATCATTAAAAGTTAGTGTCAAAGGCAAAATATTACTCATCATTCTTGCCACTGTCATTTTGAAAAGGAGGGTAAGGTATTTAATGTGCTGATATCTTGAGGACACATTTTTACTGGGTCTTTTTTCATGTCTCCTAACCATCTCAAGTATGTTGGTAGAATAACTAACTTATAATAATTTAAATGATATCAAATGTGAAATAAAATAAAAATTTCAATTACAAAGACAGTAGTTTTAAAACAAAAATAAAAACAGAAACAAAAGTAAATAAGCCCACCCAAATTTTAACAACTTGCAAATTTCCTGATAACATTAAAGTCATAGAGTCTCGGGCCAAACGCAACTTTAAGAGGTTGTCTGTCTTCATTCCCTATATTCACATTGTTAAAACATTATTATGTTTTGATTTCTTGCTTTTTTTCACCCTCACATCCCAAAATACTAGCAAGTTCTTTTGACTAATTCTCCAGAATCTCTTCTAATCTTCTGCCCACTGCCATTATAATTCTTTCTTGATATAGCAGAGTTAACATAGGAAAAACAAGAACTCAAATAATTGATTGCCCTTTTTATAAGTTCCTGATGTTGAATTGATCTTTGACAAAGAAGCAAAGTCAATGGAGAAACTTTTCTCAGTAAATAATGCTGGAACAACTATATATTCACATGCAAAAAAAAAAAAAAAAAATCTTGGTACAGACCTTGTATCTTTCACAAAAATTAACTCGAAATGGATCGTAGGCCTAAATGTAAAATGCAAAACTATAAAACAGGTAGCAGATTACATAGGAGAAAATTTAGTTGACTGAGTTTGATGATGACTTTTTTAGATATAACAGCAAAAGCATAATCCATGAAAGAGAAAATTTATACATTGGACTCCATTAAAATTAAAATTTTTGTTCTGCAAAAGACACAGAAATGAGAGAATGAAAAGAATCCACTGACTGGAAGAAAATCTTTGCAAACATGTATCTGATAAAAGGCTAGTATCCAAAATACACTAAAAGCTCTTAAGTAAGAGTAAATACTTACTCTTAAGAATAAGAGCAAGAAATTAAACAATCCAATTAAAAAGTGAACACAATATTTGAATGGACATCTCTCCAAAAAAAAAAAATACAGATGGCATATGCTTACGAAAAGATGATCAATATCATATGTCATCAGAGAATTATAAATTAAAACAAGATACCACTACACATTTATTTATTTTTTAAGATTTTTATTTACTTGAGAGAGAGAGAGAAAACATGAGCAGGGGAGGGGGCAGAGGGAGAGAGAGAGAGAAAGAGAAAGAAGACTCCCCGCTGAGCAGGAAGCCCAGACGTGGGGCTCGATCCCAGGACCTGGAGATCAGGACCTGAGCTTAAGGCAGATGCTTAACTGACTGAGCCACCCAGGCACCCCACCACTACACATTTATTAAAGAGGCTAAAATCCAAAACACTGAGAACACTAACTGCTGACAAGGTTATGGAGCAATATCAATTCTCATTTATTGCTGGTGGGGATGCAAAATGGTACAGCTACTTTGGAAGGCATTTTGACAGTTTCTTATGAAATTAAACATACTCTTTTTTTTTTGAAATTAAACATACTTTTAATGTACAATTTAGCAATTTAACTCCTTGCTATTTAGTTAAATGAGTTGAGAACTTTTGTTCATGCATAAACCTGCCCAAGAATACTTATAGCAGTTTTATTTATAATTTCCAAAATTTGGAGGTAACTAAGATGTTCTTCAATAAATAAATGGATAAATAAACTGTGGTACATCAAGAAAATGGAATATCATTCAGCAATAAAAAAGAAATGAGTTATTCCATGAAAAGATATGGAGGAAACTTAAATGCATATTGCTAAGTGAAAGAAGCCAACCTGAAAAGGTTATATAATGTATGATTCTAACTATATAGCATTCTGGAAAAGGCAAAACTATGGAGACAGTAAAATGAATAGTGATTGCTAGGGGCTCTGGGCAGGAGGAAGAGATGAATAGGTAGAGCCCAGGATGTTTAGGCACATGAAACTATTCTGTATGACACTATAATTGTGGATACATGCCATTATACATTCATCAAAACACAGAGTATACAAGTATACAACACAGAGAGTGAACCTGAATGTAAACTATGGAATTTAGTTAATAATAATGTAACAATTTTGGCTCATCAATTGTAACAAATATAGCACACGAATTCAAGATGTTAATAAGGCAAACTGTGGGTGGCAGGGGGATTTGAGAGGATATAGGAAAACTCTGTACTTTCCACTAAATCTTTCTGTAAATCCCAAGCTGTTCTAAAGTCTATTAGTTGTTTTGAAAAAAGTTCCTGATGGCTTTATACTGCTTTAGAACAAAATTTAAGCTCTCCACTTTCTTTTAAGGTCCTCCATGCTGTGCTTCCTATCTCTCTTTCTTACTTCATCTTCTACCACATTTTACTTGTCCCAAATATCCTTCATTGTGTTAATCAAATATAATAAAGCTTTCCAATTCAGGACTTCTACAATTGCTATCCCCTTGGTGATGTTTTTACCATAAATCTTTATGCCTTCCCTTCATTCATATGACTTCAAATAAGACTTTAATTACCAATTCATCTGCCGTTCTTTTTGCATAGGACATCAGTAGATGATATGTTCTTATGTATGTTTCTCATGTTTCACCTACATAAGAATGAAATTTTATAAAACCAGGTGCCTCATTTGTCCTGTCTACAACTGTCACTTTACAACTGTTTCACAGTCTATAAAAATGGTCATTTTGTAATATTCACAAAATTAATACTTGAATCAATTAATTATTGCAATTTTATAGGTGAGAAAAATAAGAGATTGAAAGTTTGATGACTTGTTAATGTCTATGCAGCTGGAATGTCATAGGAAGGGACTCTTATTTCCTGCTATCTCTTTGAGCAATGGATGTTCCTCTATAATAGACTGTGAGGCAGTCCTGCATAGGCTATTCCTACCATCACTGGCATAATTTTAGGGAAATAGAGTGGTTTTCATGAAGACTGGCATGAAATTTTTGTTAATTGGGATGTAATAAAAGCTTAAGTAAGTCACAGTGAAGATGATATTCAATAATATATATTAGGTTAAAATATATGGGTTTTTCCTAAAATACACTGTATATTGATTTTCATTTACATACTTTACACATCTCAAAATAGAATCCCATCATTATGGTCTACAAGTACTAGATCTCCACATTTATTGCTCTGGGTAATGAGCTTTTCCCTATAGCCTCTTAGGTCACCTCTAATCTCTGATGTCATTAGTTAAAATGTATTTTAACAAGAGAAATTAAATGCCCAGAATTTTTTGGCCTGAGGATTGAATGGTGCTACATATCAATCAACAGATATTTGCGGCCTCTTGTGGATAAAGTTATTACACTCTGGGCTATACAACAGAATGAGTGATTCATTTCTTTCTCAGGTTTATGCACATTTAGGGCCATTTATTTAATGTTAGAGTGAGATCACAAATTTAAGGGAAAGCATAAAATATATAGTAAAATTATTAGACTCATCCTTAATTTGGTGGGTTTGAAAACTTTTCGTATAATTTTTGCTTTCTTTTAGATTAAATGCCCAGAATTGCCCCTTTTAATAGGTCTAAAATAAATGAAAATCTGGGAGGGTATTTAATTAACTTTAAATCAGTGTTTTCAATAAAATTGAACTATGCATAAATATAAAATGTCAGCTTAATTGATATCATTTATAGCAAGATAATACATATGGGTAAATTATCATCTGTTACCTATATTATAATATAGCTCTGTTCCCCCAAATAATTTAAGTTGATTTTATTGAGGTAATAAACATTTATTGATGAAATGAGTGGCCTATCATACATAGTGGCATACAATTTTAGACTCTTTAAAACTTGTTACTGCTCTAAATCTTCACAATGACATTTGATTGTCATTGTCATTTCATTAACATTGCACATCATTTTATACTTCAATTAGGTCTTAATGAGATTTTAGTAGTAACAATACCCGCTATCATAAAATTTGTGAGCTCTTATGAGGAAATTAAGCTCCAGTGCTTGTATGGAGTTGTAAACTTCCTGAGACAGCTCAAGTAATGGAGACTGGGGCCCATGGCTGACTTAAGGCAAAATTTATCTCATAGAGTTTCATGCACTCTTTTTGGATTCTCTGCTCCTTTCTGTACAATCAGTTATCACATCAGTACTTGAGCCACAGGGCACTTGGTGTCCAGGGATCTCCTTTCAGGTTTAGAGGGAGTGGTAATCCCTAAATAATCTATTTTCCTTGCTTTGTGTAAAAAGACATTGAAATTCAGAGAGGTTCTGATCAATGACATGCAGCTAAGGTGGTACAGAAATAGGCAGAGAAATGGGCTTTGTTGATTCATATTGTCTGTGTATTTGTGTGACTGTTTCAAATCAAAAGTAAGCAATCTGTAACTATATTCTGGAAATTCACTGGCCAGAGGTCAAATGAATGAGAGTTTAAGATGTTAAGTCCAATGCCATTTTATAAGGGAGAGAAAGAAATTTTCATGAGATCACTATTAGCAGTGATTATATAACACAAAGAAATTGGATGATGTGTGTTGGAAGTGATATGTGTATGTCGGGGGGGGAGGTCACATGCTTTGTCAAGCTTACCAATATCTCCATATTACTCTATCAATATTAAATATTCATTAAAAACATCATATTACTTGACCTATCAATAACAATTGACAAAACTTATCATTCCCACCCTTAGTTTTCAGGACTTCATACATATCTGATTTTTCCTCTTACTTAAGTGGTTATTTCTACTTAATCTCCTTTGGTCTCTCCTCAACCCCCTCATTTCTGGATATTGGAGTGCCCAGGGCCTAATCTTTGGATTTCTCATTCTCTTGGTGCTCACATTTAGTATGGAACTCCTGATTGCTTCTGCCACCCAAATCTGTTCCATCCATTCATCTCAGTCTGATGAAATAATATCTTTCTAGATGTTTCGACCAAAATCTTTGACGTGATAGTCAACTTTTCTCTTTGTTCTATAAATTACTTCCAATCTATTAGCAAAAATATACGCAGATGCTAAGCACCTCATTGCTGTCTCTAAAGCTCTCATGTTGGTCCAAGCTACAAATATCTCTTCCCTGCATTCATACCTTGTTTCCCTGCATCCCCAATTACTTTCCTTTAGGCTGTTCTACACAATACATCTAAGTTATTATATCATTCCTCCACTTACAGCCCTCCATTCATTTACTTACTTCTTCATCAACTATTTATTCATTCTGCATTCATTCATTGATTTAGTCATCAAATATTTTCATGTGGTAGACACTCTTAAGATGCTTGGTATCTATCACTAAACAAGCAAAAGTGATGCCTGCCTTCATAAACTCACATTCAAGCGTGGAAGAAACACAATAAACAACATATATGACTTAGAACATAAATTCTTAATTTTATGAAGAATAGTAAAAGTAGATCAGAGTAAGGGGGATCCAGAATGTTAGGTTGTTAATGGTGGAAAGAGGCACAAGCAGATTGCAGTATTAAAGTGGGTGGTTAGAGTAAGCCTCATTGAGAAGGTGAGATTTGAGCACAGATTTGAGGGAGATAAAAACTTAAGTGTACATCTGGAGGAAGAGTGTTCTGGGCAGAGGGAAAAATAGACACAAAGTCAAAAGGTAGAAGCCTGCCTGGTGTGCCCTAATCATTTTGTTCCTGTAATACGACTCCCTGATACTTGAGTTTTCTTCTCATGTTCTTGCAAGAGGGTCTTCATTGCTGGGACTCCTTCTTCCTGGAATGTGCTTTTCAGGGTATTTGCAAGGCTCAAGTATGAAACTCTTCCATATCTTTGCTCAACTTTAACATCAGAGAGATCTTCCCCTGGCCGCACTATTTAACACTGCAACTTCTCTTACCTGGCACTATCCATCTCCCTTCTCTGCTTTAATTTTGACAATTCTCTTCAGCATAATCTATTATACTATATAATTTATTTGTCTCATCTGTTGTCTATCTCTCAGTCCAAAGGGTGATCTCCATGAGTGCAGGGATTTTGTGTATTTTGTTTATCGTGCTATCCCCAGCACCTAGAACAGTGCCTGGCTCTATTTCTTTGGACTACTCTCTATTTTTCATTTTTTTAATTTGCATTTATTTTTTATTTATATTTTTAAAAATTTTATTTCCAGTATCATTACTATATAGTGTTGTATTAGTTTTAGGTGTACAATACAGTGATTCAAAAATTTTATACACTGCTTAGTGCTCATCATGATAAGTATACTTTTACTTCCCTTCACCTATTTTACTCATCCCCCCCACATGCCTCCCCTCCGGTAACCATCAGTTCTCTATAGTTAGAAGTCTATTTTTGGTTTGTCTTTTTTTCTTTGTTCATTTGTTTTCTTTCTTAACTTCCACATATAAGTGAAATCACATGGTATTTTTCTTTCTCTGACTGACTTATTTCACTTTGGGCTACTCTCTATTTTAATCTAGTGAATGGAATTATCGAAGCATTGAATAAATATTCATTGAATGAAAAAATGTATGCTTGAGGCACCTGGGTGGTTCAGTCGGTTAAGCATCTGCCTTAGGCTTGGGTCATGATCCCGGGGTCTTGGGATTGAGCTCTGAGTCAGGCTCCCAGCTCAACGGGAAGTCTGTTTCTCCCTCCCCATTTTCCCCTCTCCCCTGCTCCTGCATGTGCTCTCTCTCTCTCAAATAAATAGATAAAATATGTTTTAAAAAGAGATGCTTATTTTAGAAGCCCTAAATCCTCCACTAACATTGCCCATCAAAATAAAACAAACAGATAAATACTATGGTTATATAAGATACTAACATTAGAGGAGGCTAGGTTAAGGGTATACCAGACCCCAACTCATAAGGTTGGTTAAAGTCCTTGCATCTTTAAATATTTAAATGGTAATACTAGATTTATCACAAACTGCAGATCAGCTGGATGGGTAAAATATGACTTCTTGGAAGGGGATTTTCATGTCATTAAAATGTATTGGGATGCTGATCAAACATTTTTTAAAAGATGTTTAATGCTCCGGGTGCCTGTGTGGCTCAGTTGGTTAGGCGTCTGCCTTTAGCTCAGGTCATGATCCCAGGGTCCTGGGATTGAGCCCTGCATCAGGCTCCCCACTCAGAGGGGAGTCTGCTTCTCCCTCTCCCTCTGCCACTGCCCCCTGTTTGTGCTTTCTCTCCCTCTCTGTCTCAAATAAATAAATAAAATCTTTAAAAAAAAAAGATGTTTAATACTTTACAAAAGTGGCTGCTAATTATAATCACAGAACAAAGTTCTGTCCAGCTCCCTTTTCAAATTTGAGACACTTCTTTTCCCCCTAAAATTTTATAATTTTTTAGGTGGCATTTGTACTCTTGTGAAGTACCAGCCTGCCTGGGTAGATGAAACTTCAGGCACTTTGGAGTCCTTTGGCTGGGTGCAGTCCAATCTGCCACACTATGGGTTTCATGTAGGACAGTACCTCCCAGAGAAGGTCATTTAACAACTGTGTGGTTATGGTCGAATAAGGGGTAATGCTACAGATAGTACCCATTTTGAATTGATTTTTGTACATGGGTAAGGTAGGGATCAAACTTCATTCTTTTGAATCAGTTGTCCCAAACCCGATTTTCTAAAAAACCCTGCTCTTTCTCCTATCAACTTATCTTGGCATCCTTGTCAAAAATCAATTGTTAAAAAATGTAAAGGTTTATTTCTAGATTCTAAGTACTATGCCAGGACCATACTGTCTAGAACACTTTTTTTAAACTAAAGAATTTTGAATATTCCAACTTTGGTCTTATTTTTCAAGACAGTTTTAGCAAATCTATGTCCCTTGTATTTCCACATAAATTTTAGAATGAGCTTGCTAATTTCTGCTACAGATCTAGTTTGGGTTTTATTAAGGATTATGTTGAATTTGTAGATTTGGGAAGTATTGCCATCTTAACAATATTAAGTCTTACAATATATGAACAGGGGGTGCCTTTCCATTTATTTAGATCTTTTTAAATTTCTTTCAACAATATTTTGTAATTTTCAGTGTGCAGATTTTATGCCACTCTTTAATTGATTCTTATGTATAAAAAGAATAATATTCTTTTTGATGCTGTTGTAAACTAAATGATTTGCTTAATTTTATTTTTGGATTCTTCATTGCCAGTACATTGAAATACAACTAATTTTTATATGTTTATCTTCTATCCTGCAATTGCTGGACTTGTTTATTAGAGATATTTTAAGGGCAAAAGTACAATGCGGAGTCAGCCTTAACAAGTTTACAATGTTTCCTTAGTCTGAAATATTATGTTGTGAAAGCATGCAGAGTGTGTCTAGATATAGACATGGGCAGGCTGAATAATGCAAGACGCCATGCCAGATTCTTATATCCTGAGATCTGGAGGACAAGGAGCGCTCTCCTGCAAGGTCCAAGGCAGTCCTTGAGGGAGACCAACCCCTGTACTGCTTGTAGAGAAAGTCTTCCAAGTTCCTTGGGGAGACCACAGCTGTAAGAACACAGACCGTTTGGAAGCCAACAGGCTCACTGAGATAGTTGGGTCAGATCAAGTGAAAATACAGAGTTGAGATACTGGTATGGAGGAAGATGAACTAAATAATTCCAGAATCAACAAAATTCCATAGCTATAAAAAGTAAACAAGACAAAGACCTGACTACATTAATTAATAAGTTGTAATAAAATTAGTGACTATTGGCCTAAATACACACACATTAGATGATGATTTAGTATAAGACAAACTCGTTTAAGATATTTTAAAATATACCATATAGAAGGACATTTAATTCAACAGAAGGCTTTAAAACCTATCTGTTCTCTACTCTGAATGACTCTGCCACTTATCAGTTCTTTACTAAAACATCAGGCATCTAGTGATATATTCTCCTATACTTTCCTTTATTCATTAGTCTTCAAACTCTTAACAGAGGAAGTCTCTTTTCAAAAATTATTATTCAAAAGCCCAATACTCAAAATACATAAAAACAGATTGAATTGAAAAGTAACTAAAATTTTATACTTCTGTGTATAAATGCCCTGTTAGCAGTGTTATCTCTGACAATTGAGAGGCAATAGAGATATTACATTTAAAGAAGGAAAATTTTACTGTCATAAGACATTGTTTCAATCTATTGGAACAAAAATATTCATATATTACTTCTGTAATTAAAATACATTTTGAAAAAACATTATAATACAGTGTGATAAGTATTATAAAATGGGCAGAGATACAAAGTGTCATGAAAAAGCAAAAGCAAGAGTACCCACCTCAGTCTTGAAGGTTTTCCACAAGCAACATATATGTTGTGGCCTGATGGCTAAGAAATAATTTGTCAGGTGATTCCTTTGTGGAGGGAAGAGCTGTGCTTTCTCTCAGTAGTCAGTGATCACTTCTGCAGATGCATCCTTTTAACATCACCCTTTTGGAAAAATCTCTATTGTATTTCTTCCAAGGAATTGCAATTGGAACTGGCTGCCAAATAGAGACAGTATTAATATCTTCCAGAACTTCACCCAGCTCAGTTCCAATCTCCTTTATTTTTGCTCTACTTGGCAAAATTCTGGAGTTGTTCTGGAGATAATTTCACATATTGAAGAAATTATAAGTAACTCTAGAACAGAGAGAAACTGTCAACTATCAAGATATATGGTGTGGTAGCTAAGTGGGGACCTGAACAGAAAAGGTTCTATAAATCATAGTAAGGGATTGGACATTTCTTGAGGAGAAAGAGATTTTGAATGGTTCAAGCAGGGAAATGTCATCATCATCATATTCATGTCCTTAAAAAAAAAAAAGATACTCAGAATGTATAGCCGTTTAACAGACTGTGGCATTGAGAGATGATGGTAAATAATTTGAGTTATACAATTTACTATGGGAAAACAAAGGGTGATTTCAAGAAGAAAAATTATAAGTCAGTTGAAGTGAAAAGTATAGATATTAGTAAAAGGAAGTGAAAAAGACCAGCCAGTTCTCTACAGGATCCAAGAGTAAGGTAATTTTGTCCTTAGACACACAGTGATAGTCTGATCTGGGTGACTATAAATATTAGTTGTCTGGAACTGCACAAAACATTAATAATAATTAAGTGAGTATAATTATCTCCTTTAAGACTTTTAAAATTATATTTTTATGCAAATTTGATATTTACCCCAATACCTTACATACTCCTAAATCTGTTGGAGGTTTGAGAGATTTCTGATTTTTTTTTTTTTATTCTAAGAAATTATCGCTTACATCAATGAACTGTCATTTCTCAAGGACTACATTCAATTCCAATCAAAAGGCCTGGGGAGTAGAACTATCAATATGGTATTTTAAGTGATAATCATAGATAGTATCTTCATATGCAGTGAATAGAGTTACTGGATTATATAATTTAAAAGTGTAAAAATGATGATAAATTTAAAATTTGCCAAATGACATAAGAAAATAACATGAGTATTGAAATATTACTTTTACCGATAATTCTGCTTTTCTTTGATTATAAATAGAATCAGAGTGACATACACTAAAATTAATATTTAATTTTTAATTTAACATTTTAAACATTATTTAAAATGTAACTAAACACTTCTTTGCATGCCACTGGAAAAAACTGTACTATAACAATTTGCCAACATAGATATTTTAGAAAAACCTTTAGTTATACATGAATTGGACTTTTTGATTTCATGGAAATCATTGTTCAAAGACAATTCTAGCATTTGTTTTTACAGCATTTCTGGATAACTCCTTTTCCTCAACAGACGGCTATGTATAGATACAGTTGTAGATAAGACATAGAGAGATACAGTTATTGATGTGGATATAAATTGTTACCAGAGTTTAATCATATTCAATTATTGGAGTAAATAACTCTATTTCCAAATACCCTAGGTATTTTCACAGAAAAAAGATCGTAAAAGATATTTAAGCATGCTTAGAGAATTGTCAAAAGAGCTTGGAGAGCATGAGTCAGAGGAATATGTCCTCTTTGGAGATTAGGAGGCTGCAGAAATTACACAAAACTGGTTCTAATGAGTTCTCCTTCCTGCAGTACCAAATTGAGTGAGTGATTCACTCACATAGGAACTTGGGAGTTCATACAAGTTTTGTGTTGCCCACCACTGCCAGAGGAGGTTAATGGCTTCTCATTTACTTTGGTCTTTCAAATATTATGTGAGTACTTCTCATTGGTATAATCTAACCCAGAATCCTGCTGACAAGGGATTCTGGGAAGTACAATTCCAAGGTTTCTCCCATGCAACGTAGGAGAGAATAATACTGGTTTGACAATTCACAATATGACACAAAGATATAGAAAAATAAAGTATGGGTATCTACAGATATAGAAAAAGTTAAGTGACAAAGGTTTATATATGTGAGAGATATTATGGCCAAAAAATTGTTTTTATTTATTCAACAACAAGGAATCTCTCAATACACATATATGTAGTAAACAAATACTAGATATTATTCTTAGGACAACTGCCCAAAGAATTGGCAATTCAGGAATTTTTAATCTTAAAAAAAAAAACAAGATTAGGGAGAGAAACAAGATTTTTTTTTCTATTTACTAAAAGGGAATAGTTAAAACAACATATTCAGGTAATAAGGAAAATAACTGTATTATGTTATACATTTTATTTATTTTAAAGATTTATTTACTTATTTGAGAGAGAGAGAGCATGCACGCAAGCAGGGGAGAGGCAGAGGAAGAGGATGAGAGAGAGAGAGAATCTCAAATAGACTCCTTGTTGAGCGCGGAGTGGGGCTCGATCTCAGGACTCTGTGATCATGACTTGGACCGAAAACAAGAGTCAGATGCTTAACTGACTATGCCACCCAGGCACCCCTCATGTTAAACATTTTAAATTGGTAATGATGTTTAGTGTTTTCCATTATTTGTTTGCTATACTATCTTTTTATGACAATTTTTCATGCTTTTAATTCTAAAATAATTTTATCGTGATTTAATAAAATTGAAGTCATGTTTACTTAACACATTTTCTGTTACTATGGTCTTTAAAACTATCCTTTTAAGGCAGCATTATATTTCATTGAGTTGAATTATAAAAGTTACTTTTTTCTGCTATTGTTCAACATTTAGGCTCTTTTGACCATTTTGCAGAATAATAGATTCTAGGCATATAACTCTTTTTTATTGCTTGGATTGATGTGTTACAACAAGTTCCTAGGAATGGAAAACACAAATATTTTCATGGCACTTGATATATATGACATTATTTTAATTTATATTCACTCTATTACTAGGATATGTTATCTGACTCATTGACATCATGTAATTTAAATTTATCTTTATCTTGTAATTAATATAACAAATGATATTCTGCTTTTTATTATGTACATTACTCACACCTTCACATATATTTTATGGTTCCTGCCTCATTTCAAGGTTCTTGTAGTTAGGATCTTTGACTTATTCATTTTTCTACCATACATGGTGATTAAGCTGCAAACACTCAGTAAACACATATTAATCCATTTAAATTATATGATCATAAAATATGAGAAACTAAAAAGAAAAATTCAGATTATTTGGATGAAGAAATATGTCAAGGAACTCTTTCCTGCTCATCATATATTTCCACATTATTCTTTTTTCTTTTAAGATTTTATTTATTTATTTATTTGAGAGAGAAGGAGAGAGAGAGCTGGGGGAGGAGCAGAGGGAGAGGGACAAGCAGACTCTGTGCCGAGCATGGAGCCTGACATGGGGCTCAATCTCATGACCCTGAGATCACGACCTGAGCTGAAATCAAGAGCCAGACACTTAACTGACTGAGCCACCCAGGTGCCCCCCACATTATTCTTTTTATGTATTCTTCTAGGTTTTTAGTGGCTTATTTTCTAATATATTTACTTCCATTTTATTGTATTAGGAATCAAAAAATGACCTGTAAACCTTACCTTCTAATAGTCAAATCTGGTAAGATAAATAAGCATTTTAGAAAAGTTAAAAAGAATATTGCTTCAGATAGATTGCATTTGAATTTGTTGGAAAGGAAAGGAAAGGAAAGGAAGAAAGAAAGAAAAAGAAAATTTGCTTTGTGGTATCTATGAGTATTAATGGCTCTGCCATTTAGATATGAAGACTGGGTACAAAATATGACTATTTTCACCTTGAAAGTAAATCTATATGCCTGTGCTCTCTTCTGCTACTGAAATGCACTACATTTCAAACTTACTTCTCTGATAACCTTATAAACATTAAACTTTTACCACAGAGAACAAAGAGACTTTTTTTTAGAGGGGGGAGAGAGCATGAGTGGGGGGAGGGGCCAAGGGAGAGAATCTTTAAGCAGACTCCCTGCTGATCCCGGTGGAGGGGGTGTTGCAGAGAGGGCGGCTCGATCTCAGGAGCCATGAGATCATGACCTGAGCCAAAACCAAGAGTTGGACGTTTAACCGACTAAGCCACCCAGGTGCCCCAAGACTTTTAACTATAAAAATTACAATCAGGGTGCCTGGGTGGCTCAGTTGCTTGAGCCTCAGACTCATGGTTTGGCTCAGGTCATTATCTCATGGGTGGTAAGATTGAGTCCCTCTTCAGGCTTGTGCTCAGAAAGGAATCTGCTTAAAGATTCTCTCCCTCTGCCCCTCCCCCAATTCTGCACAAGTGCTCTCTCTCTCTCAAATAAATAAATAAATAAATCTTTAAATAAAATTGCAATCTATTTCTTTATGAGTTATTGCCTATGCTGCTTTTTGTTACTTTTCAGAGCTTAAAATTGCAGGTTCATTGCATAAGTAAGTTGATAATCCTAGCATATCTATTTTAATAGCCAAACTGTCCTTGAGTTCCATGTGCACCCAAAGCCTGTAATTCATTTCATTCCATTTCATTTCTTCTTAGGGGTAAAGAGAAGTTTATCACTTCCTGTGACTACATGGTTTTAAATGGTATTAGTCTCTCAGAGCCATATAGCAGACCTTGAAGGCTCTTCTGTTTCTTTAAGGAAATCTCAAAGATATGGACATTGCTGGGGAAATCATTGAAATTCAAACAAGGAGTTGTTGAGCCATTTTAAAAATGCTTAGAAGAAGTCCAGAAATTAGAGTGGACATAATTGACAACTCAGAGAGCCCCACAGGTGATTCCTAAATCTGAAGAAACAGAGGAAAAGACTAGAAGAGCATAAAAATGGTTAGACACAAAAAGACTATAGAAAAATTGAAATATATATGGATGACAGGTTACTTCAGGAACAAAGTCTGTGACTATACTCAGTTTACTGAAGCCTCATTCTTTTGCATAATTTGACTGCCCTCACTAATCTGCATAATTTTCAGACGGGCACAAAGCACTTTCTTTCTAAATATATAAAAAGGGAAACCATATTGTATTTTATTTTTTGGGAGGGGTGTAGGGGAAGAGGGAGAGGGAGAGAAAGAATCTTAAGCAGGCTCCACACTCAGTTCAGAGCTGGTTCTCACAACCCTGAGATCAAGACCTGAGCTGAAATCAAGAGGCGCTTAATCAACTGAGCCACACAGGTGCCCCCCAAAAAAGAAACAATATTTTAAATATCATCCTTATATAACATTTTAAAATGAAACATGTTTATCTAAATTCAACCAGAAGATACTCACAAATTGCATAATATATACTTCCCCTTGCCTATTTTCTGGAATATTCCATTGGAAATTTATTGACACCCCCCCAGCCCTTATCTGATTACCCTTATCCAAAAAGCAACTGCTTCATTTTTAGACCTTATTCTTATTTTGTCTGCTGTGAACTTCCTTTTAAGCCACACAGTATTATCATTCTACCAATTTTCTTAGGAAAGTGCAAAGTTTAATTAGGTGAAAAAAAAGAATATTTTGGCAACCAGTTTATGTAAATCTGGTCAGTTATCATGAGAGAATGAGGGATGGAAGAAGAAAGAAGGATATAAGATTTATAAAAAGAGCCAAATACTTGCTATTAATTTTCAAAGGTTATCATGTTGATTTTCCTGGAGAGTAAATCAAAGAGAAAGTAAGAAATATCAGACCCTAACATTTTCAAATTCAATATTTACTAGGTGATTTCTCTATTTTGTTTAAATATTGTAATATCTTATAACCTTACATTTATAACATGGGTAAAATCACAAACATATTTAATGGTAGACATTTATGGTCTGGGTGTTCACATACTTCAATATACTACTACCCAGGGAGTGGCAAAGACTAAAAGAGAAAACTTTTAAATATTTCCATATATTTTAGAATACAATTCTGCTTTTTGTTTTCCTTGATAGAATAAATATTGGAATGGTATCAATAAAATTCTACAAATTATTATTTATTATAATTCCATACTTTAATTGGAGCAAAAGCTATCCAATACTTGTACGAGTTATATGTGTCATTAAAAAAAAATTCTCAAGATAAACTTATTAGAATCAGCCTAAGAATTGGATCCTTATTGAGTGGAGGCTAATAATATTGTTTAGTGGATCATCAATTCAACAGATTCTTGAGAAATGACATTTATTAAAGTCAAAACTCAAATCAAACAATTCCTTTGTATAGATAATCAAAAATTATCTAAGTCATTAAATGTCAAGCCAATCTAATATTAAGAAAGTCTAGATGGATTCCTATTTTAATTCTGAAATAATTTAAAACTTCTTTCAAAAAGCCAACATTTCTATAGTTGTCAGAAAATTATCCAAGAGACAATTCTCCAAGGGCTTCTCGCCTTCTGCACATCTTCCAAACAGAGGCAGTAAGAGCTTCTGTTCTGCATCATTTTCTCATGGATGTTTATAAATCAAACCACATTGGAGGATAGAGATAGTACCTCCTCTGGGCAAAATTCAGAATTGTTTGCTGTCCAAGATAGTAAAGATAATGTCTTTCCTCTGAGGCAAAGATTGAACAGATTTACTAGTGGTTGCCTTTCAAATATTGGGGTTTCCTCAGTTTAAATGCCTTCGGCTAGAATGTAAACCCATTGTATGTGCAGCGCGCTCCTGAGCCTTCCTCTCCATTACCTTCATGAGATATGAGAAGTGAAGAGAACCAACATTCACATAATGCTCAAATTGCTTGCTGTGCCATGAGTAATAAAGTCCTTTATTTCTGACCCAGAAAACTTATGACCTCTGCCAATATCCATGCAATTATGGCAGGCCAATTTGTAGCATAGAAGCAGGGTAAAATTTCAGACACTTTACAATTATTGACAATGGGTAAAATCCAATCTTGTGATTATGGAGATGGACTTTTGACTTTAAGAAATTATATTTTTGAGGCTTTGTCCATGACAGTTATTTACCTGTTTCCTACACACACATACACACACACCTATCTTCGGTATAAGAATTTGATAACATACAGTCTTAGCTGATAGGAAATTGCTCCCAGTGATCTGTCCTTTCGCAGCACCTACCTGATGCCCACAGCTTCATCTGGTGCCTTGCAATTTGCAAATAAATAAATTCACTTAATATATATCAATACTTTAATTTCTCATGTTACTATCGCCTAATTCTGTAACATGTATGTTTCTATAAACATGCAAGTTTCTATGGAATGCATCTATATGCATTTCAGTGAGTTTCTAGGAATCATTTTAACATATATTAAATTTCTGTCCATATTGTAGAAAGTTTTTGATTAGTATAGATATTTCTATTTATTTAGAGCAATTTGGGTCTAGTCCTGTACAACAATATATATGTATATTAACAATAATATTTTTTGCTCTCTTTTCATTAGGCATGAAAACAACTTTTGAACATCCTACAAAAAGCTGATGTAAATCTGTTAGCCTGGGCTTCACCATGCCAAAGCCTGTTGACCTGACACTGACTTATGTAGTAACAAAATCTTAGAAATAAATCCTTCTGTGTTAGCATGTTTTCACTCCTATTGCAGAATTATATTAGTTCTATAGAGTATTATGAAATCCTATCATGATATCATCAAGCTGTCTTTAAATCTGGTTATGGATGCTTTCTGTGATAGAGATAATTCTATGCCAGGCAATAGTGACTTCTACAGAAAAGTTCAGTTATGAGTTTAGAACTACATAATTTCCTCATATTTGCCTCCTTTTTTGTGATAAAATAATTCTAATAAGAAAACATTAACTTGTGTTTATATAACAAAGGATAATTTAGAGAAATGTAGTAATTAACTTTTAATTTTTTATTCAGATGTAACTGACATATGACATATTAGTTTCAGGTGTGAAATATAAGGATTTGATATTGTGAAATGTACAGAATGGTGGCTAATAATGCTGCATTATATATTTTAAAGTTGCTAAAAGAGAAACTTTTAATTCTTGATTGATATTAGCCTTTTTAAAAAAGCTGGATACATTCAAGCTTATATTAAAATGTCTCTCTAGGAGAGACTAAAACGTATGAATTAATGATGCACATAAATATTGTATTCATAAGATCCGTCATTTAAAAAACTAAATCGTCTACTAATAGTTAAGGAACTTTTAAAAAATTCAAATGCTAATAACAATAAATATTACAATCTTACTTCCAACTTCTCACTGTTAATGGTTTCTTATATATCCTATTCTCCAAGAAGAAATCAAGCATTTATAGATGCCTTTACTGTAATAGTTGTTACAGCCTAAAATAGAAACACTTATTCACTTATTCTTGTAGAGAGTATGCATGTCTGGCTTACCAAGTGACCCTCAAAACTGCTTACTCAGATCCTGAAAGGATTCTAACATTTTATGTGGATATTAAAAATACCAATATGTAAGACAAATGATTCCACATCTTGTTTTCCCCCCTCTTAATAATATAACTTGGATGTATTTATTGACTCCATAATAATTCTTTGTGTAAATGTATCATAACCTACCTAACCTATTATATTGCTAATTTCAGTTTTTTGCTGTTCATTCCTTTAAAAAGTAATGCCGCAGTAATTTCTCATCTATACTATCATGAATGTATATTTACATGTACATTCTTCTCTCTGCCCCCCAATCTCATGGGCACATGTGCAAATATTTAGTTATCTTTCTATTATATGATATAATTCCCATTTTTGGTAAAACATACAGTCTCCAATTTTGAGATGTGGGGTTTTAGAATATGTAACACAAGTAAAACTTTACCTTACATTATCTATGTAAAAATATTTAACAACCATAAGATAATCTGTCCCATTTTAATTGATTAGTGGGTACTGTTTCATTTTGCATACTCTGCACTAAAGTTCACCCTATTCTAAATTCACTTTCCAAAATCATTATCTGCTCTTAAGAGTATCACCCACATTTCTAATAAAACAGCTTACAGTGCTTTTTCTTTTAATTAGAAAAGCAAAATTTTGGTGTTGTGATTCTCTGGAAATGTTCTTAAGTAAAGTGCAATATGGTGCCAAAAGTAAACAAAATTAGCTATGTAGTGCAGCAAGTAATTTTATTTTATGTAGGATAAATTATAGTTACTTTAAAAATAAGAGGTAAAAGATTTAAATAAGGTGTATCAGTTAAATTCTTATACTTTGTTTTAAACATGACAACCATCAAATTCCATCTTTAAAAATAATAATATTTTTAAACCATCACACTTAACTCTGTTTAAATAAATGATTATATATCTAATTTATTAAGCTAGAATGAATATAATGAAAATAAATAATATATTCTAAAGTGCTTCATATCAAAACATTACTGAAAATGAAAATGTTTAAAATTCACCAGAGGAGCTCACAGTTTCAAGAAATCTAATTTTGTTTTGATTTAAAAGCAAAAATAATTTTACATGTGATAGTCACTGAGGAATTACTACATGCTTGCCAATCCACATTATTTCATTTAACAAGACCATTATCTTCAAATTATTTTTAACATACCCTCTTATAGATGAGGAAAAATGGCAAATCATCCAGCGTCACATAGATAAAAATACCAAAGCTGATATTTCAATGAATTTTTTTTTGAATTAAAAAAATCTATACTCTGAAATAAGCTTTAGGTCTTTTTTGTGGCATTAATTTTACATTTCATTTTTTATCTTTACCCAGCAAGTTGCTTTACAATGCAACTATATTATGATTATAATCTTTTGTGAGTCAATGATAGTCTTTATTAGATTTTCTAGCCTTAATTCATTTTATTTTTTATTTTATTTAGGCAGGGGCAGAGGGAGAGAGAGAGAACCTCAAGCAGACTCCACACTGAGTGTGGAGCCCGAAGTAGGGCTCTATCTCATGACCCTGAGATCATTACCTAAGCAAAAATCAAGAGTTGGATGTTTAACTGACTGAGCCATCCAGGAGCCCCTAGCCTTAATTTAAATGTCAGTGTCTTTATATTATTCTTCAGGTAGTACTAGAACTTGAGATATTTATCCTAGTGAGCAAGTTTTCATTATTTTCTGTACTTTTTTAGGTCAAAGCAAATTAAGCTCCATTTAGTAATGCACTGGATCCCAGAAAACATAACTATAATTTTCAGGTGAGCAGCGAGTTAATTTTTTTTTTAAATGGCAGAGAACAAATGTATTTCATCTCCTGCTCTTGTTATTGGGTAGTAGAAGAATCTACTGACTGATTCTTACAAGTAGTTTGATTGTGAATATATTTCTAAATACATAGAGTACTAATAAGTAGAGAAAGTAGCTGTTACGTATAAAATGGATAGCACCATTTTTCTTTTGTAAGGAGGATTACAAGATCATCTCATTATACAGCACATGAGAAACTAAGGAACCTGTTGCAGAAATGATTGTTTAACGGGGTGTTAATATCTAATTTTACCATGTCATTTAGTTGTGTGTTTTTTTTCTGAACTCCCTCTACGTTTAAAATTCTAAATCTCCAAACATGTTAACTTTAAAATTGGTGCATTCTTATTGGCTTGAGGAGAAATACTATTCATCTATGAATAGTTATGGTAGATTGGCAAGTGCTAAGATCATATATATATATATGTATTTCTGAGACAGTGTGGATGCTGGAAACAGCCATCAGAGTTTTCTTAGTACTATTTCCCCCCACTCCAGGTCACATGAGTGGACTTAATCATATATAGAGAGAACACATGTCAGAATGGAGATATTGGAGTTGTCTATTCACACATTCGGAAAGCAATTAAGAGGTTGTAAAAAAAAAAAAAATTCTTTTTTCTCTCACATTTCTTCTATTTGGAGCCAAAATTGTTTCCGGACATAATCAATAACAATGATCAAGAGTTTCTAAAAAAAGAGTTTCTTGTGAGCATGATGTCCTGGAGCATATAGGAAAAGAGAAAAGGTAGAAGAAGTATAAAAGAAATAAAAAAGGAAGAGGAGGAGGAGGAAAAAAGAGTGGGGAAGAGGACAACAGAAAAGAAGAAAAGAGAGAAGAGGAGGTATAGAAGGGGAAAGAGAAAAGGGAGAAGAAGAGGAGGAAAAAGAAAGAAAGAGTAGCTTAAAATATACTATCAAAAAAACATACATCGGAGTGCCTGGGTGGCTCAGTTGGTTAAGCATCAGACCTTTGATTTCAGCTCAGGTCATGATCTCAGGGTCCTGAGACTGAGCCCCGTGTCAGGCTCTACACACTGGATGTGGAGCCTGAAGATTCTGTCTTTCCTCCCCTGTCCTTCCCTCCCTGCTCATGTGCAAGCTCTCTCTCTCTCTAAACAACAACAACAACAAAAAGCCATACATCAAGTAGGTCCATTCATGTAATAAAAATGAATAAATATGGGTTAAACTCATTTATTTTAAAGAATACTCATTAAACAAAATGGAATAAAGGGCTAGCAATAAAGGAAGGATAAAATATATAATGGCAAAAAGTAAACAAAAAGAAAGAAAAGATTGTCATATTGTTATCATATAAAAAGAATTGAGATCCAAAGCATTAAATGGGAAAAGGAGTTATTTTATATTGGTAGGAATGCATCTACAAAGCAAAGAGGACATTTTTGAATTTGCATGTACCAAATAATATGGGATTGAAATACATTTTTTAAAAAATCCAGGAGCAATGTGCAGATAAACTGATAAAATATAAATTATAGTATGAGATTTTAATATAACATTTTAAGCAAAATAATGAAAAAAATGAAGTCTTAAACTATAACATTATCATTCCTGGTTTAAAATGTATGTAGCATAATTTGTTCTGAAAAATAATTTTAAGCATCTGTAGGGGCATTGTTTATTATAGCAAATATTAGAGGAAAAACTTGAAGTCCAAAAATAGAGGAAAATTTATAAACATTACAATACAACATGCTGGAATAACAGCTTCCTGGAGACCTAATAACATGGAAAAAACTTGCATTTTATTTTAAGAAAAAATATCAGGTTACTGTTTGATATCCCATTGTGTATTAATAGTATGTTAATACTTTGTAAAATGATTGAAATCCACAGGTAACTTTCAAATTATTTTTTTGTCTTTATGTTTTTTTCATTTCTTTTTCTTTTTTTTAAATTTTATTATGTTATGTTAATCACCATACATTACATCATTAGGTTTTGATATAGTGTTCCATGATTCAATGTTTGCATGTAACACCCAGTGCTCCATTCAGTACATGCCCTCTTTAATACCCATCACCAGGCTAACCCATCCCCCCCTCCCCTCTAGAACCCTCAGTTTGTTTCTCAGAGTCCATAGTCTCTCAGGGTTCATCTCCCCCTCTGATTCCCCCCCTTCATTTTTCCCTTCCTGCTTCTTTTTTTTTTTTTAACATATAATGTATTATTTGTTTCAGAGGTACAGGTCTGTGATTCAACAGTCTTACACAATTCACAGTGCTCACCATAGCACATACCCTCCCCAATGTCTTTCACCCAGCCACCCCATCCCTCCCACCCCCACCACTCCAGCAACCCTTAGTTTGTTTCCTGAGATTAAGAATTCCTCATATCATATGATACAAGTCTTTCTCTGATTGGCTTATTTCACTCAGCATAATACCCTCCAGTTCCTGAAAGAAAAATTAAGGAGTCAATCCCATTTACAATTGCACCCCAAACCATAAGAAACCTAGGAATAAATCTAACCAAAGAGGCAAAGGATCTGTACTCAGAAAACTGTAAAATACTCATGAAAGAAATTTAGGAAGACACAAAGAAATGGAAAAACGTTCCATGCTCATGAATTGGAAGAACAAATATTGTGAAGATATCAATGCTACCTAGAGCAATCTACACATTCAATGCAATCCCTATCAAAATACCATCCACTTTTTTCAAAGAAATGGAACAAATAATCCTAAAATTTGTATGGAACCAGAAAAGACCCCAAATAGCCAGAAGAATGTTGAAAAAGAAAAGCAAAGCTGGTGGCACCACAATTCCGGACTTTAAACTCTATTACAAAGCTGTAATCATCAAGACAATATGGTACTGGCACAAAAACAGACACATAGATCAATGGAATAGAATAGAGAGCCCAGAAATGGACCCTCAACTCTATGGTCAACTAATCTTCGACAAAGCAGGAAAGAATGTCCAATGGAAAAAAGACAGTTCTTCAACAAATGGTGTTGGGAAAATTGGACAGCCACATGCAGAAGAATGAAACTGGACCATTTCCTTACACCACACACAAAAATAGACTCAAAATGGTTGAAAGACCTCAATGTGAGACAGGAGTCCATCAAAATCCTAGAAGAGAACACAGGCAGCAACCTCTTTGACCTCAGCCGCAGCAACTTCTTCCTAGAAACATTGCCAAAGGCAAGGGAAGCAAGGGCAAAAATGAACTATTGGGACTTCATCAAGATAAAAAGCTTTTGCACAGCAAAAGAAACAGTCAACAAAACCAAAAGATAACTGACAGAATGGGAGAAGATATTTGCAAATGACATATCAGATAAAGGGCTAGTATCCAAAATCTATAAAGAACTTATCAAACTCAACACCCAAAGAACAAATGATCCAATCAAGAAATGGGCAGAAGACATGAACAGACATTTTTCCAAAGAAGACATCCAAATGGCCAACAGACACATGAAAAAGTGCTCAACATCGCTCGGCATCAGGGAAATCCAAATCAAAACCTCAGTGAGATACCACC
Source organism: Phoca vitulina (assembly GCF_004348235.1). NCBI lineage: Eukaryota > Metazoa > Chordata > Mammalia > Carnivora > Phocidae > Phoca > Phoca vitulina. The sequence continues at coordinate 22,517,319 of NW_022589710.1, forward strand.
TCACACCAGTCAGAATGGCTAAAATTAACAAGTCAGGAAAAGACAGATATTGGCGGGGATGCGGAGAAAGGGGAACCCTTCTACACTGTTGGTGAGAGTGCAGGCTGGTGCAACCACTCTGGAAAACAGTATGGAGGTTCCTCAAAAAGTTGAAAATAGAGCTGCCATGAGACCCAGCAATTGCACTGCTGGGTATTTACCCCAAAGATACAAATGTGGGGATCTGAAGGGGTACGTGCACCCCGATGTTTATAGCAGCAATGTCCACAATAGCCAAACTATGGAAAGAGCCAAGATGTCCATTGACAGATGAATGGATAAAGAAGATGTGGTATATATATATACAATGGAATATTATGCAGCCATCAAAAGGAATGAAGTCTTTATGGTTTTTTATAGTTTCCAAATGACCTACAATACACTGCTTTGGTTAACAAGAAGCCAAAAATGCCAATTTTAAAAATAAACTTAATTTTTTAAAAATAAAAGGTCATTTACATACTTTGACATATTATGTAGGGAGTTTTATAAGAGCCTTTTGTTGAAATTTTAATTATATAGATATGAGATACAAAGAATTTAACAAAGTTGTACTAGTTTCATCTTGGTCAATGATGTCTAGCTCTTGGGCAAATCCATTCAAGCAAAACATCTCACACACACACCCCACTGTGCATTTCACATTTGGGTCTGGTATATTTGCTTTGAGCTCAAAGTGAATTTTTTTTTTCTTTTCTTGTTCCATTGGTTAGTTTGGGAGAACCCTTAAAATGGATATTTACAAACATTGCTTGGCTTGCTTAAGGACCTAGCTATTATTTTAAGAATGGGATTCCTGTTGCTGCCAGGTTGAGTTGCTGTGAAGATCAAGGATGAGAGGCAAAATTGCAGCTTTTAAATATTTTTAGAAAAGATGGTGTCAACTTGCTGACATTAGGCACTGTAATCAATCCCTATCATCTCTTCATTCTTAGGAATAAGTGGGGAAAAAGACCATTTCAAAGCTAAATTGATGTTTTGCTATTGAACAGGACTTTAAAAGCTATTTGCAGACCAGATTTTTTTTCTTTTATTTATCTTGGATACTAACAGTAAAGTCAATATAAAATTGTTTAATGTTTTTGGGGGGGGGGCGGAGCAAGATGGCGGAGGAGTAGGAGACCTGGATTTCGTCTCCTCTCAGGAATTCAGCTGGATAGGGATCAAACCATTCTGAACACCTACAAACTCAACAGGAGATCAAAGAAAAGAAGAGCAACAACTCTCTGAACAGAAAAGCGACCACTTTTTGGAAGGTAGGACGTGCGGAGAAGTGAATCCGAGGCGATATTCGGGAGGATAGACGGCGGGGGAGGGGCCTCCGACGGCCGCTTCTGGCAAGTGATAGAGCCACGGAGCACAAAATCGGAATTTTTAAAAGTCTGCTCCGCTGAGGGACGTCACTCTGGTGGCGAAGTGGGTGGTGGAACCCTCGCGGGACAGTGTGGTCTCAGGACCCTCGGGGTCACAGAAAGACCGGGGGTACCTGAGTGCGGCAGAGCTCCCAGGTATCGGAGCAGGGAAGCCGGCTGCAGAGACGGAGCCCAGGCGCGGGCTCTCAGCTCGGGGTTGCCATAAACCGTGATCCGCGGCACAGTCGGGCCACTGCTCCTCCAGCAGGGACCCAACAAGCGGCAGATCCGGGGAGACTCACCTTCTTCCCCCGGGAGGAGAGGTGCGGGAGCGCACCGCGGGGATCTGCTGGGCTTGGAGACTCCACCCGGGGTCGGGTGCCAGATAGAAAGGCGCGGTCACAGGCCAGGTGAGCGCGGAGTGCGGCCGGAGACCGGGGAGACGGGAGTGACTGACTGCTTTTCTCTGGGGGCTCGCTGAGGAGCGGGACCCCGAGTTCTCGGCTCCTCCGGGGCGGAGACTGGGAGGCCGCCATTTTCACTCTCCGCCTCCAAAGCTGTACGGAAAGCTTGCAGGGAACAAAAGCTCCGGAGAGCAAACCCGAGCAGATTACTTAGCCCGGACCGGCAAGGGCGGGGCAATTTTGCCTCCGGCAGAGACATTTGGGAACCACGGCAACAGGCCCCTCCCCCAGAAGATCAGCGAGAACAGCCAGCCAAGACCAAGTTTACCGATCAATGAGAACGGCAGAACTCCAGCGCTAGGGGAACACTGCACATAGAATTCATGGCTTTTTTACCATGATTCTTTAGTCTTTCAAAGTTAATTATTTTTTTTAACTGTCTTTTTTTCTTTTTTCCTTTTTTCTTTTTTTTTGAATTTTTCTTTTTCCCTTTTTCAACTAACATCTTATCAATCCCTTTTTTAAAAAAAAACTATTTTTCATTTTTAAAGTCATATTCTATCCCTTCATAGTAGTTACCCGTATTTTTGGCATATATATATAAGTTGTTCTCTCCTTAAAATCTTGAGATAGTTTCTTCTAACAGATCAAAATATACTCTAAATCTCTAGTGTATGGTTTTTTCTACTCCCCTGCCTGATCACATTCTCTCCCTTTTTTCTTTCTTTCTTTCTTTTTTTTTTAATCCTCTTCTTTCTTTTTTCAAACAACTTATCAAATCCTTTTTTAAAATTTTTTATAATTTCCATCTTTACAGTCATATTCCATCCCTTCATCATATCAACCCTTATTTTTGTACATATATAAGTTTTTCTTTCTTTAAAATTTTGGGAGGGACTTTCTTTTAACAGACCAAAATACACCCAAAATCTAGTGTGTGGCACTGATCTATAATCCAGCCTGATCATATTTGATCACATTCTGTTTTTGTTTTGTTTTGTTTTGTTCTGCTTTTGTTTGTTTTTATCTTTATCTTTTTCTTTTTTCTTTTTTTCTTTCCTTTTCTTTTTTCTCTCTTTCCCTTTCTTTTCCCACTGCTTCAGGTCTTTTCTGATTTGTTTAGAGTATATTTTCTGGGGACGTTGTTACCCTGCTAGCATTTTGTTCTCTCATTAATCTATTCTCCTCTGCACAAAATGACAAGACGGAAAAAATCACCTCAACAAAAAGAACAAGAGGTAGTACCGACTGCCAGGGACCTACTCAATA